>NC_143038.1:36248750-36570000 GCF_057628025.1 Oncorhynchus mykiss | reverse complement strand
GAAACTGAAGATCTTGTACCATGCTGTGCACTACTCCCTTCGCAGAACAGCGCAAACTGGCTCTAACCAGAATAGTAAGAGGAGTGGGAGACCCCGGTGCACAACTGATTTTTGCAGGTTTTCTAGTTTTCACTCCCAAAATCCGACTTTTTATATACAGTGCATTCGGAAAGTATTCAGACCCCTTGACTTCTTCCACATACTGTTAAGTTACAGCCTTATACTTACATTTAGTAAATTGTTTTCCTTATCAATCATCTGAACACAATACCGATAATGACAAAGCAAAAAAAGGTTTTTAGAATGTTTTGCTAATTTATATGAAAAAGAATATATATACAGTATATTACATTTACATAAGTATTCAGACCCTTTACTCAGTACTTTGTTGAAGCTTTTTTGGCAGCGATAACAGCCTCGGGTCTTGTTGAGTATGACGCTACAAGCTTGGCACACCTGTATTTGTGATGTTTCTCCCATTGTTATCTGCAGACTCACTCAAGCTCTGTCAGGTTGGATGGGGAGCATCGCTGCACAGCTATTGTCAGGTATCTCCAGAGATGTTCGATCGGGCTCTGGCTGGGTCACTAAAGGACATTCAGAGACTTGTCCCGAAAGCCACTCCTGCGTTGTCTTGGTTGTGGGTCGTTGTCCTGTTGGAAGGTGAACCTTCGCTCCAGGTCCTGGGCGCTCTGGAGCAGAATTTCATAAAGGATCTCCCTCTACTTTGCGCCATTCATCTTTCCCTCGATCCTGACTAGTGTTCCACTGTCTTAGGTCAGTTAGGATGATTTATTTAAGCTTTTACACCTTTCATCACATTTCCAGTGGGTCAGAAGTTTACATAAAATCAATTCGTATTTGGTAGCATTGCCTTGAAATTGTTTAACCTAGCGTCCCACCTTGACAACAGCCAGTGAAATTGCAGGGCGCCAAATTCAAAACAACAGAAATCCCATAATTTAAATTCCTCAAACATACAAGTATTATCCACCATTTTAAAGACAGAGTTCTTGTAAATCCAACCACAGTGTCCGATTTCAAAAAGGCTTTACTGTGAAAGCACACCATGCGATTATGTTAGGTCAGCACCTAGTCACAGAAAACCATACAGCCATTTTTCCAGCCAAAGAGAGGAGTCACAAAAAGCAAAAATAGCATTAAAATGAATCACTTACCTTTGATGATCTTCATCTGGTGGCACTCCCAGGTCTCCATGTTAGACAATAAATGTTTGTTATGTTCGATAAAGTTCATATTTCTATCCAAAAACCTCCTTTTTGTTTGCGTGTTTTGTCCAGTAATCCGAATGCTTAAGGCGCGTGCACTCCAGAAGTCCAGAAGAAAAGTTTTAACAAAGTAGAATAAAAGTTAGAAATACCAAATTATGTTTAAAATCAATCTTCCGGCTGTTTGTCATAAATAATCAATAATATTTCACCAGGACAAAAGCTTTGTCAATAGGAAAGGAGAAACAAGAAAGGTGCATTCCCGATCAGGCGCATGGCTGATGAATGGAAATTTCCACTGGCCACTGATTGAAAGTGCTGTAACTCCCTAATTTTTCAGAGTAAAAGCTTGAAACAATGCCTAAAGACTGTCCACATGTAGAGGAAGCCACAGAGCTCGTGAACTGGTTCCTAAGTCTTTGTATGGTTGATAAGCTTTCAATGGAAAAACAGCCTTTCAAAATAATAGTACTTCCTGGTTGGATTTTCCTCAGGTTTTCACCTGCCATATCAGTTCTGTTATACTCACATACATTATTTTAACAGTTCTTGAAACGTTAAAGTGTGTTCTATCCAAATCGACTAATTATATGCATATCCTATCTTCTGGGCCTGAGTAGCAAGCAGTTTAATTTGTGCACGCTTTTCATCCAAAACCCCGAATGCTGCCCCCTACACCAGTGAAGTTAACTTGGATCAAACGTTTTGGGTAGCCTTTCACAAGCTTCCCACAATTAGTTGGGTGAATTTTGGCCCATTACTCCTGACAGAGCAGGTGTAACTGAGTCAGGTTTATAGGCCTCTTTGCTCGCACATGCTTTTTCAGTTCTGCCCACATATTTTCTATAGGATTGATGTCAAGGCTTTGTGATGGCCACTCCAATACCCTGACTTTGTTGTCCTTAAGCCATTTTGACACAACTATGTAAGTATGCTTGGGGTCATTGTCCATTTGGAATAGCCATTTCTGACCAAGCTTTAACTTCCTGACTGATGTCTTGAGATATTGCTTCAATTTTTCCACGTAATTGTCCTTCCTCATGATGCCATCTATTTTGTGAAGTGCACTACACCCTCCTGCAGAAAAGCACCCCACAACATGATGCTGCCACCCCCGTGCAAACCGTAGTCTAGCTTTTTTATGGCGGTTATGGCGGCTTCTTCCTTGCTGAGTAGCCTTTCAGGTTATGTCGATATAGGACTTGTTTTACTGTGGATATGGATACTTTTGTTCCTGTTTCCTCCAGCATCTTCACAGGGTCCTTTGCTGTTGTTCTGGGATTGATTTGCCCTTTTCGCACCAAAGTATGTTCATCTCTAGGAGAGAGAACGCGTCTCCTTCCTGAGCGGTATGACGGCTACGTGGTCCCATCGTGTTTATAGTTGCATACTATTGTTTGTACAGATGAACGTGGTAACTTCAGGTGTTTGGAAATTGCTCCCAAGGATGAACCAGACGTGTGGAGGTCTACAATTTTTTTCTGAGGTCTTGGCTGATTTCTTTTGATTTTCCCATGATGTTGTGCAAAGAGGCACTGAGTTTGAAGGTAGGCCTTGAAATACATCCACAGGTACACCTCCAATTGACTCAAATGATTTCAATTAGCCTATCATAAGCTTCTAAAGCCATGACATACTTTTCTGGAATTTTCCAAGCTGTTTAAAGGCACAGTCCAATTTAGTGTATGTAATCTTCTGACCCACTAGAATTGTGATTAAGTGAAATAATCTGTTTGTAAACAATTGTTTGAAACAATTACTGTGTCGTGCACAACGTAGATGTCCTAACCGACTTGCCAAAACTACAGTTTGTTAACAAGAAATTTGTGGAGTGGTTGAAAAATGAGTTTGCCTCCAACCTAAGTGTATTTAAACTTCCGATTTCAATTGTATGTACTGATATATATATTTTATAAATTAGCAAAACTTTCTAAAAACCTGTTTTTGCTTTGTCATTATTGGGTATTGTGTTTTAGATTGATGATATTTTTTTTTTAAAGTATAACGCTGTAACTTAACAATATGTGGAAAAAGTCAAGGGTTCTGAATACTTTCCGAATGCACTGTATATATAAAGTGTGATTTTGGGAGTGAAAACTAGGAAACCTGGAAAAATCACAAAGGGAAAATGAAATTTACCAAAATATTCAACTGATTTTATAGGACTTTATAGGAGTGACTGTTCAAAATTGACATCAATAACGTCCTTTTTGAGATTGAATTTAATTTTTTCCCTCTAAACAATCAATGTAAATTTGATATTGTCAAGTTTAAATGTGATTATTTTTGCATGGAGGATAGGTCATTATAGGCTGGATATAGGCTACTTGTTCAAAGCATCATTCGCATTCCCCGGCCAGTGTTATTTTCATTCAGGCCAGTAGCTTTCAGTTGGCACTGGCCCGGTGTGTACCTGAATGTCAAACAAATGTACCTGAATGTCGAGCCCCATTCTGATTTAAAAGATGACTCATCATTATTAGCCTGGTTTTGTATGAAATGCAGGCATATTATGGGACACAGCTCAGGTCATTATCAGTGCGCAGTGGCGAAAAATGTATGCTACCAAATCATGTGCTAGTTCACTCCTGAGAGTGAGCAAAGAGTGGTTTTCCAGCCCCATGGCGTGTCGTACAGCCTCAAACACTTCCTGCTGGGTTTCTATTCCGCTACTGTCACTGTTGACATTGTAGCAAGTTTAGATGAATTGTCATCACCTAGCAAGCATGATTTGGACACCTCAGGCTTCTATCTGTCAGAATTGAATACTGTGGGGAATGATGGTCTAACGCCAGTGCCAGTGCAACACCATTTCTGTTTCTGTCATTGTGAAAATGGATGGTCAAATTGTCTCCAGTTTCTGTCAGTCTGTCACGTACTCCGGTTATAGAATTTGTGTCTCCCTCTGGGACTGTCGGACTATAGATGGAGGAAGTGACAGACAGGTTATTTTACCTCTGATTGGTAACACGATCTGATGGAGGGAACGGTATGCTCTGTTTTGGGAAACGACAGGTCACTATATTGTCCAGCTCTTGTCCTGTCTGACCCTTGTCATACGATCCCGTTTATTGGAACATGATAGACATACAGCTCAATGATAGGACAGGACTTTTGGGGAATCTATGAACAAATTGAATGTGATGAATGTCACTTGCGTTGTCACTTTGAACCTAGACCATAGTGTGTCTGTGCACACTCGGACCAGTTACGCTGTCAGTCTGACTCAAATCAACACTGCTTGTTTGTTTGTTGTTGCTGGTCGTCTTGAATATGGCCTTATTGGACTGGATGTGTGAGATGTGTGAGAACTGCTGTGCCAAACGCCCGCCGCGTTGGAGACCCTACCAGGCAACCAGGCTGTGTGTGTGCGAGCTGCGAGGGAAGCTGTGAGTCGACATGTCTGCTTTTCGCCCCCCGAGGGACAAAACGGAAATGACAAGGCAATCGCCATTCTGTCAGCGTGGCTGTGGCAGCAGAGGCTGGCAAGGTTATTTATCACCAAGGTTAATGGGATAGCGTCTGGTAGCAAAGGTGGCGAATCAAGACAAACATGTGCCTGTTTTACTTAAGCAACAAAGAAGGAGACTTTGATCCGACAATGAAAGTAGTTGCTTCGATCAACAAACATTCTCTTGCACATCAAGACTCAAGACTTAGGTCTAAATGCCATTTTGAAGTCTTTCTTTGTCTGATGATTTCTCCTCAATACTAAACTAAATAGGTGTGGTAGACTTTGAAGGCACATTTTCTGATAAATCCCTTGTGCTATAACATTCTCTCCTGCATGTATGAGGAGGACACAACTGTATTCACAGTTGGAGTAAATTACTACAAACCAGGATGCCATAATTTAACTAGGCAAGTCAGTTAAGAACAAATTCTTATCTACAATGACGGCCTACCCCGGCCAAACCCTCCCCTAACCCGGACAACGCTGGGCCAATTGTGTGCCTCCCTATTGGAATCCCAATCACGGCCGGTTGTGATACAGCCTGGATTCAAACCAGGGTCTGTAGTGACGCCTCTATCACTGAGATGCTGCGCCACTCGGGAGCTCCATAAGCCTGCAACCTATTTTAGCTGTAATTCCATCGAGCCTAGTAAATGGCTGTGTTTGTGCTGTAGAAGCCAGCCAATTATTAGATTCCGGTCTCTTCTCTCTGTGAGAACACTGACTGGGTAATGCACTATTTACATGGATATGGCTCAGTGCTTCTGATGCTGTATGGTAATTATGGAGGTCATGGAGAAATGTGCAATACAATGTCCTGCTGCAGAGCATAGCCCTACTATATAGGGCCCTATAAAATCAGCAGATGGAATCCAGACATTAAAATGGAATTCAACAATATCCACAAATGTATGGAAATCAACTAAATGTATTGAACTTATTAAAAAATACATACATTTGCCCAAGATTATCATAAGACATGAACAAAATGAATCAGTGATTCATATTTTCCTTCAAGGTCCTGATGAGGCAATGGCACAGGAATGCCCCCGTTTGTGCCCGTTTGTCTACCACTTTGTGTCGGCATAAGCATCAGCGATGCTTCTAATGTAAGGACAACCATCTTCTGGTAGATGAAAAGCCTTTCCAAAAAACTTTCTCAATTAAATTTTAACTACAAAGTAGAGTATACCAGGCATAATGATATCATGATTATTTGCAAATATCCAGTGGCCAGATTTGATCGTGCCCTAACTATAGCTGTGTGATCATGCTCATATAGCCTGCTGCTTTATGCTTAAACCACAGCTTAATAATAATAATGAGGTATATTTTTCACAAAGGCAAAGCTAAAGATGTAGCACAGCAGTCTTTTCTGAGTAAAATCTGATCATTACTCCCTGCCTTTCATTTTTCTCTGTGTGCGTGTGTGTCTGTCCGTGTCTGTGCATGTGTATTGTATGCGTGCATGCCTATTTACACAGTATATACAGTACCAGTTTGGACACACCTACTCATTCAAAGGTTTTTCTTAATTTTTTACTATTTTCCTGCATTGTAGAATAACAGTGAAGACATCAAAACTATGAAATAACACATATGAAATCATGTAGTAATCAAAAAAGTGTTTAAAAAAATGAAAATATATTTTTTATTTGAGATTCTTCAAAGTAGCCACCCTTTGCCTTGATGACAGCTTTGCACACTCTTGACATTATCTCAACCAGCTTCACTTGGAATGCTTTTCCCACATATGCTGAGCACTTGTTGACTGCTTTTCCTTCACTCTGCTGTCCAACTCATCCCAAACCATCTCAATTGGGTTGAGGTCGGGTGATTGCAGAGGACAGGTCATCAGATGCAGCACTCCATCACTCTCCTTCTTGGTCAAATAGCACTTACACAGCCTGGAGGTGTGTGTTGGGTCATTGTCCTGTTAAAAACAAATTATAGTCCCACTAAGCACAAACCAGATGGGATGGCTTATCGCTGCAGAATGCTGTGGTAGCCATGCTGGTTTAGTGTGCCTTGAATTCTAAATAAATCACAGACAGTGTCACAAGTAAAGCACTTTTCTTTTTTTTTCTTCTTTTTTACTTCCGGCGACGACAAATGGCCGCCTCGCTTTGCGTTCCTTGGAAACTATGCAGTATTTTTTTTAATGTGTTATTTCTTACATTGTTACCCCAGGAAATCTTAGGTTTTATTACATACAGTCGGGAGGAAATAGACAGACAGACTAAACAACTTCTTTGCTCGCTTTGAGGACAATACAGTGCCACGGACATGGCCTGCTACCAAAGCCTGCGGTCTCTCCTTCACTGCAGCCAATGTGAGTAAAACATTTAAACATGTTAATCCTCGCAAGGCTGCAGGCCCAGACGGCATCCCCAGGCGCGTCCTCAGAGCATGCGCAGACCAACTGGCAGGTGTGTTTACGGACATATCCAATCAATCCTTATCTCAGTCTTCTGTTCCCACATGCTTCAAGAGGGCCACCATTGTTCCTGTTCCCAAGAAAGCTAAGGTAACTGAGCTAAACGACTACCGACATGTAGCACTCACTTCTGTCATCATGAAGTGCTTTGAGACCCTGGGTCTCGACATCAAAGAGGGGACCGGGAGACTGAAAAACAGCTTCTATCTCAATGCCATCAGACTGTTAAACAGCCATCACTAACATTGAGTGGCTGCTGCCAACACACTGACTCAACTCTAGCCACTTTAATAATGGAAAAATTGATGTAATAAATGTATCACTAGCCACTTTAAACAATGGCACTTTATATAATGTTTACATACCCTACATTACTCATCGCATATGTATATACTGTACTCTATTCCATCTACTGAATCTTGCCTATGCCGTTCGGTCATCACTCATTCATATATTTTTATGTACATATTCTTATTAATTCCTTTACACTTGTGTGTGTATAAGGTAGTTTTTGTGAAATTGTTAAGTTAAAGTACATGTTAGATATTACTGCATGGTCGGAACTAGAAGCACAAGCATTTCGCTACACTCGCATTAACATCTGCTAACCATGTGTATGTGACAAATACAATTTTATTTGATTTGAGCACCCCCACACCATTACACCACCTCCTCCATGCTTCACGTTAAGAACCACACATGCTGAGATCATCTGTTCACCTGCTCTGCATCTCACAAAGACATGGCGGTTGGATCCAAGAATCTTCTTATTGAAGATAGTAGTAGTAGTAGTTTCTCTGCAGCAATTCGACCATGAAGGCCTGATTCACGCAATCTCCTCTGAACAGTTGATGTTGATTTGGGATGCACGATATATCGGTGAGCATATCAGAATAGGACGATATTAGCTAAAAATGCCAACATCTGCATCGGCCCAATGTCTAGTTTAACTCCGACGTGCGCACCTAAACTCAGCAAAAAAAGAAATGTCCCTTTTTCACGACACTGTCTTTCAAAGATAATTCATTAAAATCCAAATAACTTCACAGATCTTCATTGTAAAGGGTTTAAACACTGTTTCCCATGCTTGTTCAATGAACCATAAACAACTAATGAGCATGCATCTGTTGAAAGGTCGTTAAGACACTAACAGCTTGCAGACGGTAGGCAGACATCACCGGCAACAACGTCGCCTATGGGCACAAACCCACCGTCGCCGGACCAGACAGTACTGGCAAAAAGTGCTCTACACTGACGCGTCACGTTTTTTTCACCAGGGGTGATGGTCGGATTCGCGTTTATCGTCGAAGGAATGAGCGTTACACCGAGGCCTGTACTCTGGAACGGGGTTGATTTGGAGGTAGAGGGTCCGTCATGGTCTGGGGTGGTGTGTCACAGCCTCATCGGACTGAGCTTGTTGTAATTGCAGGCAATTTCAACGCAGTGCGTTACAGGGAAGGCATCCTCCAACCTCATGTGGTACCCTTCCTGCAGGCTCACCCTGACATGACCCTCCAGCATGACAATGCCACCAGCTATACTGCTTGTTCTGTGCGTGATTTCCTGCAAGACAGGAATGTCAGTATTCTGCCATGGCCAGCAAAGTGCCCGGATCAATCTCATTGAGCGCGCCTGGGACCTGTTGGATCGGAGATTGAGGGCTAGGGTCATTCCCCCCAGAAATGTCCGGGAACTTGCACGTGCCTTGGTGGAAGGGTGGGGTAACATCTTACAGCAAGAACTAGCAAATCTGGTGCAGGCCATGAGGAGGAGATGCATTGCAGTACTTAATGCAGCTGGTGGCCACACCAGATACTGACACATTATTCCATTTCTGTTCGTCACATGCCTGTGGAACTTGTTCAGTTCATGTCTCAGTTATTGAATCTTGTTATGGTCATACAAATATTTACACATGTTAAGTTTGCTGAAAATAAACACAGTTGACAGTGAGAGGACATTTCTTTTTTTGCTGAGTTTATATAACGGAAGTGGATGACTAGGCCTCCCGAATGGCGCAGTTGTCTAACGCACTGCATCGCAGTGTTAGCTGTGCCAGTAGAGACTCCAGGCTCTGTCGCAACCTGTTGC
The DNA here is from genome assembly GCF_057628025.1 of Oncorhynchus mykiss. NCBI lineage: Eukaryota > Metazoa > Chordata > Actinopteri > Salmoniformes > Salmonidae > Oncorhynchus > Oncorhynchus mykiss. The sequence goes on along the minus strand of NC_143038.1, from coordinate 36,560,789 downwards.
GACTTGGAGACCCATGAGGCGGTGAACAATTGCTCCAGCTTCGTTCAGGTTAGGTGAGGGTTTGGCCGGCAGGGATGTTCTTGTCCCATCGCGCACTAGCGACCCCTGTGGCAGGCCGGGCGCGGTGCACGCTGACATGGTTGCCAGGTGTACGGCGTTTCTTCCGACACATTGGTGTTGCTGGCTTCCGGGTTAAGTGGGTATTGGGTGAAGAAACAGTGAGGCTTGGTTGGGTTGTGTTTCAGAGGACTCACTACTCGGCGATGAGACAAGTTGCTTCTTGACACAGTTGCGGCGATGAGGCAAGACTAACTACCATTTGGATAGCACTAAATTGGGGAGAAAAGGGGGTACAGTTTTTTTAAAAGTAGATGACGTAATGATGCCACAAAAAATGCAGCGCTGCACAGAACAAAAGCAGAAAAATTGCGCACACTTCCAGCAACTAAACAAGTTCAAGTCGAGCAGTCATTTGAAGAGTAAGAACATTTTCAGCAAGACAACTCAAAGGCAAAATCCAATAACGCAAACATAATGGAATTCATTGCTCTTGACAATCAACCGTGCTCTATCGTGGATGATGTTGGCTTTCACCGACTGGTCGAACCCCAGTACAAACTATTTTTCAGATGTTGCCCTACCGGAGTTACACAGTATTGTTGAAACTCACATCCATGAGCTTTACTACTGACATTTGGATCAGCGATGTCAGACCCATGAGCATTATGAGTTTGACAGCTCAGTGGGTCGATGAGGATTTCGTACTGAGGAAAGCCGTAATGCATGCTCAAGAATGTGCTGGTTCTCATTCTCTGCTCCCATTTCTATGGCATTTGAGAACATCATTGAAACATACACACTCCTAGCTCCATTCAAACTACTGACTCCAGAAATAAGCTCAACTGCGTCTGAAGCAGACATGATACCCTCTGTCATGGCATTGAAACGGCTGCTCAACAAAACTGCCGACAAGACCGTGGGGTTAAAACTTACAAAAGTACTTGAGGGTGTGAACAAGCAATTCGGTGGCATTCTATCTGAGCCTCTTTACTGTGTCGCCACCATGCTCGATGTTAGGTACAAGGACCACTACTTCAATGCAGACAAGAAACAGGGTTTACGTGAAGTGTTACATAGACAGCTGAACAAGATGGAAACGGACACAGTGATAGTGCCCACCTGAGGTTGAGAGGCCACAAACAGACAGAGCTGAAACTTCACTGCTTGACATGCATGATGAAGTCCTGGATTAGAATGAAACAAATGAACAACGAAACAGCACAGCAAGGAAGTGAAATAAATAGGTTTTGATTATGTTTTGGGGACTGGTAATGGGGACATACATAAATGGCAAAAAAATAGTGTTTTGGTCAGTGTGGTGTGTATATATAATCTTTATTTAACTAGGCAAGTCAGTTAAGAACAAATTCTTAATTACAATGACGGCATACCCCGGCCAAACCCAGATGACGCTGGGCCAATTTGTATGATCCAAGATGGCGTAAAAGTCAGACGTCTTGTGCTGTCGTGTCCCTTGTATATATCGTTTTTACATATTTTTCTTCGCATATCTTTTAAAATATTTTGCTAAACCTCAACATCTAAATACTCTCCTGCAACCCGCCTCACCCAATGTAGCGTGGATCTGCTTTTTTTTCTTCTAAAGTATTTACATTTACTTCGGATCTGGAACCCCTCAACTGAAGCTAGCCAGCTATCAGTCAGCAAACCATTGCTAGCGATCATCAGCTAACCTTTAGCTCAGAAAGCTCTCGCCAGTTCGAACAACGCGACTCTAACCAGAGCATAACGGACCTATTATTTTTATCCCCGGATTCCCACCGCAAACGGAACATTTTCATCTGGATCTTCACAACTAGCTAACCGCAACCCCGGATGACTACTCCTGGCTAGCGTTTCCATCCACTTAGCTTGAAGCTAGCCCGGCCAGAGCTCCTGTGCTACCACTGAAGCATACTCCTAGGCTACAATATCCGGACCCACGACCGGTCTATCGATGTCACCGCATGAAGAGGCATAAACAGACTTAACCCCATCGCGACGTCCCCCAAAGGCTAACTTTCTAGCCCTTGCTATCTGCTTGCTTGCTAATTCAGCCTGCTAACTGCTAGCCTGCCCCGGTCTACTAACAGCTAGCTTGTTTAGCCCCGGTCTGCTAACTGCTAGCTTGTTTAGCCCCGGCCTACTAACTGTTAGCTTGTTAGCACAGGCCTGCTAAGTGTCTGAATCGCCGTGTCCCCAGCTAGCCCAACCACTCACCGGGCCCATATTTATTTTCAATCTCTTTTCAATTTTTAATTTGATTGATTATACCTGCCTCACCCAATGTGATACGGAATCACAATTATTTTAAATTTTTAGAACACATTCAAGAACCTCCAGAAGCTAACCAGCTAACTAACTACAAGCTACTTAGTCATTGTTAGCCACTGCTACCTTCTGCACAGCCAGCCAGTTTTTTGTCTCTCCACAACAACGCCGGATTCTTGCCGTAATCCCTGGACCACTACTTCTGATCTTCACAGCTAGCTTGCACGCAGTACCGAAGCTATCCCGGAGGCCCACTTCCTGGCCTACTCAGCTGTTCACCCGAACCACACTCATACACGGCTAGAGCCCAATACTCCACCGGATCCTTGCAGTAAACTTGGCTACATAGCTGATGCCTGCTGGACACTGTGATCACTTGGCTCCATAGCTGATGCCTGCTGGACACTGTGATCACTTGGCTACATAGCTGATGCCTGCTGGACTGTCCATTAATCACGATACTCCATTCTGTTTGTTTATGTTTTTATCTGTCGGCCCCAGCAGCACTCAGGCTCTGTGTGTAGTTAATCCGACCCTCTCTGCCTAGTCAACGCCATTTTACCTGCTGTTGTTGTGCTAGCTGATTAGCTGTTGTTGTCTCACCTGCTGTTTTAGCTAGCTCTCCCAATCAACACCTGCGATTACTGTATGCCTCGCTGTATGTCTCTCTCAAATGTCAATATGCCTTGTATACTGTTGTTCAGGTTAGTTATCATTGTTTTAGTTTACAATGGAGCCCCTAGTTCCACTCTTCATACCTCTGATACCTCCTTTGTCCCACCTCCCACACATGCAGTGACCTCACCCATTACAACCAGCATGTCCAGAAATACAACCTCTCTTATATCACCCAGTGCCTGGGCTTACCTCCGCTGTACCCGCACCCCACCATGCCCCTGTCTGCGCATTATTCCCTGAATATAATCTACCATGCCCAGAAATCTGCTCCTTTTATTCTTTGTCCCCAACGCTCTAGGCGACCAGTTTTGATAGCCTTTAGCCGCACCCTCAGACTACTCCCCCTCTGTTCTGCGGGTGATGTGGAGATAAACCCAGGCCCTGCATGTCCCCAGGCACCCTCATTCGTTGACTTCTGTGATCAAAAAAGCCTTGGTTTCATGCATGTCAACATCAGAAGCCTCCTCCCTAAGTTTGTTTTACTCACTGCTTTAGCACACTCTGCTAACCCTGATGTCCTTGCCGTGTCTGAATCCTGGCTTAGGAAGGCCACCAAAAATTCTGAGATTTCCATACCCAACTATAACATTTTCCGTCAAGATAGAACTGCCAAAGGGGGAGGAGTTGCAGTCTACTGCAGAGATAGCCTGCAAAGTAATGTCATACTTTCCAGGTCCATACCCAAACAGTTCGAACTACTAATTTTTTTAAGTTCTCTCTCCAGAAATAAGTCTCTCACTGTTGCCGCCTGCTACCGACCCCCTCAGCTCCCAGCTCTGCCCTGGATACCATTTGTGAATTGATCGCCCCCCCCCATCTAGCTTCAGAGTTTGTTCTGTTAGGTGACCTAAACTGGGATATGCTTAACACCCCGGCAGTCCTACAATCTAAGCTAGATGCCCTCAATCTCACACAAATCATCAAGGAACCCACCAGGTACAACCCTAAATCTGTAAACAAGGGCACCCTCAGACGTCATCCTGACCAACTGGCCCTCCAAATACACCTCCACTGTCTTCAACCAGGATCTCAGCGATTACTTCCTCATTGCCTGTATCCGCTACGGATCCGCAGTCAAACGACCACCCCTCATCACTGTCAAACGCTCCCTAAAACACTTCTGCGAGTAGGCCTTTCTAATCGACCTGGCCCGGGTCATTCTTTAAAAGTAACTTCCTCACCATTTTAGATAAGCATGCTCCGTTCAAAAAATGCAGAACTAAGAACAGATATAGCCCTTGGTTCACTCCAGACCTGACTGCCATCAACCAGCACAAAAACATCCTGTGGCGGACTGCAATAGCATCGAATAGTCCCCGCGATATGCAACTGTTCAGGGAAGTCAGGAACCAATACAGGCAGTATTGCCAAGGCCAGCTTCTTCAGGCAGAAATGTGCATCCTGTAGCTCGAACTCCAAAAAGTTCTGGGACACTGTAAAGTCCATGGAGAACAAGCGCACCTCCATCCAGCTGCCCACTGCACAGAGGCTAGGTAACACGGTCACCACCGATAAATCCATGATTGTCGAAAACGTCAACAAGCATTTCTCAACGGCTGGCCATGCCTTCCTCCTGGCTACTCCAACCTTGGCCAACAGCTCCGCTCCCCTCGCAGCTACACGCCCAAGCCTCTCCAGGTTCTTCTTTACCCAAATCCAGATAGCAGATGTTCTGAAAGAGCTGCAAAACCTGGACCCGTACAAATCAGCTGGGCTTGACAATCTGGACCCTCTATTTCGGAAACTATCCGCCGCCTTTTTCGCAACCCCTATTACCAGCCTGTTCAACCTCTCTTTCATATCGTCTGAGATCCCCTAGGATTGGAAAGCTGCCGCAGTCATCCCCCTTTTCAAAGGGGGAGACACCCTGGACCCATCCTGCTCTGCCTATCTAAGGTCTTCGAAAGCCAAGTCAACAAACAGGTCACTGACCATCTCAAATCCCACCGTACCTTCTCCGCTGTGCAATCTGGTTTCCGAGCCGGTCACAGGTGCACCTCAGCCACGCTCAAGGTACTAAACGATATCATAACTGCCATCGATAAAAGACAGTACTGTGCAGCCGTCTTCATCGACCTGGCCAAGGCTTTCGACTCTGTCAATCACCATATTCTTATCGGCAGACTCAGTAGCCTCGGTTTTTCTAATGACTGCCTTGCCTGGTTCACCAACTACTTTGCAGACAGAGTTCAGTGTGTCAAATCGGAGGGCATGTTGTCCAGTACTCTGGCAGTCTCTATGGGGGTGCCACAGGGTTCAATTCTCGGGCCGACTCTTTTCTCTGTATATATCAATGATGTTGCTCTTACTGCGGGCGATTCCCTGATCCACCTCTACGCAGACGACACCATTCTGTATACTTCCGGCCCTTTCTTGGACACTGTGCTATCTAACCTCCAAACGAGCTTCAACGCCATACAACACTCCCTCCGTGGCCTCCGACTGCTCTTAAACGCTAGTAAAACCAAATGCATGCATTTCAACCGTTCGCTGCCTGCACCCGCACGCCCGACTAGCATCACCACCCTGGATGGTTCCGACCTAGAATATGTGGACATCTATAAGTACCTAGGTGTCTGGCTAGACTGTAAACTCTCCTTCCAGACTCATATCAAACATCTCCAATCTGAAATCAAATCTAGAGTTGGCTTTCTATTCTGCAACAAAGCCTCCTTCACTCACGCCGCCAAACTTACCCTAGTAAAACTGACTATCCTACCGATCCTCGACTTCGGCGATGTCATCTACAAAATAGCTTCCAATACTCTACTCAGCAAACTGGATGCAGTTTATCACAGTGCCATCCGTTTTGTTACTAAAGCACCTTATACCACCCACCACTGCGACCTGTATGCTCTAGTCTGCTGGCCCTCGCAACATATTCATTGCCAGACCCGCTGGCTCCAGGTCATCTACAAGTCCATGCTAGGTAAAGCTCCGCCTTATCTCAGTTCACTGGTCACAACACCCACCCATTGCACGCACTCCAGCAGGTGTATCTCACTGATCATCCCTAAAGCCAACACCTAATTTGGCCGCCTTTCGTTCCAGTTCTCTGCTGCCTGTGACTGGAACGAATTGCAAAAATCGCTGAAGTTGGAGACTTTTATCTCCCTCACCAACTTCAAACATCTGCTATCTGAGCAGCTAACCGATCGCTGCAGCTGTACATAGTCTATCGGTAAATAGCCCACCCAATGTACCTACCTCATCCCCATACTGTTTATATTTATTTACTTTTCTGCTCTTTTGCACACCAGTATCTCTACCTGTACATGACCATCTGATCATTTATCACTCCAGTGTTAAACTGCAAAATTGTAATTATTCGCCTACCTCCTTATGCCTTTTGCACACAATGTATATAGACTCTCTTTTTTTCTTTTTTTTCTACTGTGTTATTGACTTGTTAATTGTTTACTCCATGTGTAACTCTGTGTTGTCTGTTCACACTGCTATGCTTTATCTTGGCCAGGTCGCAGTTGTAAATCAGAACTTGTTCTCAACTAGCCTACCTGGTTAAATAAAGGTGAAATAAAATAAATAAAAAATTGTGCGCTGCCCTATGTGCCTCGCAATCATGGCCGAATGTGATGCAGCCTGGATTCAAACCAGGGACTGTAGTGACACCTCTTGCACTGACATGCAGTGCCTTAGACCACTGGGTCCATGTGTCTGTGTGTATTAACTATTTAACTGTGCTTGAAAGGCTTCTAAAATGTTTTAATATTGGTTATTGGTATCGGTATCGTTACGGGCCAAAAATGTTGAGATGTTTCTGTTACTTGAACTCTGTGAAGCATTTATTTGGGCTGCAATCTGAGGTGCAGTTAACTCTAATAATGAACTTATCCTCTACAGCAGAGGTAACGCTGGGGCTTCTTTTCCTGTGGGCGTCCTCATGAGAGCCAGTTTCATAATAGCGCTTGATGTTTTTTGCGACTGCATTTCGAGTTGCTGAAATTTTCCGTATTGACTGACCTTCATGTCTTAAAGTAATGATGGACTGTCATTTCTCTTTGCTTATTTGAGCTGTTCTTGCCATAAAATTGACTTGGTCTTTTACCAAATAGGGCTATCTTCTGTATACCACCCCTACCTTGTCACAACTAATTGGCTCAAACGCATTAAGAAGGAAATAAATTCCACAAATTAACTTTTAACAAGGCACACCTGTTAATTGAAATGCATTCCAAGTGACTACCTCATGAAGCTGGTTGAGAGAATGTCAAGAGTGGGCAAAGCTGTCATCAAGTCAAAGGGTGGCTTCTTCAAAGAATCTCAAATATATCACATATTTTGATTTGTTTAACAATTTTTGGATTACTACATGATTCCATATGTGTTATTTCATAGTTTTTATGTTTTCACTATTATTATATAATGTAAAAGAATTGCAGAACTAAAGAAAAACCCTTGAATAAGAAGGTTTGTTTAAACTTTTGACTGGTACTGAATGTGTGTCTGTGCAAGTGTGCATGCCTGTGTGTGCAAGTGTGTGTACACCCATGCATCAGTGTGTAATTGGCCATGCTTTGACGGTAGATATCATGACACCCAGTGAGGACCTGTACCACAGCCCAGTGGCTCTCCTCATCCAATCGCCAGCTCAAGCTGAATTATCCACACCATTTACCTCATAGTCTGGTTCACCGCTACTGTGTCTCTGCGCCCCAAATTGCACACTACTCCCTATATAGGTCACTAAATTGGGAATAGGGTGCCATTTGGGATGCCGATTGTGTCAAAGGGGTAGGTGATGGGACCAGCTGCAATAGGGCCCATCATCATTGGCTACAGTTATGAGACAGGCTCACTGCATGGTACAGTGCATTCTACATGAAATATGCTGTGTGACTGTCCCTGTCTACCATTTAGTGGTTATTGTGGTGCATTGCCACATGTGTCAGGCAGGGACAGAGGAGAGGTATCAGTAGCCCAGGGTGGTGATGCAGAGGTGGGGGGCAGTGGCAGCAAGGGTTGGGGGATAGTAGCAGGGTGTTGTGTCATCATGGTCTATGGGGATGCTGCACTATCTCCTTTCTACATGAAATGTGAGAGTACATGGTCCCTTATTCCACATGACTTTTTGCTCACATTACTTTCTACCTTCCTAAAATACCTCATATTCTGTGACAACTGATGCGTCCTCTCCTTCAGTGTCGAATCAAAGCATGTAACTGTGTTGACAGTCGTTGATCGACAAGTCATTTTGCAGCTCAGGCAACATCAGTAGCTAGTCAAACTGCGCACTGTGCGCTTCTTCTCATGTGAGGATAAAAAAATGACGGTATGTGGCAGTTCTAGCTTGTATGGCTCCCTGTAGCTTGTATGCCCCCCCCCCCCCCCCTAAAAAGCACCATTCAACATTTGGAACATCACAAATAAATAATCATAACATTTAAAACTATATACAAATACAAATATATATATATATATACAGTGCCTTGCGAAAGTATTCGGCCCCCTTGAACTTTTGCGACCTTTTGCCACATTTCAGGCTTCAAACATAAAGATATAAAACCGTATTTTTTTGTGAAGAATCAACAACAAGTGGGACACAATCATGAAGTGGAACGACATTTATTGGATATTTCAAACTTTTTTAACAAATCAAAAACTGAAAAATTGGGCGTGCAAAATTATTCAGCCCCCTTAAGTTAATACTTTGTAGCGCCACCTTTAGCTGCGATTACAGCTGTAAGTCACTTGGGGTATGTCTCTATCAGTTTTGCACATCGAGAGACTGACATTTTTTCCCATTCCTCCTTGCAAAACAGCTCGAGCTCAGTGAGGTTGGATGGAGAGCATTTGTGAACAGCAGTTTTCAGTTCTTTCCACAGATTCTCGATTGGATTCAGGTCTGGACTTTGACTTGGCCATTCTAACACCTGGATATGTTTATTTTTGAACCATTCCATTGTAGATTTTGCTTTATGTTTTGGATCATTGTCTTGTTGGAAGACAAATCTCCGTCCCAGTCTCAGGTCTTTTGCAGACTCCATCAGGTTTTCTTCCAGAATGGTCCTGTATTTAGCTCCATCCATCTTCCCATCAATTTTAACCATATTCCCTGTCCCTGCTGAAGAAAAGCAGGCCCAAACCATGATGCTGCCACCACCATGTTTGACAGTGGGGATGGTGTGTTCAGCTGTGTTGCTTTTACGCCAAACATAACGTTTTGCATTGTTGCCAAAAAGTTCAATTTTGGTTTCATCTGACCAGAGCACCTTCTTCCACATGTTTGGTGTGTCTCCCAGGTGGCTTGTGGCAAACTTTAAACTACACTTTTTATGGATATCTTTAAGAAATGGCTTTCTTCTTGCCACTCTTCCATAAAGGCCAGATTTGTGCAATATACGAGATTGTTGTCCTATGGACAGAGTCTCCCACCTCAGCTGTAGATCTCTGCAGTTCATCCAGAGTGATCATGGGCCTCTTGGCTGCATCTCTGATCAGTCTTCTCCTTGTATGAGCTGAAAGTTTAGAGGGACGGCCGGGTCTTGGTAGATTTGCAGTGGTCTGATACTCCTTCCATTTCAATATTATCGCTTGCACAGTGCTCCTTGGGATGTTTAAAGCTTGGGAGATCTTTTGTATCCAAATCCGGCTTTAAACTTCTTCACAACAGTATCTCGGACCTGCCTGGTGTGTTCCTTGTTCTTCATGATGCTCTCTGCGCTTTTAACGGACCTCTGAGACTATCACTGTGCAGGTGCATTCATACGGAGACTTGATTACACACAGGTGGATTGTATTTATCATCATTAGTCATTTAGGTCAACATTGGATCTTTCAGAGATCCTCACTGAACTTCTGGAGAGAGTTTGCTGCACTGAAAGTAAAGGGGCTGAATAATTTTGCACGCCCAACTTTTCAGTTTTTGATTTGTTAAAAAAGTTTGAAATATCCAATAAATGTCGTTCCACTTCATGATTGTGTCCCACTTGTTGTTGATTCTTCACAAAAAATACAGTTTTATATCTTTATGTTTGAAGCCTGAAATGTGGCAAAAGGTCGCAAAGTTCAATGGGGCCGAATACTTTCGCAAGGCACTGTATATATATATGTATATATATATATATATATATATATATATATATATACACAAATACACAAAAATAAGACTCAAAAAGAGGTCAAGTCAAACAAAAGAAATTGTAGTAAATAAATACAAATAAAAAAGAGAATCAAATTATTACACTATTACCCTATTGCTAACAAAAAACACATAAATAAAACTAAATTGCACAAATCCAAATACATAAATGGAATAACACACTTATAAAGAAGAGAACCTGATTATTACTCTATTGCACTTCAAACAAGAAAACACAAACTAAACTGCCATCTAAACCCTGACCTTTCTTGCCTTCCTTGATGCAAAGTCATCAATTACATCATAAGAAATCTGCCCAGTAATTGCATGGTTAATACTGATGACAGCAAGGCCACTAAGGCGTTCCTGTGACATGGTGGAGCTCAGGTAGGATTTGATGAGCTTCAGCTTTGAAAAGCTCCTCTCAGTTACTGTCACTGGAAGAGTAAGACAAATTCTGAGAGCGGTCCACAAATGTGGATACATTTTGACTAGTTTTATATTATACTTAACAATTTTGCACAAACCAGAAAAAAATGCAACAATAGGTCTGTGAAACTATGTAATCACAGTATTATGAATGAATTGTGGTTTATTTGGTAGCATTTTGTAGTGTGACTGATTTTACTAATTGCATTAGTACTATACAAAGTTAGAGGTGCGCTATTTGATAGATTCCCCCGCTCCCCATCTCGTACATCTGAGTGGGAGACCTTCCCAGGCAGTAGCCTGCCTAGCTCACAAACTAGAATCAGGGCGCCCAGTCCGACAAGGTTAATTGTCCCACAGTCCCACACGATTATATAATATCATTGACGTGACGTGCAATTGAGCGATAGAAAACTGATCGTGCAAATGTCACCATTGCTCCAATTTTTTGTGCGGGCTCCCGGTAAGATGCTGCCCTGGGCGGCTGCCCATGTCGTCTGTCCGTCCGGACGGACGGACGGACAGACGGACGGACAGACAGATCCAGCTCAGAGAGGCCCAGCTAATGAGCTCCATCAGTAGCAGATTTTATTTTAGAATGGAAAATGATTGTGTTTCATGCAACCAATGATAGTGCATCGGATCGCATTGAACCACATCGATTCGTTACTCTAAACAAACCGATATGCATCAAATCCTTTTAAACTAAAATGTGTTATGCCTGTATCATATCGGAACCCAAGTATCTAGATGCGTATTGGATCGTCTTGAAAGGGAAAGATGCAGATCCCTACCAATTACTGTATCAGTCAAGTTAATTAGCATGGGCTGTCAAGACTGTTTAAATCATTTACACATTTCTGTTTTTCTGAGGACAACCACCCACACGGTGTCAATGACAGCTGTGGCAAGGGGTGGTGGCGGCCAAGGAAATAATGTTGTCATGTGTTGCTTGGTGATGGAAGGACCAATAAAACCCCAACATAATTGAGTAATATAACATGAGTCAATCATTAAGTTAAGTCTTCCTATCCGTCAATTGGCCAAGGGTTACAGGCTTGTGGCAAGGTACAGCAATACATTTTGAGTATGTAAGACACTGACTGTGTTGGCTGTACCGTTGCAGAGAAAAGTGCTTATCTAAGCTGGCCAAGCTACTGTAAAGTGACGTAACTGAGGCATTCACTTTCTAGTACTCGTCCTCTAGCATACAGAAGAGAAGTAAGGCCTCTGGCTTTTGCTGACTGTGCGAGAAGTTGGTGAAAATCTGGTGAGAAAGCCTATTGTTTTTAATAATTGGACGATCTGTATGATATGTAGTCTGAGACCCCATGAGGAGTACACAGTACCATTCTTCCTCCTCTAGCATAAAGAAGAGAAGAAAGGCCGTTGAGCATTTTCTGTCTATTACACCTACTTCTTGACATGGTAGGCTGGTGAAAAGACCTATTGTTATGTAGACTGCAGAGACTGAATCATTGACAAATCCGTGCTATTTAACAGTGATGGGGGGAGGGGGAAATCGATAGGTACATATTGCAATATTATTTTGAGGAGATATTGTATCATAGTTTTGTCAATATTGCAATATTATTTTTTCGCTAGTTGGTTGTACCTGCACCACAAAATAGGGAGCCAATTTGTTTTCAGCACTTCTATTTCCATGACTGATCAAAACTCGTTTTATCATGGCTCTCTTGTCCCTCTGCAGCAGAAGTTTACATACACTTAGGTTTGAGTCATTAAAACTTGTTTTTCAACCACTCCACAAATTTCTTGTTAACAAACTGAAGTTCTGGCAAGTCGGTTAGGACATCTACTTACTTGTGCATGACACAAATAATATTTCAAACAATTATTTACAGACAGATGATTTCACTTATCATTCACTGTATCACAATTCCAGTGGGTCAGAAGATTACATACACTAAGTTCACTGTGCCTTTAAACAGATTGGAAAATTCCAGAAAATAATGTCATGGCTTTGGAAGCTTCTGATAGGCTAATTGACATAATTTGAGTCAATTGGAGGTGTACCTGTGGATGTATTTCAAGGCCTACCTTCAAACTAAGTGCCTCTTTGCTTGACATCATGGGAAAATCAAAAGAAATCAGTCAGTGCCTGAAGGTACCACGTTCATCTGTACAAACAATAGTACGCAACTATAAACACCACGGAACCACACAGCCGTCATACCACTCCGGAAGGAGACGTGTTCTGTCTCCTAGAGATTAATGTAATTTGGTGAGAAAAGTGCAATCAATCCCAGAACCAAAGCAAAGGACCTTGTGGAGATGCTGGAGGAAACGGGTAAAAAATAATCTATATCCACAGTAAAACGAGTCCTATATCGACATAACCTGAAAAGCCGCTCAGAAAGGAAGATGCCACTGCTCCAAAACCGCCATAAAACAGCCAGACTACCATTTGGAACTGCACATGTGGACAAAGATCATACTTTTTGGTGAAATATTCTCTGGTCTGATGAAACAAAAATTGAACTGTTTGGCCATAAATACCATCGTTATGTTTGGAGAAAAAAGGGGGAGGCTTGCAAGCCGAAGAACACCATCCCAACTGTGAAGCACGGGGGTGTCAGCATCATGTTGTGGGGGTGCTTTGCTGCAGGTGGGACTGGTGCACTTCATAAAATAGATGGCATCATGAGGGAGGAAAAAATGTGGATATATTGAAGCAACATCTCAAGACATCAGTCAGAAAGTTAAAGCTTGGCCGCATATGGGTCTTCCAAATGGACAATGACCCCAAGCATACTTCCAAAGTTCTGGAAAAATGGCTTAAAGACAATAAGGTCAAGTTATTGGAGTGGCCATCAGAAAGCCCTGACCTCAATCCAATAGAAAATGTGTGGGCTGAACTGAAAAAGCGTTTGTGGGCAAGGAGGCCTACAAACCTTTCTCAGTTACTCCAGCTCTGTCAGGAAGCTTGTGGAAGGCTACCCAAAACATTTGACCCAAGTTAAACAATTTAAAGGCAATGCTACCAAGTCCTAATTGAGGGTATGTAAACTTCTGACCCACTGGGAATGTAATGAAAGAAACAAAAGCTGAAATGTATCATTCTCTCTACTATTATTCTGACATTTCACATTCTTAAAATAAAGTGGTGATCCTAACTGACCTAAGACAGGGAATTTTTGCTAGGATTAAATGTTAGAGTTTAAATGTAGTTGGCTAAGGTGTATGTAAACTTCCGACTTCAACTGTAGGTGAGCAATATGTTTGGAACTTCGAGTCGCAATTAAATCACAGTATCAAAATACAACCTAAGTATCGTGATAATGTTGTATTGTGAGGTCACTGACAATTTCCAGCCCTAATATTTAACAATTTGGCAGTTAACTGAAGGTCTTTATTGTTAATGAAATCAAGAATCTGTGTGAAATAAGATCACTAATATTCACATATGAAAGACTCTAACAGGACTCTGACACATTGTAAATAAATGAATGGCATCATGAGAGCGCAGAGAAATTGGTTTAGTTTTTGGGAGTGGTCTAGCTGCATTTGTATATCAATACCTCCTGTGCTGAATACAGAGAGAGTAAAGGGAGAGTGACAATTCTTTGGTTTCCTTTGGTTCTCTATTGCCCTCCAAATGGTTGGATCTGCCAAGTCATGTGATCCTGTCACGCTGAGTTACCCAATCAATCTCACAGGACTGTTGAGGAATCCTCTATGGAAGAACTCAAACTGTCATCATAAATCTCTGAATATATTCTATTCATTATTATCTCTAGCCCTCCGATGAAGGCAGGCTGAGGCTCAAGTAGGCCAATCATGCAATCAGACTCAAGAGACACCACAAGACCGTAATCACAGTTTCAGTAGAAATGCTATTGCTGATGTAAGCATCCCCTGTGAGGAAATTATGCCACAACCCCAATGTTTGACAATGTAGGGAACAAGCAACACACTCTCTATTCGTGTTGAAAGATTAGAATCAAGGAGTTCCTGGCTGTTTAAACTTTACATGTATCAAAAAGTTCACACTGTTGAGGAACTGTGACATGACCAATAAGAAGAGGCAGGTCTGCTATCTGGGCAAAAACTTGAGAAAATGTTTTCGTCATTTAATTTCCTGTCTGACTGCCTCTGACAGCCTTCTCCCCAAACTCTGTCACCCTTTCAACCTTTTCTCTTTCCCTTGAACAATTTAGAAAGTTTCACACAAAAGCCAATCCCTAGTTCCTCATTTTCCCTCTCATTGACTTTTGACTTGACACTTCTCTGCCATTCCAGAACCACCTCACAGTTCTTCAGCGTTGACGTAAACCTTAATCCAAGGCCCGAGTCAGATCGAAGTCCTTGGCGCCTCAAAATGACGTTAATTAGTATGAAACAGCTCTTTTGTTAAAACGTCTATATCCTGTTTCGCTGTCTATCAGGAGATGCAGAGGTTGAAACTGCTCCAAGATGGAGATGAAATTTCAATATGTAACAGACTCTCTCTATCTCCGTGGCTCCTGCTAAGTGACTAGTTGCCATGGGAAAGACAGAATAACCCGATTTGAAGCCGAGAAGACCAAGCACTGTGATTAATGACACAGGTTCAACTATAGAGTGAGAGAGATTTTATGATAAAAACTAGATCCATATGATACTTTGGTGTGGACTTAGCATCAGCACTTGTAGAATTCCATGAAGTGCAGTATGCTGGTGGACTCCTGTGGTGCTGATGTCACTGGACTGTCTTTGTAGAGAAGAGCCATGTCGGTGCTAAAGCCCCCTTCTCCCTCACACCTTTCGTCATCAATATCCTGTGAGACATCAAGCCAACCTGCAATAAACTAATTCAAGCCAAGTCAACCGGTCGGCTCAAAGGATCATACAGTGCAGTATAATTTATTTTTATTTTTCTTAAAGGAACTCAGTCTGGTTTTAAACTTAGTCTTGAAAGTTGTAATAGTAGAACGCAGAAAGTGCAATTTTGAAATTGGGCAGTGCATCATCAGTTCCTCTTGTCATGTTAGTCATTGCATACCAACTTGTCTGAAATGTCCAGATCAACTAGCCCATGTCCACTACTGTTT
The DNA here is from genome assembly GCF_057628025.1 of Oncorhynchus mykiss. Classification (NCBI taxonomy): domain Eukaryota; kingdom Metazoa; phylum Chordata; class Actinopteri; order Salmoniformes; family Salmonidae; genus Oncorhynchus; species Oncorhynchus mykiss. The sequence continues at coordinate 36,545,198 of NC_143038.1, read as the reverse complement.
TTATATGAAGGTTTAGCCCATAGACATTGTTGTACATTTTGTGTCACTCAAATATCACATGAATACACATTAGACATGGCAAAATGTGTAAAATTGCAATAAAATTGGCTATATAACTGCAACATTTTCGTTGCACCCCATGACAAAATGTGTAGAATTGCAGGTAATAAGCTTTAACCTGCAAAATTCTCTCCACCATCAAGAGGGGTGTGAACATTTTTTGTCATGAACAGTGCTTGTGCCCATAGAAATAGACACGGCACGTGGCACGTGTGCTCATGCGGGGGGAGGGGCATCAGGATGTTCCCCAATGCTAGAATGGGAACCCCTTATACAGTGAATGATGGACTGTAGGCTAGTTTAGGGTAGCACTGCTACTATGAGACATAATCTTCACATTTGGCTTCCTCATTGTGTTCTGATAGAAGCCCCATAGTGGCAGTACTACCCTGAACTAGTCTACAGTCCATCTTTCACTATATGATCTTTTGAGGCCGATGGTTCAGTTGGCTTGACTGGGTTTATTGCAGCATGGTTAGAAGTTGCACACCCAAGCCCTCTTTACTATAGTCTTTCTTCCCAAAGGGTAAATTGTCCTTCCCTCCAATCACTGGCAGGCAGAGGCAGGGCCAGACACCAGGATTATAGTCAGCCTGATGGATGACATTGAGAAGGATTAATCGACTTCTCCGGAACCCTCAGTTATCTGATTCCAGCTCCGTTCCTCCCTTTCGCTGTTCCTTTGAAAGACCCACATTATATCAGCGCTGGTAAATGGAATGTAATCTATTTCTGAATGGGAAATTAACACAAGATTAGACCCTGTTGCTAGTTGTGCTTGGACAAAATGGGCATGTGTGAAATTTGTATTTGAGTGGTTACAGCGTTGGGTTTATTACACGTATATATGTTTTTTTGTATTGGCACTAACCAGCAGTTAATGTTTATCTCCTGCTGGATGAACGGGATGTTGGGTAAACATGGTACCGTATCAGAAGGGAATAGAGAAAGTCCCTACATGATACTGGAATAGAGACAGAGTTCTAACATGGAACTGGAATAGGTCGTTGTCAGTTATCAATAAAACGTCACAATAAGGTTCAACTTGCCTGCTGGGGGGCAAGAAGACCCGCAACTGTGCTAAATCCCTAGACAACTGTGCTAAATCCTTAGACAACTGTGTGCTGTTTTCAAGGGATTGCTAAATAAATGTTCAGAACTACACATTTCCGATTTATTCCACGCAAAGCAATTGTGCACATTTAGCTCCATCATCAGAGTTATGGGCCTACAGCTTTTCATGATCAGTAAACGTCAACTGATCATGTAATTTCAGATACGTGAGGCTAGCTAGCTAGATCTTACTCACGTTGGCTCACGTGATCACTCACGTGATCACAAAGTCGTCCGGAACAGCTGGTGCTCTCATGCATGCCTCAGTGTTGCTTGCCTCGAAGCGAGCATAGAAGTGATTTAGCTCGTGTCAATGGGCATCTCGCAGCTGTGCTTCTCTTTGTAGTCTGTAATAGTTTGCAGGCCCTGCCACATCCGACGAGCATCGGAGCCGGTGTAGTACGATTCAATCTTTGTCCTGTATTGGTGCTTTGCCTGTTTGATGGTTCATCTGAGGGCGTAGCGAGATTTCTTATAAGCGTCCAGGTTAGAGTCCCACTCTTTGAAGGCGGCAGCTCCATGGTTTCTGGTTGGGGTATGTATGTACAGTCACTGTGGGGACGACGTCATCAATGCACTTATTTATGAAGCCAGTGACTAATGTGGTGTACTCCTCAATGCCATCGGAGGAATCCCAGAACATTTTCCAGTCTGTGCTAGCAAAACAGTCCTGTAGCTTAGCATCTGCGTCATCTGACCACTTCTTTATTGACCGAGTCACTGGTGCTTCCTGCTTTAGTTTTTGCTTTTAAGCAGGAATCAGGAAGATGGAATTATGGTCAGATTTGCCAAATGGGGGGCGAGGGAGAGCTTTGTATGCGTCTCTGTGTGTGGTGTAAAGGTGGTATTGAGTTTTTTTCCCCTCTGGTTGCACATTTAACATGCTGATAGAAATTAGGTTAGACTGATTTGAGTTTGTCTGTATTAAAGTCCCCGGCCACTAGGAGTGCCGCCTCTGAGTGGGCATTTTTTGCTTATTTTCTTATACAGCTGACTGAGTGCGGTCTTAGTTCCAACATCTGTCTGTGGTGGTAAATAAACAGCCATGAAAAATATAGATGAAAACTCTCTTGGTGAATAGTGTGGTCTACAGCTTATCATGAGATACTCTACTTCAGGCGAACCAAATCTAGAAACTTCCTTAGATTTCGTGCACCACCTGTTCTTCACAAATATACGCAGACCGCCCCCCCTCGTCTGACCGGAGTGTGCTGTTCTATCTTGCCGGTGCAGCATATATCCCACCAGCTTAATGTTATCCATGTCGTCATTCAGCCACGATTTGGTGAAACATAAGATATTACAGTTTTTGATGTCCTGTGTGTAGGATATTTGTGATCGTACCTCATCTAATTTATTGTCCAATAATTGTACGTTGACAAGTAATTTTGATGGTAAAGGCAGATTTCCCACTCGCTGTCGGCGGATCCCTACAAGGCACCCCGTGTCACGTCCGTTATAAGGAGGAAACCAAGGTGCAGCATGATATGCATACATTCTTATTTTAATGAAGAAAGAACACTGAACAAACTAACAAAATAACAAAAAAACGTGAAGCTATACAAAACGAGTGCTGACAGGCAACTACACATAGACAAGAACCCACAAAATACCCAAGGGAATATGGATACCTAAATATGGTCCCCAATCAGTGACAACGATAAACAGCTGCCTCTGATTGGGAACCAATTCAGGCCACCATAGACATACAAATACCTAGACTTACAAAAACCCCTAGACAATACAAAAACTAACATACCCACCCCTGTCACACCCTGACCTATCCAAAATAATAAAGAAAACAAAAATAACTAAGGTCAGGGCGTGACACCCCGCCTTGTGTCCTCTACATGCGTCTCTTTCTCCTGCCAGTGACCGGGATATTGGCCTTGTCGGGTGTCTGAAGTACATCCTGTGCATCCTGCTAATGATGCACATGATGTACTTGTTATTGAAAAAAGTTTGTCTAATCCGATGTTAGTGATCGCTGCCCTGATATCCAGAAGCTCTTTTTTGCCCTAAGATACAGTGGCAAAAACATTGTATAAAATACGTTTCAAATAACGCAAAAAAAACACCTAATAGCGCCATTGGTTAGGCTGCTGTCAAACGGCTGCCATTTCATCCAGCGCCATCTTCAGAGCGCCATCTCCAGAGCGCTCAGGACCTCAGACTGGGGAGAAGGTTCACCTTCCAACAGGCCAACGACTCTAAGCACACAGCCAGGGCAACACAGGAGTGGCTTCGGGACACGTCTCTGAATATCCTTGAGTGGCCCAGCCAGAGCCCGGACTTGAACCCAATCTAACATCTCTGGAGAGACCTGAATATAGCTGTGCAGCATCACTCCCCATCCAACCTGACAGAGCTTGAGAGGATCTGCAGAGGAGAATGGGAGAAACTCACCAAATACAGGATGTGCCAAGCTTATAAAGGGTATGAATGCCAATGTAAATTTAATATTTACATTTTTTATTTTTAATACTTTTGCTAAATGTTCTAAAAACCTGTTTTTGGTTTGTCACTATGCGGTATTGTGTGTAGATTGATGAGGGAAAAAACTATATAATACATTTTCGAATAACAAAATGTTTAAAAAATACATTCCTAATGCACTGTGGATCTCAGCCTCTCTCTTTCCCTCTGATACTGCCCACGCTCTAGCAATACATGCTCCGCGGTCTCTGTTTCCTGGCAATAATCACACTTTCCTGTTGGATGCTTTCCTATCACATTTAAAATCTTATTCAACTGGCTGTCCCACCCTTAATCTTGTAAAAATGGCCTCCAGTTTTCTGTCCCTTCCTGCCATACCCCCCTTGCCGACGTTCCTCTGTACTTGAAATAAATGCCTGCCCTTAGTATCTCTATTCCACTGCTCCTGCCGTCTCTGCATCATCACTGTCCATGTCAGGCTTTTTGCCTCTGCCTTGCTCATTTAAACTACAACATCAACATCCCCACTATTAAGTGCTTGTTTAGCCAGTACATAAACTGCCTCATTCCCCTCCACCCCCACATGGGCTGAGACCAAAGTAAATCTTATCTGTATACCCATCTGTCTAGTACATCATAAAGCAGGTCTTGTCTGCTACGTTAGGTAAAGGACTGCAAGACTCATCAACACTGCACATGAATCAGAGCAAATAACTAGTCTTGACTTCCTCCACCCACTGCAAGTCAAGAGTGTGGCCATCAGTTCCTCCGTATATGCAGCCAGATGATCTGTAATATGTTTCCTGACTTCCACCCCACATTCCTGCACTACAAATGCTGGCCAAGTATGTCCTGTCCTTGGATCTTTTGAACCATCTTTGGAAACGGCCACAAAATCCTAATACACAGTATCAAGACGTCGCTTAAACAAATCAGATGGATCAACACCTTCCCTGTCTTTCCCGTAGTCTCTCCAGCACTTCTAAATCAACTACTGGAGGCGGGAGTAGCCATGGTGGATTTACAGGAATAGCTACCGACTAAACTCCCTTCCATACATTCCCATCTCCTTCTCCTGGGTATTACCCACCCACCCAAAGCTCGTGTTCCGTCCTGGCAAGTTTTTCCAGCATAAAATAATTTTCTCAGGATGAGACACCCCATGTCCCTGTAAGTTCACCCAATAATTCATTGCCTGCTGCTTCTCCTAATCTGCAATGTCATCCCCCATCTCCACCTGTAGTGCAGCCACAGGGAATGTCGGAAACGCCCCACTACATATTCTGAGACCTTGCACCTGTATGACATCTAGCCGTTCCAATGAGGTCCAGGCTGGCGAACCATGCGCTATACTTCTATAGTCTATTGCAGATCGGATTAATGCAACATTACATTGTCCTGTATGAGGAACACCCAGCCCCCCACTCCTTCCCCGTCAGACAGCGCATCACATTTAGCACCTTCTTGCAATTTCCCACCACTCTCAATGTGTTCTGCCCAGGTCAGTCTAGTGTCAAAGTATACCCCAAGGATCCTGAAGCCCCCCACCCTCTCTTAAGTTTCTCCCATAAAGTATTCAGACCCTTTTACTTTTTCACATTTTGTTAGGTTACAGACTTATTCTAAAATGTATTCAATTGTATTTTTTCCTCCTCAATCTACACACACTACCCCATAATGACAAAGCAAAAACAGTTTTTACATTTTTTTTGCTAAATCATAAAAAAATAAAAAACATTTACATAAGTATTCAAACCCTTTACTCAGTACTTTGTTGTGGCACCGTTGGCAGCGATTACAGCCTCGAGTCTTCTTGGGTATGAATCTACAAGCATTCTTCTCTGCAACTCCTCTCAAGCTTGGCGGGTTGGATGGGGAGCGTTGCTGCACATCTATTTTCAGATCTCTCCAGAGATGTTCAATCTGGTTCAAGTACGGACTCTGTCTGAGCCACTCAAGGACATTCAGTGACTAGTCCCGAAGCCCCTCCTGCATTGTCTTAGCTGTGTGCTTAGGGTCGTTGTTCTGTTAGAAGGTGAACATTCACCCCCAGTCTGAGGTCTTGAGCACTCTAGAGCAGGTTTTCATTGCCTTGATCCTGACTAGTCTCCCAGTCCCTGCCGCTGAAAAACATCCCCACAGCATGATGCTGCCACCACAATGCTTCACTATAGGGATGGTGCCATGTTTCCTACAGACGTGACGGTTGGCATTCAGGCCAAAGAGTTTAATCTTGGTTCTCTTCTCATGGTCTGAGAGTCTTTAGGTGCCTTTTGGCAAACTCATAGCGGGCCGTCATTTGCTTTTTACTGAGGAGTGGCTTCCGTCTGGCCTCTCTACCATAAAGGCCTGGTTGGTGGAGTGCTATAGGGATAGTTGTCCTTCTGGAAGGTTGTCCCATCTCTGCAGAGGAACTCTAGAACTCTGTTAGTGTGACCATGGGGTTCTTGGTCTCCTCCCTGACCAAGGCCCTTCTCCCACGATTGCTCAGTTTTGCCGGGCGCCAGCTCTAGGAAGAGTCTTGGTGGTTCCAAACTTCTTCCAGTGAAGAATGATGGAGGCCACTATGTTCTTGGGGATCTACAATGCGGCATATTTTTTTTTGTACCCTTCCCCAGATCTGTGCCTTGACACAATCCTGTCTCGGAGCTCTACGGACAATTCCTTTCACCTCGTTGCTTGGTGTTTTCTCTGACATGCACTGTCAACTGTGGGACCTTATATAAACAGGTGTGTGCCTTTCCAAACCATGTCCAATCAATTTAATTGACCACAGGTGGACTCCAATCAAGTTGTAGAAACATCTCAAGGATGCTCAATTGAAGCAGGATGCACCTGAGCTCAATTTCAAGTCTCATAGCAAAGGGTCTGGATACTTATGTAAATAATGTATTTCAGTTTCTTGTTTTTAATACATTTTCTAAAATGTTGAAACTTTTTTTTACTTTGTCATTATGGGGTGTTGTGTGTAGATTGCTGAGGAAATTGTTTCATTTTATCATTTTTTGAATAAGGCTGTAACGTAAGAAAATGTGGAAATGTCAAGGGGTCTGAATTATTTCCGAATGCACTGTAACCTGAAGCGTACCTCATCTCCCAACTTCCTCCTGGTAAAGAACACTGTCTGTGTTTTCTCTACAGAGAACCTGATTCCCCACATTAATGCCCATCTCATCAATTGCTTCCTGTACCTTCCTGACAATGTATGGCACATTTCTTCCCCTCTTCCAAAAGACCCCATCATCTGCAAATAACGACTTCCCAATATCCGGTTGTACCTGAGAGTAAACATCATTGATCATAATTGAGAACAACAGAGGACTAATCACGCTTCCCTGCGGTGTACCGTTATCCAACATGTATCTGCCTGACAGAGACTTCCCCACCCTCACCTGGATAGACTTTCCAAACAGAAATCCTTTTTCCAGTTGTATATTCGTCTTCCTCCCCCCATAATATCAAGCTTGATTAACAACCCCTCCTTCCACATCATATCATATATGCCTTCTCCACCTATAAAAGGCCAGCTACAATAATCTCCTTGTTCAACTGAGCCTTCCTGACCTCTGCTTCTAAGCAGAGCACTGGGTCCATAGTTCCCCTCCCCTTCCTGAACCCACTCTGATGTGGCGATACTAGCCCCTTGCTTTCCAGGAAGTAATTATACGTTCTATAATCATACATACATGTAATGTTAAAGCTATTGGCCGAGAGCTTGTTGGCGTCGTTGGGTCCTTCCCTGGTTTCCTGATTGCTACCACTACTGCCTCCTTCCAGCTTCATGGTAATTTATCCTCCTCCCACACTCTGTTGTTCAATACCTCATCCAGTGCCTCATCACTAAGATGGGCCAACATAACGTAGCACACCTCATCTTTTCCAGGTGAAGTTAACCCAGCCTTACCTATTGTCCTTTTCATCTTTGCCCTGGTAAATGGTGCATTCAACGGATCATTTACATCCCTCCTATCCAGCACTCTAGGGTGCTCCTCTCTCATCCTCTCTCTCCCCTTCTGCCCCTCTGACAAATTTGCCAAGCTATGCACTTAGACAAACACTTTGGCCATCATCTCTGCCTTCTCCTCATCTGTTACTGCCACATCCTACCCACTCGTCAACACTGGATAATCCCACTCCCTTTTGACCCCACTCAACCTCTTAATCATCCCCCACACTTCTCCCACAGGTGTCGCCCTTCCAATGGTGTCACAGAACCAACGCCAACATGACTTCTTTGCCTGATGGAGAGTTATCCTCACCAGGTCCTGCGCCTGCTAATTCTGAATCAGATGTTGGAAGTTTTCAGTACTCTAAATGCCCTGTTCCTTTTCAGTTCTCTAAATGCACTGTTCCTTTTTAGTACTCTAAATACCCTGTTCCTTTTCACTACTCTAAATGCCCTGTTCCTTTTCAGTTCTCTAAATGCACTGTTCCTTTTTAGTACTCCAAATACCCTGTTCCTTTTCAGTTCTCTAAATGCACTGTTCCTTTTTAGTACTCTAAATACCCTGTTCCTTTTCACTACTCTAAATGCCCTGTTCCTTTTCAGTTCTCTAAATGCACTGTTCCTTTTTAGTACTCCAAATACCCTGTTCCTTTTCACTACTCTAAATACCCTGTTCCTTTTCAGTACTCCAAAAGCCCGGTTCCTTTTCAGTACTCTAAATGCCCTATTCCTACTCCTCACCACTGCCCCACACTCCTCTTTCCATCATGGGACTTCTTTCCTCCTCCTATGTGAACTTTTAGGTATAGCCTCAGTAGCTGCCCCCACTAAAGCTGTTCTCACCCAGTTTTTCATATTATCCACATCCCCTCTCATATATACTCCTCCCATACCTCCCACTCACAGATTTCTGCCATCACACTAGATACCAGATTGAGGTCCAAAGCCAACTCTTTCCATGTGGCTACATCAATCCTGATTTTCCATCACTTGGCCATTTCCTCCATCCGTTATTAAAATCACTACACCACAATACCTTACTTCTATCCTGGCCCTCCACCCTCTCCAGCACTTCCAGGTCCAATATCTGACAAGGTTTATAGTAGTTCACTACCTCTAGCAGCCCTCCTCTCAACCACACCTCCACCATCACATATTCCTATTCAATACCTTTGCCTAGTATCCTGTAAGGAAGTCCTTGCTTTATGAAGGTGCCCCCCACCCCCCTACAACTCTGTCCCCACGAACTCCACAGTCGGTTTAAGCCATGTTTCCTGCACACAAATCACAACAGGCTTATGTGGCATATGCACAATGAACTGTTTGAACTCCTGCCCATTAGCCAACAGGCTTTGAGCATTCTATTGTAGTACTACCACCATAACTACAATCCAATAATACATGACTCCAGCCTCGGCTGATTGAGATAAACTCAAACCTTTTCCCATGTCAATAGTGTCATACTCAGATGTCTCCCAGCCGCTTGCACAAATCCTTCACAGAATCCTTTCTGTTTTAGACTCAACTTTAGCCGTGCTATTGATAGCTCCTGCTATGAACGTCACCAGCTTTCTCTTATCTATGTTTACCATATTGCCGCCCACCTGCCCCCTAATCCCCAGTCTAGATGCTCCTACCCATCTCTCTCTTGAACCTGTATCTCTCTGGACCTGGACCACCCTCACTTGACACCCTTCTCTCCACACTCACTTGTTGCACCTCCACTGCCTGCTTCATTGCCTCACACCCACCACATGCCACACTATGATCACCCCCAGAGCTGCAACACTTTGGTTGTACACCATCCCCACATTTCCCATACTCATGCTCCCCTCCACACCTGGCATACCTATTTTTCTCTTGACAGGCTTTTTCCACATGCCCAAACCTTTGGCAGTTATTACATCTTAAAGGCTTCGGTACATAAGCCCTCAACAAAAACTCATATATCCTATGGTTACTTCATTTGGCAATACCCTGTCCTTGAAGGGTAACAGAATAGATGGGCTATCTACCCTAACTCCACCCCTTGTTGCTTGCAATCTTTGAACATTCACTAGAACGCCTCCTCTCAATTTGTTGCTTACGTCTTTAGTGCTAACACTCACAGGCACTCCTGTTGTCACCCCTTTCATGCACTGCTTCCCTGCTTGATCATTCCAGCTGCTCGACACCACCTTACACTTCCCTATTTACTTCACTTTGAGAGCTTTTCCCCTCTGCTCCATGTCCTTACAGTACACCAACAAGCTCCGATCTCTTAACACTTTAGCGTTGACAACTTCCCCAGTCAACTCTTTTATCACAGCCTTCAACCTTATTGGACTCATCGCCCCAACTCCCCCTTCCTCCCTAAACATCAGAATCACTTTATGCTCACCTCTATGCTCCCCTCGAGACTTATCTTGCCCTTCCTTTGCACTCTCTACCTCCGAACTGCTGCTGGCATTGGAAACTGTTGCTTTCCTCAAACTTCCTTTTCTTCTTCATTTCTGCCTCCGTAGACCTCACTCCCCTTCAAATCCCTACTCCCTTTCTCTCCCGCTTTCTTTTTCTTTTTCCTACTCCCCCTTTATTTGTACCGCTATGTTCCATACTTGCATCACTTTCATCTCCACCACTATCTCCGACCCAATCACAGCACAGCCGTGCCGAACTTCCGCCACACAGAGTAAGGTTTGTTTATCGACGATTGATACCGGAGCTCCGATCAACCCACGTTACGTCTTTCTTTCTCGTGTCCCTGTTCTCCCCAAAATAACTTTAAATACACTAAATGATCAGCTCGCCAGTTAAGCGGAAGATTGAGACGGCCTCGATACACAAGTCCTTTTCCCTTTAGACGTACCTTTTTTTTTAAATGTCAAGTTTTTTGCTGTGAGCCAATGGTGTAACCTACTATAGGTAAGCACGGGTTGTTTTCCCCCAGAGGCAGGCAGGCCTGAGACGTTCTATCTATCTACCGACTGGGACTATTGGAGGTTTGTCAATCTGGGTTTGTGTTAAGCTCTTTCTAGGACATGGTGAAAGAACGTACTTTAACTGATGGATTTTTGTATTTTTAAGAAAAAATGCGTCAAAAGATATTTCAGCTATTTGAGGAACAGTGAGCAAACATAAATGTGAGGTACAGTGAGTAATATTTGAGGTATTGTACTTCCTTCCAGACAGTTCTACCAAAGACGAGTGTTTGGCAAACAGACATGCAGGGAAGCGAGTGAGTCACCCTCAACTGTAACACACACACACACACAGCCTTGAGGCTGTTCTTCCCTTTGAGGCATAAACCAGAGAATAATACAACAACTCTCAACAAACTGTGGTTTCATCCTGACATTGCTAGCTACCGTCTTTCTTGTGAGAGAAGAATACATGTCGATTCAGCCAACGGCATTGTACTGTTTAACAGGATTTTCACATTCAGAAGCGCCTCGTTGCCTCTTTTTCCCCTCTTCGGGTTCATTTAACATGTCCCTCCCCCTTTAACCAACGTAATGGAGAAATCCTTTGATGTTTCACCAGAATTAGATTTTTTCCTTTTTTAGCTCAAGGAGTTCCATTATCTGTCTACAGTGTTAAGTAGGAAAAGGGAAATGTGCAGAGTAGGACAATGGCTCTGGTTAGTGAGGTGTGGAAAAGCCACTCCTGAAAAGACATGGCCTATTCCTTTATCCTTCTACCAGGGCATGTACTCTATCACCCATTGTTTGGCTGTTTCATGTGAGTGAAGTAAATCATGCATGCTAGACTAAAATCCTAGCTCGGATTTCCAGGCTTTTCCTCGACCATGGGATGACGGTGTCTGGCTATGCAAGACCAGCTACAATGTCTACTATGTCGTTAACATTCCGTAACATGTCTGTCACTCAGGCCAACGGAACACATCATCCGTCTTTGTCCACGTTGTTCACTAGGCCAGTATATTGTCTCTGGTGTGACGGTCCAACCTTTCCCTCCCACCAATCCCCAGTGTTGCTGACATGGATCCATCTGTGTGCACTGTGTGCATGGTGTGTGTGTGCAAGTGTGTGCATGTCTGGCTGACACACAGTGTTCAGTCATCCGATGCCGATCGGCTTCTCCTCCTGGGTATGTGTTTGTGGCTAAACTGAGCTCACAGTGTTTGGCTCTATGTCACTGACCTGGGCCCAGCTGATCTGGGATGACATGGGGATAGTGGCAGGGGCTGGCAGGGGCTGGCAGGGGCTTCCTGCTGACAGATGAAGTTGAGTCAAACTCCTGTGGATTGGAAAGGCCAGACAGCCTCATAAGAAAACATTGGGACTGGAAGAACTTATAGTATTATATGCAGTTATCAGCAAAAATAGATAAGCAAATAAGAAGCAAATAAATACAGTACCAGTCAAAAGTTTGGACACACCTAATCATTCAAGGGTTTTTATTTATTTTTGCTATTTTCTACATTGTACAATAATAGTGAAGACATCAAAACTATGAAATAACACATGGAATCATGTAGTAACCAAAAAATACCTTACAAAGTCTGGAGGTCTGTTGGGTAATTGTCCTGTTGAAAAACAAATGATAGTCCCACTAAGCGCAACGCGGATGGGATGACGTATCGCTGCAGAATGCTGTGGTAGCCATGCTGGTTAAGTGTGCCTTGAATTCTACATAAATCACTGACAGTGTTACCAGAAAAGCACCCCACACCATCAGGTCTTACCTTGTCACTGTAACGCTCAAAGAGTGATGGGTGTGGAGTCGGGCACAGAGAGCAGAAGATTCGAGGGAAAAACACTTTAATGTCCAACAACAGGAACACGTACAATGGGTGACGCCGAACACAGGCGTAAAACACAACCCAAGTATCACTGGTATAAACCGGACAGCGAAAACCCAACAATGATCAATCACCTCTTACATACACAGCAACAAGCCCACACAAACACAAGCGGGCTAATCAAACTTAAATAACACCAACCCAAAAACCCCAACAAGGAACAGGTGAAAACAATTAGACAAAACCAAACGAAAAGGGAAAAAAGGATCGGTGGCAGCTAGGAGACCAGCGACGACGACCGCCGAGCACCACCCGAACGGGAAGGGGAGCCACCTTCGGTGATATTCGTGACAGTTGTCCTCCCCCCCCCCCTCCCAGATGCGCAGCTCCCGCAGCGCGCCAACACCGGCCTCGGGGACGACCCGGGGTGCGAGGCGCAGGGCAATCCGGATGGAGGCTATGGAACACCCTCAGCATAGATGGATCCAATATGCCCCCCACCGGGATCCAGCACCTCTCCTCCGGCCCGTACCCCTCCCAGTCCACGAGGTACTGCAGGCCCCGTATCGTGTACGCCGGGGACACCTCGATGTCCAGAGGGGGCAGCGGGACCTCCGGAACCTCACCTTGGCCCTCTCCGGCCACACCTGGTGCAGGAGGAGCCTCCTCCTCCGGTCTCCCTAGATGCAGCTTCCCCTAGCTCCATAGGTATGAGAGCGGGAGGACCAGGAGGTGGAACAGACAGGACCCTTTCAGAACGTCCGCGAGCAGTCAGCAGATTGTCGAGCCGGATCGACAGGTCTATGAGTTCGTCCAGGGTGAGCGTGGTGTCCCGACAAGCCAGCTCTCTGCGGACGTCCTCTCTCAGGCTACACCTGTAATGGTCTATCAGGGCCCTGTCGTTCCACCCCGCTCCAGCGGCCAAGGTCCGGAACTCCAGCGCGAAGTCCTGCGCGCTCCTCGTCCCCTGCCCGAGATGGAACTCCGGGTAGTGACCGCTCGCCGAGTCGGGCCCACTCCAGGGCTCTACCCGTCAAGCAAGAGACGAGAACACTCACGCTCTCCTCGTCCGGAGCCGGCCGGAAGGTGGCCATTGTACTCCTTCGGAAGCGCAATACGCAGGGTGCTGGTACCGGATACCGCTGGAGGAGATGGTAGCGTTGCAGGTGGGAGGGTTGGAGGGGAAGTAGGGAGACCACTCCTCTCCCAGCGGTGCAGCCTCTCCACCATCGAATCCATCGCTGATCCAATGCGATGGATGATGGACGTGTGTTGAAGGATACGCTCCTCCATCGTCGGGAGAGGGGTGGTCGCTGCTCCTGCTGACTCCATACTTTTGTGGTGCGGGCTTCTGTAACACTCGAAGAGTGATGGGTGTGGAGTTGCAGAGAGGAGAAGATTCGAGGGAAAAACGCTTTAATGTCCAACAACAGGACAATGGGTGATGCTGAACACAGGCGTAAAACAAAACCCAAGTATCTCTGGTATAAACTGGAAAGCGAAAACCAAACAATAATCGATCACCTCTTACATACACAGCAACAAACCCACACAAACACAAGCGGGCTAATCGAACTTAAATAACACCAACCCAAAAACAGGTGAAAACAATTAGACAAAACCAAACGAAAAGGGTAAAAAAAGGATCTGTGGCAGCTAGTAGACCGGCGACGACGACCGCCGAGCGCCACCCGAACGGGAAGGGGAGCCACCTTCGATGATATTCGTGACAGTTACAACACAACTGATTGGCTCAAACACATTAAGAAGGAAATCAATTCCACAAATTAACATTTAACAAGGCAGACCTGTTAATTGAAATGCATTCCATGTGACTACCTTGTGAAGCTGGTTGAGAGAATATCACAGGTGTGCAAAGTTGTCACTTTTTTGGTTACGACATGATTCAATATGTGTTATTTCATAGTTTTGATGTCTTCACTATTATTTTACAATGTAGAAAATAGTCCAATTAAAGAAAACCCCTGGAATGAGTAGGTGTGTCCAAACATTTGACTGGAACTGTACATTAATATTCAACATTTATTAATTAAACAAAGGGCCTAGATTTCTGTTGTGTATACTTCGCTTATATGGGTAAATAAAAAGCTTTGTAGCTTGTAATGAAAACATATATTTACCCATTGTTTAATCATGTTGTTGTTTAATTGGGGAATAAATTGCATTCAGTGGGGGAAAATAAATGCATTGAAATGATGCATGCAAAATACAATTTTATACAAAAAAAAAAGCTCTCAACATTAGTCTTAGATTTCTGTAAAGATGAGGTGGGAAAAAATACATGTAGTTATTAGGTATGATCGTGGTTGGATACATAAACAAACTGCAACATTTCATGATGACCAGTGGTGAAAAATTGTTATACTTGAGTAAAAGTAAAGATACTCAAGTAAAAGTCACCCAGTAAAATACTAATTGTGGAAAAGTATTTGGTTTTAAATATACTTAAGTATAAAAAGTTAATGTAATTAATAAAATATACTTAAGTATCAAAAGTAAAAGTGTAAATCATTGCAAATTCCCTATATTAAGCAAACCAGAGACAGTAGGGATGACCAGGGATGTTCTCCTGATAAGTGTGTAAATTGGGCCATTTTCCTGTCCTGCTATGCATTCAAAATGTAACTAGTGATTTTGGGTGTCAGGGAACATTTATGAATTAAAAAGTACATTTTCTTTAGGAATGTAGTGAAATACTAAAGCACAAATACTGAAAGGGACTAAATTATTTTTACTACAGTACACCACCGATGAGGACTATCTATGTATGTTGTTGTCTATGAGGAGGGGCATCAGAATTTGAGGCTACAGGCAGAACTGTTTTCATAAAGCTACAGAAGGTTATTTACAAAATAAGTTGCCAACAAATAATAGACGTGGAAAGCTCTGAGCTAGCTTTTCATCAGGGACTGCTTTCCCGAAAGGTGAACTGAAGGCTACAGCTCCGAAAAGCAGAAACGTTTACATTTTGAATGTGTGTAATTATGTTTCTTTGGCGCATTTTCTCTCAGAGCTTATTGTTTTATTGCTTTTTGTCGTTCATTTGTTTATATCTGGGGTGGCTATATTATTTGCCTTCCTGAAAACATGGGTTTGCATGGAATTAGGTTGTTTGTTATTTCGAAGAAAACAGAATATGTTCATAGAGGATTAGATTTGTGGTTCCACCTCATATATTTAACTGGATCAGGGCAGAGAGAGGAATATGTCAAACCGAGACAGCCAGGGTTTTATTTACAGTAGTAGAAAATACATTACATTCCCTCTGAGCTTGCTTTCTCTCTCTACTGTATATGAACAATATCCTGTTGAGTGGCAAGCAGCCATCTTCTGTTATTACTATGGCTGAAGTGCGAGGAGATGTTAACTACTCAAATACTTATTGTAAATACTTGCCATTTCTGTGTTGGGATATGAACAGTGTCCTCAAGCCTGCACACTTTTGAGTGGCAAGCAGATGTCTTTTATCTGCTCGTATTACAATGGCGAGACGGGAGTGTGTGTGAGTGTGTGTGTGTATAAAGGATGTCACGCTGCTTGTTTAACTAGTACCACTTCTGATTTGGCTCACACAGGCTCGAACCGAGGACCTCTGCTTTGCTAGCACACGTGACCACCCTCCTGAAGTGTCTTACCAGTCGTGCCACACGTATAGTTAGCTATTCGCTGGCGCAAGTAGGGACACTTCAGGTTGAGGAGTAAGTTTCACACATCCCCATGTGCACACTTTTCTTTAACAGTGTGAGATATTAGAGTGGCACTGGTACAGACAGACACAAGGCGATGACTGATGACTTCACTCCAGCTTGCTGATGCAGCCATTAGTGAGAAGCACAGCCCAGATACCTAGCGCCAGCCCTTCCATGGAATCCAGACCTGGCCAATAAATACACACTTCCAGGTGGTGTGTGGAATGGGGAGAAGACGATTCATCCAAATTTAACTCAATGGACAAATGGGCCTAAAATTTGGCGGGTAGATTTTGCCATTGGCAGGTAAAGTTGTCTATTTCACCAGCCACCTGGCGGGTGCTCGGGGCTCCAAATTGTGAGCCTTTCACTTGCATTTGTGAATAAAAATAGTCAAGTATAATTGTATTTATAGCTAAATTAATGCTACAGTGGCTTGTGGACCAAAAAGTACATTTAAGGCCCTGGAAACTGGTAACAAATTAATCTGAAAAAATGCATTACTGCTGTGAATTGCTTCTCTCTCTGTGTGTGTGTGTGTGTGTGTGTGTGTGCGTGTGTGTGTGTGTGTGTGCGCGTGCGTCAGACCTGGGTTCAAAAAGTACATTTAAGGCCCCATGCCATTTTTTTATTTATTTTTTTATTTCACCTTTATATAACCAGGTAGGCCAGTTGAGAACAAGTTCTCATTTACAACTGCGACCTGGCCAAGATAAAGCATAGCAGTGTGAACAGAACACAGAGTTACACATGGAGTAAACAATTAGCAAGTCAATAACAGTAGAAAAAAAAGAGAATCTATATACATTGTGTGCAAAAGGCATGAGGAGGTAGGCAAATAATTACAATTTTGCAGATTAACACTGGAGTGATAAATTATCAGATGGTGATGTACAGGTAGAGATACTGGTGTGCAAATGAGCATAAAAGTAAATAAATATAAACAGTATGGGGATGAGGTAGGTAAAATTGGATAGACTATGTACAGCTGCCAGACCTGGTCCGGAGGGCCCCGGGGGTGGTAGTAAAAAAAGAAGTCACATTTCTATTTAATGAACCACTTGAAAAGTTGACTCTAACCTTTAGGGAATGGGCTCATAAATGATTTGTTAATCGAGAGAAGTGTTTGAGTCTGCCTTTGCCTGTGATCCTTTGTCTGTGGTCCTTGCAGTCTTTTGTAGTTCTATTGGTCCCATTGTAGTGGTGAACAGATCAAGGGGGGCGGCAGGGTAGCCTAGTGGTTAGAGCGTTGGACTAGTAACCGGAAGGTTGTGAGTTCAAACCCCCGAGCTGACAAATCTGTCGTTCTGCCCCTGAACAGGCAGTTAACCCACTGTTCCCAGGCCGTCATTGAAAATAAGAATTTGTTCTTGACTTGCCTGGTTAAATAAAGGTAAAAAAAAAATTTAAAAAAAAGAGCATCCCTGTCTGCGATGGTGTATTATTCTGTAGTAGGATCTCTGCTGTGGGGGAGAGAGAGGATTAGAAGAGCAGCCAGTGGATCAGGGAAGGTGCTGCAGGGTGGAAGTTGATTTCACTACTGGTTCTACCGTCTCTCTCAATGGGGAAAACATTTTTACTCTCTCATGTCTCCATTTAGGAAGTGTAGTTAGTTTTCGATGGGCTTCATGCACATTATGGGTATCGGGACTGTGACATCTTCATAGCCAGGGTCTCAAAGTAGGATCAGAATAGCCTTTTACATCAAAATTACTGGATTAGACTGTATTAAAAATTATACTGTATGGACACTGATGGGTGGGGGACCTGAACCTAGATCAGCACTCCTACTCTGAGCACATTTTGAATACAGGCCCAGATCTTAGTACTGAGAACTCACTCTCCCTCCTCTCTTCTTCTAGGGACCCACAGTCCTGGGGTCTGGACCTCTTCATACCCTGAGTGTGCGGAGAGGAACCAATCACCGGTGGACATCTCAGACAAGGATGCCAAGGTGTCTCAGGAGTGCCAGGAGCTGACCCTCAACGGGTTCAACGCCGAGTCATCCAACAAGACCTCCATGAAGAACACAGGAAAGACAGGTCAGCGGGCCTTCATTCATTCAGACAGAACAGATTTTTTACCTACCGTAGCAGGGTGAGACAAAGATGGGTTCTTTCCTCAATGCTCCGGTAAGAAGACAGGTCAGCATTCCTTCACTCATCCAAAACTATTGGAGTAGAACAGGCTTGGGTTTTTAATTCTTCAGCATGGTGGACTGAGGCGCTATCCTCAAATGCTCCTTCATACTATGTGTAAGGATCAAGACGTGGGGAATTGAAGGATAACACTTTGGAGATTAGGGAGTAAATATCAGATCAAAGGTGAGGACACAACAGTTCACCTGACATAAGGCTCTATCCAAACATTACATTGTTGATTTTATGTGAATTTTACACTTACTGTACTTTTCTCAGCATTTGTCAATAACAAAATCTAAAAAATACTCTGGATACATTCATTAACATCAGAATATTCATACAAAAGTTAGTTGGTGCAGGATAAGAAAAAATAATTACAAGAGTTTGAGTAAGATGTCTAGCTGGTGTATCCAAGTGGGGGGGACACCTATCCAAACTGTGTACAGTTCCTAAGTCATTTCAATGTGGGTCAGGTGGGCATTATCTGAAAGCTTATTGTATTGCCAACATTGCTAGCTAAGTAATAAAATACGATCTTACAGTGTTAGGCTTTCAAAAGGCACTTCAGACAAACATATTGTAATTTTGGTGCACATAGAATGGAGTCATTCAGGTGTGTGTCCCGCAGCAAATGTTCTAGATTGTAAACATTGATGCTGTAAATTACATTTGTTTTTAAGTATGGAAATGTGAAGTGCGCGACTCACGGTTGCGCTGTTGGCCTGTATGACATCAAAATGGCATTTATTATTGACCTCAATGTCTCCGCTTTCAGAGCACATTGACTCCTTTCAACCCGTATACAGGCTGACAGGGGCTGTGAGTGGAAAGGGCTACACTTCACCTTGCATGATCCTGCCAACATTGTAATTAACCACAAAGGGACTAGATCTTCAAAGTTGATCCTAATCGATTTCCCTGCATGGTGCCCTGACCTACTTTGGCTTTGAGCTGCAGCTGATTGGCCAGCGTCCAGAAGTCTTCAGCTAAACATTTCTTTCCCAGGCAAATGTCAAGCAAGCCTTAAGCAAATTCATGAGGAAATGCTGGCACTGGAGACATTTGCATTGATCAAGGATTTACTTCCCGTCTTTCACAGCCTGTGATTCAAGGTCTTTTTGGCTTAGCATCTTATTCCTGCCCTGCTCAGCTCGACTGCTGATGTGCCAAAACACAGAGAGGGCAGCATGGCTAATCAAAGTCCCAAAAGCCTGCCTCTCCTCTCGTCTGTGTGTTTTTGCATGTGTATGCATCTGTGTGTGACTGTTGTCCATGACACTAGCCAGAGAAGGGGGATCAGTTTTCCGCTGTGAGGCTGTATGTTTACAGTGTGCTTGGTGGAGCTTGTGTGCTGAACCTCTTTAGCTTAACAAACCCTAGCCTGCGTTTGTACACCCAGATCCCTTCTCAGTTCTCCACAGAAGCTCTGCCCACTACACACAGCAAGTCCCATCTACACATTGTATTACTGTCTATCGCTTGACACTGCGTGTGTCATCACCCTTTCTCTCTCTCTGTTCTCACACTCTTTCTTGGGCTTTCTCACGACAGTCCCTGGTTCGAATCCAGGCTGTATCACATCCGGCCGTGATTGGGAGTCCCATAGGGCGGCGCACAATTGGCCCAGCGTCGTCCGGGGTAGGCCGTCATTGACAATCTGAATTTGTTCTTAACTGACTTGCCTAGTTAAATAAAGGTTAAATACAATCTGTCTCACTCTCTCTATACCCCTCATTCATACTGTCCATCTACCTCTCTCTCGCTCTCCCTCCCTCCCCCCGTGACACTGCTTGTTCCCCCTGCTCTTTGGTGTTTATAATCAATGTGGGTTTGTTTGTCCTCATGCTCATCCCCTCATCCCTCTCTCCTCTCCTCTCCTCTGTTGGATTTGTGATTAAAAGAAGCCTGGCTGTAGCTGCATTTCATCTGGAGGGCCTGGCTAGGTTAAATCCTCCCTTAAATCCTAACAGACAGGGGGATCAGGGGCCTAATCTGGCTAATGATGTCAGCTGGAGAGATGTTCAAGGGTTATGGAATCATCTAAATATGCACAGAGTACACTCACTTAGCTACCACGCCACAAACAGACAGGGGAAATGTCAGAGTTCTTCACACAATGGAGTTTCAGTACCTCTATTCATAAAGCTTCTCTGCGTAGGAGTGTTGTTTTAGGATCACGACTCCCGTGTACACAATATTTTTCATTATGATCTAAAAGGCATAACTGATCCTAGATCAGCGCTTCACTATTTGTGAATATAGGCCCAGATGTTTCGTGACTCAGGCAAACTCAGCAGGACCTCAGATGTGAATAGGAGGAGGGTAGATATCCTGGAAAACATAAAAAATGCAGCTTCAGTGTTTAAACCACACACAGCCAAAGCCTTTACTTATGATTACGTTTCACAACTCCAACTCCTGAAGGGGGAATTCTTCAACAAGATTTAACCAGCTTTAACTAACTTTCAAAGCAAACTGCAAAGACATGTTTTGTCTCTGAAATGTGCAAGTCTTCTTGCATGAAGTCATGAACCATTGATGCTGTGGTAATTCAACTGTGTTTGATAATGTATTTAAATTTAAAATGCCCAGAGAAGGCTGTAGCAAGCAAGCTATCCCAAGCCCTTTGATGGAACACAGATATATCCTTGACTTGACAAAGTGTGTTTATTGGAGGTTGCAGGGGTTAATTGATGGCTTAAGTCTCTGGGCAAAGCTCAATTTGTCACTGTAAATGTTCAAAGCTTTCACATTCAGCTGAGGGTTTCTAGTTGAAGAATTCGACTACAGTAACAAAGCATTATGAAGCAATGGAGCCTATTTAACTCAGAATTAGCATGTCATCAGGGACCTTTAAGGCCAATGATGACAGCGCAGAAGAAGGCTCTTATGTGTCCAGCTCCCTGAGTCCCCTAGCTTCAAATAGGCTTCAGCAGAAAAATACTTTAATTTAGGAGGAAATTAAACAGGATGTACTGGTATGCACACAAGTCAAGTCAAATATAAAGTGCATGTTACATTGGTCTCGGTCATAACAGTTCTGGACAATAATCAGCATGGACAGAGGCACATTCAGAGAGAAAAGGCAAATCACAGATTAACACAAGACGTTTTCCTCAACTTATCCCTCTTACTGACTGTATCTCTTCTCTGCTTTCTTTCCTCTTCTGACCCTCTACGTTTATCTGCCTTTTAACCTCTCCTCCCCATGCCCTCTATCTAAGGGAGTGGATCTATCTATCTGTCTATCTATCTATCTATCTATCTATCTATCTATCTATCTATCTATCTATCTATCTATCTATCTATCTATCTATCTCTAATGAAGGCTATTGACAGCCAAGTTCTTTGAATGTTTGATTGAGGAAAAACAAAACATCAGCTTTTAACTGTGAGTGAGAGTCACACCTATTTCTCTACCAATACTGCCAATACTGACTTGTATTACTCTTTCACCCCTCTCTTAGTGGCTGTTCTGCTGAAGGATGACTATTTTGTACGGGGGGCAGGACTACCTGGACGCTTCAAGGCGGAGAAGATCGAGTTCCACTGGGGTCAGAGTAACGGATCAGCAGGGTCGGAACACAGCATCAACAGCAGGAGGTTCCCCGTGGAGGTAAGATCAGATGGGGACAGGGGTTGTAGGGGCTAGATCATGGACACAGGACTGGGGGTGTAGGGGTTAGATCATGGACACAGGACTGGGGGTGTAGGGGTTAGATCATGGACACAGGGGGTGTAGGGGTTAGATCATGGACAGAGGACAGGGGGTGTAGGGGTTAAATCATGGACACAGAGGACAGGGGGTGTATGGGTTAGATCATGGACACAGAGGACAGGGGGTGTAGGGGTTAGATCATGGACACAGAGGACAGGGGGTGTAGGGGTTAGATCATGGCCACAGAGGGTGTTGAGGTTTGAGGCTAATACACTGATCCCAAAAGAGAAGGATGCATCAGTACAGGCTCTGAACCTAGAGCACAGGAGATTACTGTAAGGAGCTACTACAGCGGGATGAGTTTAACCATGTAGGCCTCATGCTGAGTGGATCAGTGGATGAATGTAAGGTTCTTATTTGAGAGGGAGGCAGGAAGAAAGTGACAGAAAGAGAGCCGCCGATACGGTGAGAGAGCGAGACAGAGGGATACAGTGCCTGTCCTTTGCGATGCAGATAAATGCTCACTCTGATGGCAGGTGTGGGAATGTGATTAATCATTCAGACTGAGCCAGAAGTGGAGAGACACTTCCAGCATGTCAACTCAGTGAACGTTCCAGTACCTAAAGCACTTAGCGTTGTGGTACCATTCAGTCTACAATGTTGAAGCAGCAACCTGTTTTTTAATCCTAGGTACAATACATAGTAGCGAAATGGAAGGGAGTGCACTTTGTGCTTCTTTTATATCGCCTGTCTCATGGACCTGGGAATTGTTTCCAGCTAGGTTTGTCTCTCTAGCCTAGCCATGTTCTTATAAAGCCCTCCCTCTGGCAGTCAGGGACGTATTTATAAAGCTTCTCATATAAAACCGCCCTTCCTTCCTTGTCTGTCTCTGTTGCCTAGCCCTCTTATACAGCTTTCCTGCTCCCCTTTCTTCCATACAGGCATGGTATGACTTCTGATTCTGAAAGGCTGTATAATTACAATCAGTATTTTTTTTCTCCTCACATCTTTCTGTGACCAACGGACCATTAAAGGCCGCCACTAGATGGATGATTTACAGCCATTCTAATTGAAAGCTGTGATATTAGCGGTTGTGCATATGGCTGTGTTGGATAGAGCCTGCTTTTACCCGTCGTGGTGGTGATTACGGTTGTATAACTCACTTTGATATCTGTCTGTGTAGTGGGTGGTTAAGGGGGAGGAAGGAAAGGCAGCAGGAGAAAAGAAAGTGAAGATATGTATGCTGCTCCTTTCTGTTAAAATGTATAGCATACATTTACTTTATGGCTCACGTGTGACAAGGAAAAAAATAAGGCCCAGTACAGTCAAAAATTAGATTTTCTCTGTTTTATACATATTTCCACACTGAGGTTGGAATAATATTGTGAAAATTATGAAAATGCCCTTTTAGTGTAAGAAGTGTTTGAAACGACCCCATGAAATATCAGCCTGTTTTGGTGGGATGGAGTTTTGGTGACATCACCAGGTGGTAAGTTAGTTAATTGACCAATAAGAAAGAGTTCCAAACCTCTATGCCAACAACAGCTAGTTTTCAGTTTTTCCCCTCCCCACTCAGACCACTCCCAGACAGTCCAAGCAACATGTGACCATTTTAATTAAAAACAATCACAGTAATGTACTTAATTGTTACCCAGAAATGATTTGATATTGAGATAAAAATGTCAGTATTGGACCTTTAAACTCAAGTGGCTTGAGTGTTGTTATATGTTATTTGTTCTCTTTTGAAATATACATAGTGTGTGTGTGTGCATGCCTGTATTGGGAAATTATGTAGAGAGAAAGTATGACAATATAAAAAAACCTGAGTGAGACTTTTTGCTGGTCCAGTACCAAGCTTCATAAAACCTGACATCCTTTTGGATCATCCCCACTCATGCCTCTCTATGGCCCTGTCGCAATATACTTGTATAGTTTGACTTTACCCTCATAAACTTTACATGTATCCAATAGTTTCCATTTGCATTTGTCTTGTGTATGGGATACGCATGGTATATATCTTCCAACAAAATGCTCAGTGGTGACCTGCCATTCAGGGCAACAACAAAAAAGCCATGTGTTTTGAGCCCCACCTGTTTAGCAAAACAATAAATATATATATATATATACAGTGCCTTGCGAAAGTATTCGGCCCCCTTGAACTTTGCGACCTTTTGCCACATTTCAGGCTTCAAACATAAAGATATAAAACTGTATTTTTTTGTGAAGAATCAACAACAAGTGGGACACAATCATGAAGTGGAACGACATTTATTGGATATTTCAAACTTTTTTAACAAATCAAAAACTGAAAAATTGGGCTTGCAAAATTATTCAGCCCCTTTACTTTCAGTGCAGCAAACTCTCTCCAGAAGTTCAGTGAGGATCTCTGAATGATCCAATGTTGACCTAAATGACTAATGATGATAAATACAATCCACCTGTATGTAATCAAGTCTCCGTATAAATGCACCTGCACTCTGATAGTCTCAGAGGTCCGTTAAAAGCGCAGAGAGCATCATGAAGAACAAGGAACACACCAGGCAGGTCCGAGATACTGTTGTGAAGAAGTTTAAAGCCGGATTTGGATACAAAAAGATTTCCCAAGCTTTAAACATCCCAAGGAGCACTGTGCAAGCGATAATATTGAAATGGAAGGAGTATCAGACCACTGCAAATCTACCAAGACCTGGCCGTCCCTCTAAACTTTCAGCTCATACAAGGCGAAGACTGATCAGAGATGCAGCCAAGAGGCCCATGATCACTCTGGATGAACTGCAGAGATCTACAGCTGAGGTGGGAGACTCTGTCCATAGGACAACAATCAGTCGTATATTGCACAAATCTGGCCTTTATGGAAGAGTGGCAAGAAGAAAGCAATTTCTTAAAGATATCCATGAAAATTGTAGTTTAAAGTTTGCCACAAGCCACCTGGGAGACACACCAAACATGTGGAAGAAGGTGCTCTGGTCAGATGAAACCAAAATTGAACTTTTTGGCAACAATGCAAAACGTTATGTTTGGCGTAAAAGCAACACAGCTCATCACCCTGAACACACCATCCCCACTGTCAAACATGGTGTTGGCAGCATCATGGTTTGGGCCTGCTTTTCTTCAGCAGGGACAGGGAAGATGGTTAAAATTGATGGGAAGATGGATGGAGCCAAATACAGGACCATTGTGGAAGAAAACCTGATGGAGTCTGCAAAAGACCTGAGACTGGGACGGAGATTTGTCTTCCAACAAGACAATGATCCAAAACATAAAGCAAAATCTACAATGGAATGGTTCAAAAATAAACATATCCAGGTGTTAGAATGGCCAAGTCAAAGTCCAGACCTGAATCCAATCGAGAATCTGTGGAAAGAACTGAAAACTGCTGTTCACAAATGCTCTCCATCCAACCTCACTGAGCTCGAGCTGTTTTGCAAGGAGGAATGGGAGAAAATGTCAGTCTCTCGATGTGCAAAACTGATAGAGACATACCCCAAGTGACTTACAGCTGTAATCACAGCAAAAGGTGGCGCTACAAAGTATTAACTTAAGGGGCTGAATCATTTTGCACGCCCAATTTTTCAGTTTTTGATTTGTTAAAAAAGTTCGAAATATCCAATAAATGTCGTTCCACTTCATGATTGTGTCCCACATGTTGTTGATTCTTCACAAAAAAAATACAGTTTTATATCTTTATGTTTGAAGCCTGAAATGTGGCAAAAGGTCGCAAAGTTCAAGGGGGCACAAAGGCACTGTGTGTATATATATATATATATATATATATATATATATATATATATATATATATATATATATATATATATATATATATATATATATTCCAGGGTTTTTCTTTATTTTTACAATTTTCTACATTGTGGAATAATAGAGAAGACATCAAAACTATGAAATAACACACATGTAGTAACCAAAAAAGTATTAAACAAATGAAAATATATTTCATATTTGAGATTCTTCAAAGTAGCCACCCTTTGCCTTGATGACATCTTTGCACACTCTTGGCATTCCCTAAACCAGCTTCATGAGGTAGTCACCTGGAATGCATTTCAAATAACAGGTATGCCTTGTTAAAAGTACATTTGTGGAATTTCTTGTGGAATTTCTTTCTTGTGGAATTTCCACAAATGTCTTTGTGGAAACTCCGTTCCGCTAGCAGAACCCCTCGCCAACAGCCAATGAAATTGCATGGCGCCAAATACAAATCAACAGAAATCTCATAAATCAAATTTCTCGAACATACAAGTATTAGGCACCATTTTAAAGATAACATTCTCGTTAATCCAGCCACAGTGTCTGATTTCAAAAATGCTTTACAGCGAAAGCTCCACAAACGATTATGTTAGGTCACCACCAACTCACAGAAAAACTCAGCCATTTTCCAGCCAAAGAGAGGAATCACAAAAGCACAAATAGAGATCAATTAATCACTAACCTTTTGATGATCTTCATCAGATGACACTCATAGGACTTCATGTTACACAATACATGTATGTTTTGTTTGGTAGAGTTCATATTTATATCCAAAAATCTTATTTTACATTGGCGTGTTATGTTCAGTAGTTCCAAAACATGCAGTGATATTGCAGAGAGCCACATGAATTCACAGAAATACTCATTATAAATGTGGATGAAAATTCAAGTGTTATGCATGGAACTTTAGATACACTTCTCCTTAATGCAAACGCTGTGTCAGATTTTTTTTTAACTTTACGGAAAAAGCATAATCTGAGAACGGCGCTCAGAGCCCAAACCAGCAAGAGAAATATCCGCCATGTTGGGTAGTCAACATTAGTCATAGCATTATAAAGCATTATAAATATTCACTTACCTTTGATGATCTTCATCAGAATCCACTCCCAGGATTCGCAGTTCCACAATAAGTGCTTGTTTTGTTCGAAAATGTCCATCATTAATGTCCAAATAGCTTCTTTTGTTAGGGCGTTTGGTAAACAAATCCAAAAGCGCGTTCAGGTCCAGTCGGTCGAAATGTTCAAAAAGTTATATTACAGGTCGAATAAACTTGTCAAACTAAGTATAGAATCAATCTTTAGGATGTTTTTATCATAAATGTTCAATAATGTTCCAACCGGAGAATTCCATTGTCTGTAGAAAAGCAATGGAATGAGAGATACCTCTCATGTGAAATGCGTGTGACTGAGAACGAGGCTGCTGGCAGACCCCTTAGTCAAACAGCTCCCATTCGGCCCCCCTTCACATGAGAAGCCCGAAACAACGTTCTAAAGACGGTTGACATCTAGTGGAAGCCTTAGGAAGTAATAACCCATATCCCACTGTAAATTCGATAGGGGCTGAGTTAAAAAAACTACAAACCTCAGATTTCCCACTTCCTGTTTGGATTTTTTCTCAGGTTTTCGCCTGCCATATGAGTTCTGTTATACTCACAGACATCATTCAAACAGTTTTAGAAACTTCAGAGTGTTTACTATCCAATACTAATAATAATATGCATATATTAGCATCTGGGACTGAGTAGGAGGCAGTTCACTCTGGGGACGCTATTCATCCAAAAGTGAAAATGCTGCCTCCTATCCAAAATAAGTTAATGTGTTTGAGTCAATCAGTTGTGTTGTGACAAGGTAGGGGTGGTATACAGAAGATAGCCCTATTCGGTAAAACGTTTATATTATGGCAAGAACAGCTCAAATAAGCAAAGAGAAACAACAGTCCATCATTAATTTAAGACATGAAGGTCAGTCAATCCGGAAAATTTCAAGAAGTTTCTTCAAGTGCATTCACAAAAACCATCACATGCTATGGTGAGACTGGCTCTCATGAGCACTGCCAAAGGAAAGGACGACCCAGAGTTACCTCTGCTGTAGAGGATAAATTCATTAGAGTTAACTGCACCTCAGATTGCAGCCAAAATAAATACTTCACAGAATTCAAGTAACAGACACATTCAAGAAACTGGCGCCGACAGATAGCCAGCTCCTAAGCAACTTTGTAGTATTATTTTTTTTTGTGTTATTTCTTACATTATTAGCTCATCATTTGTGTGTGTTATTACATACAGCTGGGAAGAACTTTTGGATATTAGAGTTGTGGTAACTCACCAGCATTACCAGCATTACGACCAGGAATACGACTTTCCCGAATCGGATCCTTTCTTTGTTTCCCCCAGGGCAATTGAACTGATTCCAGAGGCTGATCCAAAACACCGCCGGTGGAGAAGAGGTATTCGTAGTGGACTTCTAGTCTGACTCAGTAGGCACGCACACCACCAACCACTTCTGAGTATATTACTCGCTAATTTTCAGTCTCTGGATAATAAAGTTGACGAGCTCAGGGCAAGGATCTCCTTCTAGAGAGACATCAGGGATTGTAACATACTTGGTTTCACGGAAACATAGCTCG
Organism: Oncorhynchus mykiss; assembly: GCF_057628025.1. Taxonomy (NCBI): domain Eukaryota; kingdom Metazoa; phylum Chordata; class Actinopteri; order Salmoniformes; family Salmonidae; genus Oncorhynchus; species Oncorhynchus mykiss. The sequence continues at coordinate 36,517,003 of NC_143038.1, read as the reverse complement.
GGATATACTGTCTGAGTCTGTACAGCCAGTTGGGTTCGCAGTTGATCCCCCAGACAGGAATAAATAACTCTCCGGGAAGAAGGGTGTGGGTGTATGTTTCATGATTAACTACTCATGGTGTGATTGTAATAACATACAGAAACTCAAGTCCTTTCCTAGAATACCTCACAATCAAATGCCGACCGTATTACCTCCCAAGAGAATTGTCTTCTGTTATAGTCACAGCCATGTATATTCCCCGTCAAGCCAATACCACAACGGCCCTGAAAGAACTTCACTGGACTTTATGCAAACTGGAAACCACATATCCTGAGTCCGCATTTATTGTACTTGGGGATTTCAAAAAAGCTAATTTGAGGAAAACACTACCGAAGTTCAACACAGTGACCATAGTACTCTTGCTGCTAAAACACTCAACCTTGCTACTCCAACTTCCAGGATGCCTACAAGGCCTTCCGCTGCCCTCCCTTCGGCAAATCTGATCACAACTCCATTTTGCTACTCCCTTCCTATAGAAACTCAAATAGGAAGTACCCATGCTAAGGACTATTCAACGCTGGTCTGACCAATCGGAATCCATGCTTCAAGATTGTTTTGATTACGCGGACTGGGATATGTTCCAGGTAGCCTCTGAGAATACAATTTAAGAATACACTGATACGGTGACTGAGTTTAGGAAGTGTATAGGAGATGTTGTACCCACTGTGACTATTAAAACCTACCCTAATCAGAAACTGTGGATAGATGGAAGCATTTGCGCAAAACTGAAAGCACGAGCCATGGCAAGGGCACTGGGAATATTGTTGAATACAAACAGTGTAGGTATTACCTCTGTAAGGCAATCAAACAGGCAAAACGTCAGTATAGAGACAAAGTGGAGTCACAATTCAACGGCTCCGGCACGAGACGCATGTGGCAGGATCTACAGACAATCACGGACTACAAAGGGAAAAACAGCCACGTCGCGGACACTGACGTCTTGCTTCCGGACAAGCTAAACACCTTCTTCGCCCACTTTGAGAATAACACAGTGCCACCGACGCGGCCCACTACCAAGGACTGTGGGCCCTGCTTCTCCATGGCCGACATGAGTAAGACATTTAAGCGTGTTAATCCTCGCAAGGCTGCTGGCCCAGACGGCATCTCCAGCGCATCCTCAGAGTATGCGCAGACCAGCTGGCTGGAGTATTTACAGACATATTCAATCTCTCCCTATCTCAGTCGTCTGTCCCCTCATGCATCAATATGTACACCATTGTTTTCTACAATGTAGAAAATAGTAAAAAAAAATAAGAAAAACCCTTGAATGTACACTACCGGTCAAAAGTTTTAGAACACCTACTCATTCAAGGGTTTTTCTTTATTTTTACTGTTTTCCACATTGTAGAATAATAGTGAAGCCATCAAAACTATTAGATAATAGGTATGGAATCATGTATTAACCAAAAATATGTTAAACAAATCAAAATGTATTTTATGTTTGAGATTCTTCAAATAGCCACCCTTTGCTTTGATGACAGCTTTGCACACTCTTGGTATTTGAGATTCTTCAAATTTGAGGATTTTTTTCCGTAATGCGTTTAAGCCTATCAGTTGTGTTATGACAAGGTAGGGGTTATACAGAAGATTGCCCTATTTGGTTCAAGACCAAGTCCATATTATGTCAAGAACAGCTCAAATAAGTAAAGAGAAACAACAGTCCTTCATAACTTTAAGACATGAAGGTCAGTCAATACGGAACATTTCAGGAACTTTGAAAGTTTCTTAAAGTGCTGTCGCAAAAAACCTGTCAAGAGCTATGATGAAACTAGCTCTCCTGAGGTCTACCACAGGAATGGAAGACCCAGAGTTACCTATGCTGCAGAGGATAAGTTCATTAGAGTTACCAGCCTCAGAAATTGCAGTCCAAATAAATGCTTCACAGAGTTCAAGTAACAGACACATCTCAATATCAACTGATCGGAGAAGACTGTGAATCAGGCCTTCATGGTTGAATTGCTGCAAAGAAACACCAATAACAGTAAGAGACTTGCTTGGGCCAAGAAACATGAGCAATGGACATTAGACCGATGGAAATCTGTCCTTTGGTCTGGAGTCCAAATTGGAGATTTTTGGTTCCAACCGCTGTCTTTTTGAGACGCAGTGTGGGTGAACGGATGATCTCCACATGTGTATTTCTCACCATAAAGCATGGAGGAAGAGGTGTTATGGTGTGTGGGTGCTTTGCTGGTGACAGTATCTGTGATTTATTTCAAGCAGCACAACAGTTTTCAGCTGTGCTAACATAATTGCAAATGGGTTTTCTAATGATCAATTAGCCTTTTAAAATGATAAACCTGGATTAGCTAACACAATGTGCCATTGGAACACAGGAGTGATGTTTGCTTATAATGTACACCTATGTAGATATTCCATGAAAAATCAGCTGTTTCCAGCTACAATTTCAAAAACAAGGAAAATTCTATGTGACCCCAAACTTTTGAAAAGTGAAGGATATTTTTTATATATAAATGTTTTGACTGTTTGCATGTTATTTTGGCATTAATACCTGTCACATATCAGTTTGCAAACATAATTTTTTTTTTTTAGTTAATGAATTTGCATGTCTCTTTTTTGCTTTCTTGAGTAAGGTAGCTCCCAAATGCAGTTGTTTCAGCCTAGCTCACTGCTTTCTGTGGTGGTGGGACAGCCAGCAGAAAATACGGAGCGTAAGGGTTGGTAATGTTCTCTAGTTGCGCCATGATTGGCTCAGTGTTCTGTCACTCACAGGGAGTGCTTGAAAATTCTAGCCCCTTGGGTTCTGCCATTTACCTTAGAAGTGCCCATCCAAGAAGGCTCAAGGTCATTACCCACAGATAAAATTTCATAAAATCACATTATATCTATCATAGATTTGATTGGACTAATCATGTCAACATCATACTTTCAAAATCTTAGCTAGCAAGCTGGACAAGCAGTCATCATCATAAATCAAGTCAAGAATCTACTGGCAAATCCTTTTCAATCCTTCTCATATGAAGATAAATTATAGATACAACGGTGCTCATCGGCCATTGGACATAAACATTACACAACAAGTTGGAAACCGGAAATTCAACAATGAATGGTTTGGAAGGAATCAGTGGCTAAATACAATCATTGCAAAGCAATCACTAGCCTGCTATTCACAGGAGAGGGTGTGTTGTCGAAGTCTGGGTTTAAGGGTCTTACAAACATAAAAGGATAAACATTCACATGCAACACCATGGGCCAGGAAAAGTTGAATACATTGGCCATGCTCTCAATTCAGCATGACTTCTGCCACGTTCAAAACAAATACAAACCCAAAACGGTGATATTTCGCAAACACTCGTCCCTCTGTGGAAAAAGTTTGAAAAGTGTGGTGTAGATCTTTGAGTCCTTCTATTTTCTCATCACCTTAGTCACCGGATATCACACATACCCTGTGGTATCCCGGGAGGTTTACCCCGAGGGTTGGCGACAGATGGGAGGTATGAGCCGCGACGTTGGCTCCCTCTGTTGGAAGTACACAGGGTGGGCACCTGGACGCTGTTGACCCCAAGTAGAGGTAATTAGGGGAGAGTGCCAACCAGCCGTGCAGGCCACATGAAGGGAACATTGTGGCACACCGCGAGTAAGATAAAGAGAGAGGCAAGGAGTGAGCCTACAGAGAGGAACGAAGCTCCCGGAGGCACGGAGCCAAATATAAGAAGGACCGAGCCAACCCAAAGTTATTTTGTTATGTTTATTTTGTTGCCTAGTAAAGTTGTTTTTTTCTGACTAGAACCTCCCTACCTCTGTGTACATCTCCGCACGCTCAACCCAACACCCCACAGTTTATCACATATGGTGGAGAATGTGGGCAACTCAGTAGCTTTGGGTGCCATGGGGTCGAGCGTACAGAGATTACCATGGAGGAACTGGTTGCTCAATTTATCCTCAGCCAGCAGAAGCAACAGGCTCTCCAGGAGCTAGCGCTGGAGGAGCAGCGCCAACAAAACCTCATACTGGTAGCGGAGGGAGCCCAGCTTAAGGGTGATATGGCACAGGAGTCTAGCCCAAATCAGTTCCTGGTCAAGCTAATAGAGAAGTAAGATGTGGAGATGTATTTGTGTACCTTTGAGAGGATGGCGCAGAGGGAAGAATGGCCCAAGCCTAAGTGGGCCAGCCTTTTGGCACCCTACCTCTCCGGGAAGGCCCAGAATGCTTACTTCAACTTGAACACAGACCAGGCAGCGAATTGTTAGGGACTCAAACGTGAGATCCTGAGCCGGTAAGGATTCAGCCTTACACTCATGCACTACTGGTCCAAGACTGGGCCTCTGACTCCACCATCTCCCACCGCTCTCAGATGAGCGACCTGATGCGCCTTACCAACGGCTGGCTACTGACCAATGTACCGTCCCTCTCTATAATCATTAAGGTCGTCTTGGATCGGTACCTTCGGGCCCTCCCCTCCGAAATGAAGGCGGCGGCGAGCATGCAGATCAACCAGAGCCTGGAGGAATTGCTGACCGCTGTGGAAATCCACCAGAACACCCAGGACCTGCTGAAAGGGTCCCGGGCCGAGAAAGTGGATGCAGAGAGGGTGAAGGAAAAGTCTCTTTGTCCATCTCTGCACGCCCAACCCGAACCCCTAGATATAGCCTAGTAGTAGGTCTTACTCCTGTCTATCACTTGAGAACAGAACTTCAGACAGTTATCTTGTTTATTGTTATTTTTCTCAGAAAAGGGGCTGCTGTTCGCATGTCCTCCATCTTATCAAGTGTGTTTACTCACCGGCTTCCCTCTGAGCTAAAGACTTGTGGAGTCTCCCCAACACAATGTCAGAGGAAAACCCAAATTAATAGAATGGCTTTGGAGGAAATGGAGTGAGTGTGCGATTCATTCCACTGTTGTGCCCCATTGGACACGGAACAAAGAAAGAAAGAACCCAGCTAAAATGAAGCCTAAACAAACAGTATGTTTGATTGTTAGAGCTCTGAAGGGGTCTCGTGGGCCTGGGTGATTGCGTATGTGCTACACAGCTTCTGCCTCTGTATCTTGTACTTCACAATGCAAAAACCCAGAAGATACAGTTGTGTATGAGGATTTAACTTCAGACTCACTCACTTCAAAGTCTGTACTCAATGTACTTTAGCTATGTTCTATCTGGGCAGAGCGGGCGGATAACTTTGAAGTGAGTGTATTTTCAGACTGAGTTCAATCAGTGTCTTATTGGAAGGATAAACGGATCGGAAAGGGAAGGGTGGATGACCTCTCATCCTCTCTGTGTGTGTGACTTCCTCCATAAGTTGTACTGTTCGCATGGAGCACTTAGCCCAGATGGGGCTGGCTGGGGTTCAGGCAGCAGGGATTGAGATGCAGTAAGTGACACCATAGGGAAATGACCCCTGACCTCAGAGATTGGCACACAGAGGCAGTGAGGAAGTGCAATAGCAGTGTAATAAAGAGGAGTGAACTACCTGCGGAATTGTCACTACCTGCGGAACCATGACTATGTACACCTACTCAAACTCGTGCCAACACACACACGCTTGCACGCACACACACACACACACACACACACACACACACACACACACACACACACACACACACACACACACACACACAATTCACTGAACTGAATTCAGTAGGAAAGCATCACTTGTTCCTAGAACTGTTACAAAGCCACAAGACTTCTGTTACTCTCTATGAAGCACTGAATGTACATTTTATTTTTAAAATTATCCAGTCTAAAAGCTTTGGGTCATTTAGTGTTTAGTGCATATATGTCATTCAATGGAAAATGTTTGAGAATGGCTAGAGTGGTTGAATCGAGTCTAACAGTGGGGAACCGTGAAAGCCTTCTAGATTTGTAAGACATTTGTTTTGTTTTTATGAAATTGTCTATTTCATATTTTTTATATTTTTTTATGAAATTCTGATTTCATCTCTTCTGTTTGTGTTGGAAAGAGAAGGGTAATACTTAAGAAAATCTGGATTTTTCTTTGGCGGTCTCTGGGTAGTTGTCCCACGCTAGTACGTATATGTGCTGTAGTAGTGTGACAATGGTGACAGTGGTAGTGAGCGTAGGTTGACGCATAATGTATAGTTCTTGTAAAATTCATATCTATAGGCTACATTGAGATTTCTTTCATTATATTTTATCTGCCGTTATTAAGCCTACGCTTTAGGGCCTAACTGTACTCGTGCCAAATACACACCAATTGCCAAACGCTTTTGGGAACTTGGGCAGAAAAGGTTAACGTCGATCCACTGGAGCAAAAAGGACAATGTCACCCACGTGTAAGACAGCGTATTCCAGTTCCTGCCAATATCCAGCAGCTTCGCACAGCCATTAAATAGGAATGGGACAACATTCCACAGTCAGCAATCAACAGCCTGATCAACTCTATGCTAAGGAGATGTGCCCCACTGCATGAGGCAAAGCGTGGTCTCACCAGATACTGATTGGTTTTCTGATCCACTCCCGAACCTTTTTTCCTAAGGTATTTGCAGTGGCGATTTTAGCATGTACATTTTAGTGGGGGGAAAAAGTGGTGTGCATGCCAGCAAAGCCTCTACACAATGCAACACTAAACAATACATTAATTGCACTATAACAGTGACAAATGGTGCCCACAAACGGCCTACATAAAGCTGTCCTGTAACGGTCGTCGTATGAAGAAGGTGTGGACCAAAGCGCAGCGTGGTACGAGTTCATGATTTTTATTTGACTGAACACTAAAACACAAAACAACAACGTGAATAAACTGAACCGAAACAGTCCTGTAAGGTGCAGAAAACACTAAACAGAAAATAACTACCCACAAAACTCAGGTGGGAAAAGGCTACCTAAGTATGGTTCTCAATCAGAGACAACAATAGACAGCTGCCTCTGATTGAGAACCACACCCTGCCAAACAACAAAGAAAAAGAACATAGAATGCCCACCCTAGTCACACCCTGGCCTAACCAAAATAGAGAATAAAAGCCTCTATGGCCAGGGTGTGACATGTCCCAACAGCAGTCACAACATTTTACCACTGCTACACCTGGCTATCAGTGGAGCCTTGTCTGACAACTAAACAGTTATGTCTCATTTACTGACTTTAAAAAAACATGTCTATTTATGGCTGACATACTTAAACAAATGTGGTTTCTACTGACAATTGAGATGTACAAACTATGGCATAAGGGGGTGACAAGCAGATGAGAGACTATACGTAATTTCGATTAAGACATTAATGAGCGAGCTAGGACGGATGTAGTCAATATAACAATTTGTTTTAGCACTTTTTTAATATACATTGACAGAATTTAGAACATGGGCCGTTCTTACAGTGTTCTCCCTGTATACCAAGTCAGAACCGTAGGATAAATAAAGGAGGGATATAAGCAGACAATGAAACCTCTTACTATATTAGATGATGACATTTTCAATAATATGTTATAGGTTACATGTGTCAGAACAGTAACGTTAGGTGAAATTGAGGTGAAAATAGACTAAATTATTCGGGTGAGGCACATGGGCTGCTATCATCTTACTTCACAACATTCACGTAGTATTACTTTCTTAGTTACAGTATACATATCTCCCTGGCATATTACATAATTTATGCAGCAGCATACAACACTTTTTTGGACTTGCCTTGTTGTGCTGTGCTCACTTGAACAGGAAGTTGGCACGGCAGTCCTTCCTGGACAAATTTTGTCATCAAAGTCTGGCATTCTCTGGATTTGGATTCTCTGGATTCAAAACAACTGGGATCTCGGGGAAAAAACAAGGTAAAATCATGATGACGTCATTGATCTTCAGGTCTAGAAAGAGGTCAGATTTACAATTCCGAGTTGGATGACTGTTCAAAACGTATCTTCCCAGTCGGAGCTCGTTTATTCCCAATTTCCCAGTTGTCTTGAACTCACTGAAGTCAAGTTTTCGCAGTTCCCGAGTTAACTTGTTTTGAGCGCGGCACAAATCATGCTTCATTGACAGCATGGCCAATGGTGAATGTTTGTCATTTTAAACTTAGAAAATAGCCCCTGAATTCCAGATTTGGGGCCACACAACCACTCCACTGAATAGCAAGCTAGTGATTGCTTTGCAATGCTTGCAGTTAGCCACTGTCACTGATTCCTTCCAAACCACTCATTGTTGAATTTGCGATTTCAACTTGTTGTGTAATGTTTATATCCTATGGCCGATGAGCATGGCCGATGATCAATGCGGTTTATCTATAATTTCTCTTCATTATTTATCTTCATATGACAAGGATTAAAAAGGATTAGCCAGTAGATTATCGACTTCATTCATGATGATGACTGCTAGCTAAGATTTTGAAAGTATGATGTTGACCTTATCAGTCCAATCAAAGCTACTGTACATATAATGTGATTTGATGTCATTTTTTTCTGTGCCCAATGACCTTGAGCCTTCTTGGACAGCTACTTCTAATGTAACTCTATGGCAGCTAGGCGGGACTGAGAGTAGTTATGTAGAGCACCTCAAGATAAAAACGTATCGGCAAGTTAGACTAAATATTAGCACTACACAATCTGGTGGGTGATAACCTTCAATCTGGATAATAACACAAACCAAATCGTAAAACTAGAGACATGTATTGACAAGTATTACGATAACAAGCAACACCCAAACATGACGGAGAGTAAGACAGGGGAACCGATTTCAAAACGAAAACGTGACTCTTCTACAGACACAGACAATTTAATATTTTCACCACCGGGAATGGTAAAGGTCAAAACTGATCTGTTAAAATCAATAAATAACAAACTGGGTATACTTTAATTAGTCAGTAAGGATATAAAAGAGTTGAAGGCAAGCCTCGAGATGAGTGATGAAAAAGCTGCGACATTGGAGAAGGAAACACACAAGCTAAAAGGGACTGTCAATAAGATTGAAACCGAAGTGAATGAACTTAAAAAGGAGAACTCCATTCTGAGAGAAGCATTACTTGACATACAGACTAGATCCATGAGAGAGAATCTGGTATTTACAGGTATCCAAGAGAAATATGAAGTTCCTGAATCTGTAGTTAGAGAGTTCCTCCTTACAGAGCTTCAGATTCCACGTGAACCTATCAATAAAATCCAACTCGAACGTGTACACCACTTCGGGCAGAGAGGGCAAAGGTATGACCGCCCAATCAATGCCAAATTTGCTTCCTTTAAAGATAAAATAATGGTTAAAAGCCTGGGTAAAAGACTTGCTGGGACCAAAATTGGCATGAATGACCAGTTCCTGAAGGAAATTGCAGAACGGCGTAAAGTTCTGTATCCTATTTTAAAGGAAAATAGATTAAAAGGGAAACGAGTAGCTCTCTTCGTCGATAAACTACAGTGCCTTGCGAAAGTATTCGGCCCCCTTGAACTTTGCGACCTTTTGCCACATTTCAGGCTTCAAACATAAAGATATAAAACTGTATTTTTTTTGTGAAGAATCAACAACAAGTGGGACACAATCATGAAGTGGAACGACATTTATTGGATATTTCAAACTTTTTTAACAAATCAAAAACTGAAAAATTGGGCTTGCAAAATTATTCAGCCCCCTTAAGTTAATACTTTGTAGCGCCACCTTTAGCTGCGATTACAGCTGTAAGTCGCTTGGGGTATGTCTCTATCAGTTTTGCACATCGAGAGACTGAAATGTTTTCCCATTCCTCCTTGCAAAACAGCTCGAGCTCAGTGAGGTTGGATGGAGAGCATTTGTGAACAGCAGTTTTCAGTTCTTTCCACAGATTCTCGATTGGATTCAGGTCTGGACTGACTTGGCCATTCTAACACCTGGATATGTTTATTTTTGAACCATTCCATTGTAGATTTTGCTTTATGTTTTGGATCATTGTCTTGTTGGAAGACAAATCTCTGTCCCAGTCTCAGGTCTTTTGCAGACTCCATCAGGTTTTCTTCCAGAATGGTCCTGTATTTGGCTCCATCCATCTTCCCATCAATTTTAACCATCTTCCCTGTCCCTGCTGAAGAAAAGCAGGCCCAAACCATGATGCTGCCACCACCATGTTTGACAGTGGGGATGGTGTGTTCAGCTGTGTTGCTTTTACGCCAAACATAACGTTTTGCATTGTTGCCAAAAAGTTCAATTTTGGATTTATCTGACCAGAGCACCTTCTTCCACATGTTTGGTGTGTCTCCCAGGTGGCTTGTGGCAAACTTTAAACAACACTTTTCATGGATATCTTTAAGAAATGGCTTTCTTCTTGCCACTCTTCCATAAAGGCCAGATTTGTGCAATATACGATTGATTGTTGTCCTATGGACAGAGTCTCCCACCTCAGCTGTAGATCTCTGCAGTTCATCCAGAGTGATCATGGGCCTCTTGGCTGCATCTCTGATCAGTCTTCTCCTTGTATGAGCTGAAAGTTTAGAGGGACGGCCAGGTCTTGGTAGATTTGCAGTGGTCTGATACTCCTTCCATTTCAATATTATCGCTTGCACAGTGCTCCTTGGGATGTTTAAAGCTTGGGAAATCTTTTTGTATCCAAATCCTTCTTTTTGTATCCAAATCCTTCTTCACAACAGTATCTCGGACCTGCCTGGTGTGTTCCTTGTTCTTCATGATGCTCTCTGCGCTTTTAACAGACCTCTGAGACTATCACAGTGCAGGTGCATTTATACAAAGACTTGATTACACACAGGTGGATTGTATTTATCATCATTAGTCATTTAGGTCAACATTGGATCATTCAGAGATCCTCACTGAACTTCTGGAGAGAGTTTGCTGCACTGAAAGTAAAGGTGCTGAATAATTTTGCAAGCCCAATTTTTCAGTTTTCGATTTGTTAAAAAAGTTTGAAATATCCAATAAATGTCGTTCCACTTCATGATTGTGTCCCACTTGTTGTTGATTCTTCACAAAAAAATACAGTTTTATATTTTTATGTTTGAAGCCTGAAATGTGGCAAAAGGTCGCAAAGTTCAAGGGGGCCGAATACTTTCGCAAGACACTGTATATCTTGATAACCAGATCAAAGACTATTCCATGGTTATTTAAAATTATAAAGTTCTTATAGACGAGGAAAATAATGAAACACAATTCTAGCCCGGTTATGGATTGTAACAATACAGTAAAAAATATAGCTTTTCCAAACATAACTAATTGGAACACACAAGCACTTATTCAACATGGTGAATATAAAAACAGAAGGCACAGTATGTGTGGATGGTGTGGTGTGTGTTTATTTTTTACATTTTTGTTTTTGTTATGTTTGGGAAAGTGTGGCATTGGGTGAGAAATGAAATGGTTGCATATCCCACAACCAATGTATTGCTGTGAGCGGGGTGTGAGAGAGCTTTCAATGTTGTTCAGATGATGGATATACTTTTTATAATGAATTATATGTCTTATTTTATTAATTAATTGTCCTATCATGATGGAACTGTTTTAAAATAAATTATATATTTCATTTATTTATTGTCCTATCATGGGGAACTACATTTTTAAAATAAATTATATATCTAATTTATTTATTTATAATCCTATATTGATGGAACGGTCCACAACCCTAAACTCTAGACACCCACCTGAAAGACCCAGATACTCAGGAGAAGTCCCTAACTGTTTTATGGGCCTGCTGTAAGCGGTCTGTATGCAGCCAAAATGCAGTCCACAACCCTATACTCTAGACACCCACCTGAAAGACCCAGATACTCAGGAGAAGTCCCTAACTGTTTTATGGGCCTGCTGTAAGTGGTCTGTATGCAGCCAAAATGCAGTCAGAGACCTAGCGCAGCACTGCCCCCTCAAGATTCTGAGCCTGATTGGCAGGGTTGGTCCTTCACAGCCAAAGCCCCCTAAAGGGAGAGCATACTATACAAGGAAATTCTCAAAGTTGCTAATGAGAACCTTGATGACCTTGTACCTAGCCGGTGGGGATTCCGGTGGGTGCCCTCACCCAGGCAGTGGCAGTGCTGGCAACACTAGTTTCAGTAACCCATGGGGAGGGGGTCACACTCGGACATTCAGAGAGGGGGTATATTATTGTGGCCCTGGTGGCACAAAATCAAAAGTCTGACTGCATGGAGATGCTTGGGAATATGGTCATTACAGGGGACCGTGTTGTGGGTGTCTCAGGGAAAAGGTGTACATTTGACCTCAATCATCTAGGACTTGACAATGGTTAATACAATCTATCCATTTCTGCCCATTTGTTTGCACAGTCTTGCAGGCCTTCTCATACAGCTGCAACGGTATATGCATTTGTAAATCAAGACCTTTCTTGAGTTGGGCTCTGGGATGGTGCAACTCTTGAGAATGTGAACCTATGGTCATGTGGGTTGGTAAAGGGTTGAGTGTGTACGAGTGTGTGGGTGTATGTGTGTATCCCACAACTGTTGCGAAGGAGTAAATGATGTTAGGGACAATAGAGGAGGATACACAACAATTGTTTGCTAATATATTAATTGCTTGAAATAATGTAATTTTGGTAATGGCGAGACTAGTGAGCGGTAAAATCCTTTTCATAAATTGCCTAGAAACAGGATTCTTAAAGCATATATATATATCTTTTTTTATGGCTATGTATAATACAAATCAAGGTGAGGGCAATGGAAATGCATTTGGCAGTTGATCTACTTCTGTTCTGTAAATGGCACTGTGTGCTCTTTTCGAAGGATCAACTCTTTATCAATACCTCTATGGACAAGAAAGGAAATCATTGATATATTGGAATTAGTGGATATATGGAGACTTAAATACCCTGACCTAGTGAGATATACATGGCGGAGGCTTAATCAAGAAAGTCGCCTTGACTACTTTCTTATGCAATTTCTCTCTGGCACCAAAAGTTTAAAAAGTGTTGATAGATGACAGAATACGGTCGGATCATCACATAATTGGCATATATATTACTTTTACAGAATTTCCACGTGGACAAGGGTATTGGAAATTTAATCAAAGCCTACTAGATGATAAATTGTTTAGAACTAGGACAGAATAATTTATTACTGACTATTTCAGATATAACATCGGTATAGCAGATCCCCTTATTTTATGAGACAGTCTACACACAAGACCCCATAATGACAGAGAAACATGTTTTTGACATTTGCAAATGTATTGAAAATAACTTAAATATCACATGTACTTACAGTACCAGTCAAAAGTTTGGACACCTACAGTACTCATTCCAGGGTTTTTCTATATTTTTATTATTTACTTCATTGTAGAATAATAATGAAGACATCAAAACTATGAATTAACACATATGGAATCATGTAAGATTCTTCAAAGTAGCCACTTTTTGCCTTGATGACAGCTTTGCATACTCTTGGCGTTCTCTCAACTAGCTTCATGAGGTAGTCACCTGGAATCCATTTCAATTAACAGGTGTGCCTTGTTAATTTGTGGAATTTATTTTCTAAATGCGTTTGAGCCAGTTGTGTTGTGACATTGGCAAAAGTCCATATTATGGCACAAATAGCTCAAATAAGCAATGAACCACAGTCCATCATTACTTTAAAACATGAAGGTCAGTCAATCCGTAGCATTTTAAGAACTTTGAAAGTTTCTTCAAGTGTAGTCGCAAAAACCATCAATTGCTATGATGAAACTGTGTCTTGTGAGGACCGCCACAGGAAAGGAAGACCCAGAGTTACATCTGCTGCATAGGATAAGTTCATTAGAGTTAACTGCACCTCAGATTGAAGCCCAAATAAATGCTGCACAGAGTTCAAGTAACAGACACGTGTCAACATCATCTGTTCAGAGGCCACTGCGTGAATCAGGCCTTCATGGTTGAATTGCTGCGAAGAAACGAATACTAAAGGACACCAATAATAAGAAGGTACTTCCTTGAGCCAAGAAACACAGGCAATGGACATTAGACCGGTTTAAATCTGTCCTTTGGTCTGATGAGTGCAAATTTGAATTTTTTTGGTTCCAACAGCTGTGCCTTTGTGAGATGCAGAGTAGGTGAACGGATTACCTCCGCATGTGTGGTTCCCACCGTGAAGCATGGAGGAGGTGGTGTGATGATGTGGGGGTGCTTTGCTGCTGACACTGTTGGTAATTTATTTCGAATTCAAGGCACACTTAACCGGCCTGGCTACCACAGCATTATGCAGCGATACACCATCTCATCTGGTTTGCGCTTAGTGGGGTCAGATGACCTGGCCTCCACTATCACCCGATCTCCACCCAATTGAGGTGGTTTGGGATGAGTTGGACCGCAGCGTGAAGGAAAAGCAGCCACCAAGTGCTCAGCGTATGTGGAACTTCTTCAAGACTATTGGAAAAGCATTCCTCATAAAGCTGGTTGAGATAATGCCAAGAGTGTGTAAATCGGTCATCCAGGCTCTGTCGCAGCCAGCCGCGACCGGGAGGCTCATGGGGCGGCGCACAATTGGCACAGCGTCATCCGGGTTAGTGAATGGTTTGGCCGGCAGGGATGTCATAGTCCCATCATGCACTAGCGACACCTGTGGCGGGCTGGGCACAGTGCACGCTGACACGGTCACCAGGTGTACTGTGTTTCCTCCAACACATTGGTGCGGCTGGCTTACAGGTTAAGTGGGCATTGTGTTAAGAAGCAGTGCGCTTGGTTCGGTTGTGTTTTTCGGAGGATGCACGGCTCTCAACCTTCGCCTCTCCCGCCTCTCCACTTCTCCAAGTCCGTACGGTAGTTTCAGCGATGAGACAAGACTGTAACTACCAATTGGATACCATGAAATTCGGGAGAAAAAGGGGTAAAAAACAAAAAAGGCTGTCATAAAGGGTGGCTACTTTGAAGAATCTAAAATATATTTAGATTTTTTGTAAACCCTTTTTGGTTTACCTCATGGTTCAATATGTGTTATTTCATAGTTTTGATGTTTTCACTATAATGTAGAAAATAGTAAAAATAAATAAAAACTCTTGAATGAGTAGGTGTATCCAAATTTTGGACTGGTACTTCAGGTACGGTGGTTCCTCCTTTAAAGGTTGCGAGCTTGCACCGCGGGACTTAGAGGTATCAGCGTCACAGATTCATTGCTCCAGACCACGACAAGGGGGAGTTAGAGCACTCATTATGCATTTGGGTTCCAAGGTTTTTATATGACCAATCATATAGAGTGGTTCCAATGACGAATTTTGACACAAGCCACCCGTCCCTGTTTGAAGATGGCTGACAAAATATACAATTGAGAGGAATATGTTGGTTAATGTAGAGACAAATGTTTGTGCATATTTTTTTGTTAAGAAGTGAATTTATGAAAATCACTATTTAGCAAGTTATCAGACTAGCTAACATTAGCCAGCTAGCTAGTGTTGCTTCTGTCCCTCTCCTCGCCCATACCTGGGCTTGAACCAGGGACCCTCTGCACACATCAACAACAGCCACCCTCGTAGCATCGTTACCTATCGCAGAGCAAGGGGAACAACTTCTCCAAGGTCTCAGAGCGAGTGACGTCACCGATTGAAAAGCTATTAGCGCGCACCCCACTAACTAGCTAGCCATTTCACACTGGTTACACCCGACTTGAAAAAAACAAAAATATACACAGTGAGATATTTGGTGAAATAGACCGGCATGCCTCTCCATAGGAAAACAATGGGGGTACCTCAGCGTTCCAAGGACAACAAGTATTTTGTGGGTAGCATTTGATGACAACCGAGCTACCTGCCCAGGCTTACATAATTAGAGAGAGGAGATTCTCATGATTAAAATGGCCTACGACTTGAAAAAATATAAATACACGAAATAGACAGACATGCCTATATTTCCCCCATAGGAAACAATGGGAAGAAAGCAGAGTTTTATTATTGTTGTTGTGTAAGAGGGACAAGGTAGGGAGCCTGTTTGTCTGCCATATTTTAAAGATACAAATTGTCTGAAAATAATTGTCATTAAAGTAAAAATATACCAGTTTCATTTGAGGACAAACATGTTGACAGCTGCGCCATATAGGTTGCAAAATAAATGGGAAGAGATTTTCGATATACTGATTCCATGGCACATGGTTTATGAACTGATACAAAAAACAACACTTGATTCAACACTTCGAGTTTTCCAATTAAAATTATTATACAAAATTCTTGCCACCTACAGAATGGTGTGTGTATATATGGGACAAACAACAATCTCAGCGCTGTAGATTTTGCTGCTAAGAGACAGAATCACTAGATCATTTATTCTGGTATTACCTCTATGTAACTTGTTTCTGGTCACAGGTTCAGGAATGGTTTAAAAAAGTCACAACATTCACTTAAAATTAACCTTACAAATAGCAGTGTTGGGCGATTTTGGAAAGCCATAGTCACTCAATAAATAATATAATACTTGTAGGAAAGGTTTTCATCTTTCGCTCACAATCTGTGGATACTATACATTCAGAAAGGTTCAAAATGTATGTAAAACATCACAGTGCAATTGAAAAATATATGGCACATGGAAACCAAAAGAGGGTGGTCTATGGTGATACTGTAGGTGGGATGGGCTGAGAGTGGCTGAGGGGTGGTATTGAACCGTATGTATTATTGTTATGTAATTGCTGTATATAACGGTACCATATATGCAAAATGTGTATTTATAATGTATATGTAGCAGAAAAGCTCTAAAATATATATAAAAAAATATTTTAAAAAAGATCTGTCCTAAGAAGTGGTGGATGGGTTAATAATGAATAATAAAAATAAAAAACAATTGTTGATTGAGAGCCTTCCTGTTGGTTGTTTGATCAATTAGGACTGTTAAGTTCCCAAATGTAAGATGATTCCTGTGGTATTTACATGTTTGCAGAAAACTATTCAGATGTAACGTTATTTTATGGCTTTTGCGACTGCTTTGATAATAATCTATATTTGTTGCTGTTGCCTGTAAACACACAGTTCAGTTCAAAGTGAATGGCACAGGCCCATATGTGGTAATGGCCTATTTTCATATAGGCCTACTGCAGCTCTGATTGGTTATGGTTCACCGGTCTGTGTAGAGTCCGGGCCTGGACAAGACTGAAACATTTTGATTCGTTTTGATTTACTGCAGTGTCTATTAATTGCTCAAAAGCACAGTCTCTTTTCCACTCTGCTATTGAATTTTCACAAATATCAGACTATACGTCATTCCCAAATATTGTGAAAAATGTGAGACGTGAGCTCTCTTGTTAGATAATTTAACAAATAAATGTAATATTCTTGTATATAATCAGATTTTAACAATATTTAATGGTGTTAAAACACTCAGTTCCTCTTTAAGTCTAAATTGGTCTTATTCACTTTCAGTGCTCAGCTACATCTAATCTTCTAATTACAGCCACCCTTTTCTGAAGAGCCTATGCTTGCTTTGAAATGTGAACAACAAGGTCTCATTAACATTGCATGTATTTCTTTCAAATGAGGTAGCACTAATGACTGCTTGGGCATTTCCTGTTAAATGATAGAAACATGATGTTGTTTTATGGCTGTTGGTTTCCTCCCATTGGCCCCACAGACAGTAATAATACATGGACAACATGGGAACACAACATGGTTTGTGACCGATGACTATCTGATGGGTTATAGTCACACGGGCCATATAAGGTGAATCACACCAAGTCTGTTTACGTTTCACTTACACAATGACCCTTGTCTTGACTTTTAGCTGTAGCATTATACGTATAACTTGACGTTATCCCACCACTAACTTCACCAGACTTCTACTTGGGCCTATTTCAATGTTATGCCCTTCACTGCAATGTTTTTGTATGTTAAAGGTGCCATGACAAGTCACCCAATGACTTGATTTAAAGCTAGCTGTAACATTAAGCTGCTTAGCCTATGTCATGACTTCAACTTAACCTGAATCAATGTGACTTGTATGTGCTCTGTCCATTATAGTAACATTTGTTGTAGTAGTTGCCCCTTTTTATCACTATGAACGTATGACTTCGACATGAAAGTGTAACATCGGCACTCTTACATCACTGACTGGAACTAACTGATTCAGTAGGACTTTTATGTTCCCTATGTTCCTTTGTATTGTCACATGCACAAGTACAGTGAAATGCCTTTCTTGCTAGCTCTGACCCCAACAATGCAGTAATCAATAACAATGTAATGCTAAAATAACAAGATATAACAAAAGCACACTTGATATATATATATATAAATAAGGTTGGTATGCATACTATATACAAGGTCAGTTACAGTACCATATTTAACATGTGCAGGGATACTGGAATTATAGGTTTGAGGGCCCATGCCAAACCTTTTCAACAGAGGAACTTGAAGCCCTCGATCCACTGCAGCCCTGTCGATGTGGATGGGGGCGTGCTTGATGATGGTGTTGGAGTCGTGCATAGCCACGCAGTTGTGGCTGAACAAGGAGTACAGGAGGGGACTAAGCACACACCACTGTGGGGCCCCCGTGTTGAGGGTCAGCGTGGCGGAGGGAATGTTGCCTACCCTCACCACTTGGGGTCAGCCTGTCAGGAAGTCAAAGATCCAGTTGCAGAGGGCAGTGTTCCATCCCAGTGTCCTAAGCTTGGGGACACGCTTGGAGGGGACAATGGTGTTGAACACTGAGCTGTAGTCAATGAACAGCATTCTCACATAGGTATTATTTTTATGTAGATGGGTGAGGGCAGTGTGGAGTGCAATTGAGATTGTGTCTTCTGTGGATCTGTTCGGGTGGTATGCAAATTAGAGTGGGTCTAGGGTGTCTGGGATGGTGGAGTTGATGTGGGCCATAACCAGCCTTTCTCAGGGCTGTAGTCATTGTGGCATAAAGCCTTAGAGTTTTTGGGAACAGGAATGATGCTGGTCATCTTAAAACATGTGGTGATTACAGACTGGGACAAGGAGAGCTTGAACATTACCATTAATATACTTGCCAGTTGTTCTGCGCCTGCTCTGAGAACACGCCTTGGAATACCATCGGGCCTTGCGGCTATTGACCTAAATAAATGTCAACATTCTTTATAAAGAGTTTCAGGCTGGTTTTTTTGGAAAAATGAGCCAGAAATTGTAGTTTTTCTAGGTGGCTCCCATTTTGGCTGTAGTGCTTCCAAGTGCGTAAATGAGAGTGCGTTCTTTGGTATTTTTCTCCGGTAAACGATTCTCCGTCTTAAATTGTATTGTTTATTTGCGTATTAGGGTACCTAAGGTTTGATTATGAACGTTGATTGACTTGTTTGTATAAGTTTATTGGTAACGTTTGGGATTCATTTCGTATGCATTTTGAAGGAGGGAACCGAGTGGATTATTGACTGAAGCGCACCAGCTAAACTGAGTTTTTATGGATATAAAGAAGGAGTTTATTGAAAAAAAGGACAATTTGTAATGTAACTAGGACCTTTTGGAGTGCCAACAGAAGAAGATCTTCAAAGGTAAGGCATATATTATATCGCTATTTCTGACTCCCTGGTTGAAAATGATTTGTTATGCATTTGTGTGCTGGGCACTGTCCTCAGATAATCGCATGGTTTGCTTTCGCCGTAAAGCCTTTTTGAAATCTGACATGGCGGTTGGATTAACAACAAATTAAGCTTTATTTTGATGTATTGCACTTGTGATTTCATGGAAGTTTAATATTTATAGTAATTTAATTTGACACTCTGCAATTTCACCAGAAGTTGTCGAAATGGTTAGCATCCCACTGATCCGCAAGAAGTTAATCTAGCCAGGACCCCCCCTTGCCTTGCCTCTGTAATGTCGGCAATTCCTCTTGGGTAGCCTGAAAATTGGGTCGGAATTATAGTAAGAGCCCAGGGCAGATGAGTCAAAGTTGACGCCCGAATTGAGGTAAGTAACTTCCGAACTGATGTTCAAAACTGATGTCGGTTGTAAGAAATGTAAGAAATGATAGTTGATACATTTCGAGAAAAGAAAAAAAAGTAGCAAAGCTGGATCAGAGCTCACAAAACGGCGTCCATTCGGGAGGGCGCCATTTTATATAGCTACATCTGTTAAGGTTGGTGCCATTTTTATCGCTATGAAAGTATTTGATAATTAAGCATCAGGTTTGCTCTAAGTGCACCCTTGACAGGAGTGGGGTGTGTGTATGTGTGTGTGTGTGTGTGTGTAGGAATCAAGCCTGGGGGGCTAAAGCAACTCAGCTAATTGGCTAATAACATTTGACTGCTGATGGATGGCCATTGCTTTGTGTGTGTTTGTGTGTCCGCCCGCGTGTGCATGCACGGTGTGTATGTGTATAACATTAGTGTGTGATAGATAGCCATTGCCCTGCTAGCTTTTCAGACAGACAACAAATTGGCACCATTAAGGACTGCAGTTAAATGAACTCTTGAGGAAAGGGATTACATTTAATTAGCTGGGTTGGACCACTTGCCTTAGTACCCGTTATATGTATTAAAGGATGTACTGTTTTTTATTTTCTGCGCAATACAATCTGTCGTCAACAGCAACCTTGGTTGTCTAGGGAATTGTTTGAGTGTCCTGTTGCATGTTTTCTGGCAGGTGCTTCACTAGGATATTGATTGTTGAGCTTAGCTTGTATTGAGTTGTTAAGCTAGGTATAGTGTGAAGACAAGCAGAGTACAATATAATGTAATATCTATAATATACAGTGGCAAGAAAAAGTATGTGAACCCTTTGGAAATATCTGGATTTCTGAATAAATTTGTCATAAAATTTGATCTGATCATCTAAGTCACAACAATAGATAAGCACAGTCTGCTTACACTAATAGCACACAAACAATTATAAGCTTTTATGTCTTTATTCAACACACCGTGTAAACATTCACAGTGCAGGGTGGAAAAAGTTTGTGAACCCTTTGATTTAATGATTGGTTGACCCTCCTCTTTGCAGCAATAACCTCAACCAAACGTTTTCTGTAGCTGCGGATCAGACCTGTACAATGCTCAGGAGGAATTTTGGACCATTCCTCTTTACAAAACTGTTTCAGTTCAGCAATATTATTAGGATGTCTGGTGTGAACCGGTCTCTTGAGGTCATGCCACAGCATCTCAATCGGGTTGAGGTCAGGACTGGTCCATTCCAGAATTTGTATTTTCTTCTGTTGAAGCCATTCTGTTGTTGATTTACTTCTGTGTTTTGGATCGGTGTCCTGTTACATCACCCAACTTCTGTTGAGCTTTGATTGGCGGACGGATAGCCTTATTCTCCTGCAAAATGTCTTGAATGTCTGTGGAAAATCCAGTTGCTCTTTTGCGCGCAGCAACTTTTTTTTTGGACAGTTGTGGCTTCTTCCATTCTTGTTTAGTGTTTTACGAATCGTAGACTTGTCAACAGAGATGTTAGAATGTTCCAGAGATTTCTGTAAGTCTTTAGCTGACACTTCTTACCCTCATTGAGCATTCTACGCTGTGCTCTTGCAGTCATCTTTGCAGGATGGCCACTCCTTGGGAGAGTAGCGACAGTGCTGAACTTTCTCAATTTTTAGACAATTTGTCTTAACGTGGACTGATGAACATCATGGCTTTTAGAGATACTTTTGCAACCCTTTCCAGCTTTATGCAAGTCAACAATTCTTAATATTAGTTCTTCTGAGATCTCTTTTGTTCAAGGCATGGTTCACATCAGGCAATGCTTCTTGTGAATAGCAAACTCACATTTTGTGAGTTTTCCTTATAGGGCAGGCCAGCTCTAACCAACATCTCTAATTTTGTCTCATTGATTGGACTCGGGGGTAGCTGACTCCTGACTCCAATCAGCTTTAGGAGAAGTCATTAGCCTAGTGGTTCACATACTTTTTCCAACCTACACTGTGAAAGTTTAAATTATATATTCAATTATATAGACAAGAAAAATACAATAATTTGTATGATATTAGTTTAAGCACACTGTGTTTGTCTAAATCAAATCAAATCAAATGTATTTATATAGCCCTTCGTACATCAGCTGATATCTCAAAGTGCTGTACAGAAACCCAGCCTAAAACCCCAAACAGCAAGCAATGCAGGTGTAGAAGCACGGTGGCTAGGAAAAACTCCCTAGAAAGGCCAAAACCTAGGAAGAAACCTAGAGAGGAACCAGGCTATGTGGGGTGGCCAGTCCTCTTCTGGCTGTGCCGGGTGGAGATTATAACAAAACATGGTCAAGATGTTCAAATGTTCATAAATGACCAGCATGGTCGAATAATAATAAGGCAGAATAGTTGAAACCGGAGCAGCAGCACAGTCAGGTGGACTGGGGACAGCAAGGAGTCATCATGTCAGGTATTCCTGGGGCATGGTCCTAAGGCTCAGGTCCTCCGAGAGAGAGAAAGAAAGAGAGAATTAGAGAGAGCATATGTGGGATGGCCAGTCCTCTTCTGGCTGTGCCGGGTGGAGATTATAACAGAACATGGCCAAGATGTTCAAATGTTCATAAATGACCAGCATGGTCGAATAATAATAAGGCAGAACAGTTGAAACTGGAGCAGCAGCACAGCCAGGTGGACTGGGGACAGCAAGGAGTCATCATGTCAGGTAGTCCTGGGGCATGGTCCTAGGGCTCAGGTCCTCCGAGAGAGAGAAAGAGAGAAGGAGATAATTAGAGAACGCACACTTAGATTCACACAGGACACCGAATAGGACAGGAGAAGTACTCCAGATATAACAAACTGACCCCAGCCCCCCGACACATAAACTACTGCAGCATAAATACTGGAGGCTGAGACAGGAGGGGTCAGGAGACACTGTGGCCCACTCCGAGGACACCCCCGGACAGGGCCAAACAGGAAGGATATAACCCCTGTCTATTGTTGTGACTTAAACAAAGATCAGATTAAATGTTACAACCAATTTATGCAGAAATCCAGGTAATTCCAAAGGGTTCACATACTTTTTTCTTGCCACTGTAGGTTTGATCCGCAGTGGACACGATGAGGTGTAAACCAGGTTCAACCTCATTGGAGGAAGCCCTATATGTAGTCTCATGCGACTGACGAGTGTAGCTGTTCGTCTTGCAAAGGAAGTCTTGCCTCAACCAGATCCTATAAACTTGATCCAAACCATGAGGACACATTTGTTTGCGTCTGTGGCAAACAAACTTATTTTAATGACGTGCAATAGCTTATGTATAATTCACAAAGCCTTGTGTGTGTATTAATGCTCCAGACAGAGGAAGATTCCTGAGCATTATCTACTGTCCCAGTAATTCATCCAATTATTCCTGGAAGAGAGGAGTAACAAGCAGGTTTCAAGACTGCATCCAAAACACTCGCTTTTGCAACCCTTTGACTTGACAGTGTGACACCAAATTTTAATTGGTCGCAGGGTGACAGTGAAAAAAATACATATATACATATATATATATATATGGGGCAAGTGGTTAGAGTGTTGGACTAGTAACCGGAAGGTTGCAAGTTCAAATCCCCGAGCTGACAAGGTACAGAACTGTCGTTCTGCTCCTGAACAGGCAGTTAACCCACTGTTCCTAGGCCGTCATTGAAAATAAGAATTTGTTCTTAACTGACTTGCCTAGTTAAATAAAGGTTAAAAAAAATAAAAAGATATTCCCTTAATGTTTTGCATGTCAGCAATCAAGTTTTCCAGATATATAACTTAAAAAATACCGAAATACAGCTGGTATGATAGATTTAGCATTATATGATGCAAAACACAGCATCATATGATGCAAAATGCATCATACTATTGTATTCCCATATTTTGAATGTTATATTCTCAAAATCTTGATTGCTCACATGCAAAACATTTGGGAATATATCAACAATGGACTAATGAAACAAATACCAAGATATAGTTTTTGGATGGATTTTTCCTTTAAGTGTTGAATGGATAGACATGGCGCCGACAGATATGGTCGCCTCGCTTCAGGTCCTTACGAAGCTATGCAGTAATATGTTTTTTAATGTATTATTTCTTACATTGTTAGCCCAGAAAATCTAAAATGTTATTACATACAGCCGGGAAGAACTATTGGATATAAAAGCGACGTCAATTTACCAACATTACGACGAGGAATACGACTTTCCCGAAGAGGATCCTTTGTTCGGACCTCCACCCTGGACATGCAATCTTAACCCAGAGGCCGACCCAAAACAACGGGGTTACCACAGGAGAGGCAGATGGAGCAGCCTACTGATCAGGCTTAGAAGGCGAGCACACCATCCACCACCTCCGAGCATATTACTCGCCAATGTCCAATCTCTAGACCACAAGGTGGATGAAATTAGGGCACCGAGTTGCCTTCCAGAGAGACATCAGAGATTGGAACATTCTCTGTTTCACGGAAACATGGCTCACACCGGATATGTTGTCAGAGTCGGTACAGTCACCTGGTATCGTCACGCCGACAGAAACAAACATCTCTCTTGTAAGAAGAAGGGCGGGGGTGTATGCCTTATGATTAACGACTGATGGTGTAATCAATACAACATACAGGAACTCAAGTCCCTTTGTTCACCTGACCTAGAATTCCTTACAATCAAGTGCTGACCGCATGATCTGCCAAGAGAATTGTTTTCGATTATAGTCACAGCCGTGTATATCCCCCCCAGGCAGACCTCGACGGCCCTGAAAGAACTTCATTGGTCTCTATGTAAACTGGAAACCACATATCCTGAGGCTGCATTTATTGTAGCTTGGGATTTTAACAAGGCTAATCTGAAAACAAGGAAACTAAATTCTATCAGCATATTGAATGCACTACACGAGCTGGTAGCATTCTGGATCATTGCTGCTTGAACTTCCGTGATGCAAACAAAGCCCCCCCCCGCCCTCCCTTTGGCAACTCTGACCATGACTCCATTTTGTTGCACCCAGCCTACAGACAGAAACTGAAACAGGAAATGCCCGTGCTCAGGTCTATCCAATGCTGGTCTGACCAATCGGATTCCACGCTTCCAAGATTGCTTCGATCACGTGGACTGGGATATGTTCCGGATAGCCTCAGACAATAACATTAATGTATACGCTGACTCGGTGAGCGAGTTTATTAGCAAGTGCATCGGTGTTGTACCCACTGTGACTATTAAAACCTTCCCTAACCAGAAACCGTGGATTGATGGCAGCATTCGTGCAAACTGAAAGCGCAAACCACCACTTTCCATCTACTTTCCAACATTGCAAGGCGACTGGAAATATGACCGATTACAAACAGTGTAGCTATTCCCTCCACAAGGCAATCAAACAAGTAAAGCGTCAGTATAGAGACAAAGTAGAGTCACAATTCAACGGCTCAAACAGGAGATGTATGTGGCAGGGTCTACAGTCAATCACTGATTAAAAAAGAAAACCAGCCCCGTCACAGACATCGACGTCTTGCTCCCAGACGTATTAAACAACTTACCTGGCCTGCTACCAAAGCCTGTGAGCTCTCCTTCACCGTGGCCATTGTGAGTAAAACATTTAAACGTGTTAACCCTCGCAAGGCTGCCAGCCCAGATGGCATCCCTTGCCGCGTCCTCAGAACAAGCGCAGACCAGCTGGTTGGTGTGTTTACGGATATTCAATCAATCGCTATCCCAGTCTGCTGTGTCTACATGCTTCAAGATGGCCACCATTCCTGTTCCCAAGAAAACTAGGGTAACTGAACTAAATGACTATCGCCCCGCAGTACTCACTTCTGTCATCATGAAGTGATTTGAGAGACTAGTCAAGGATTATATCACTTCCACCCTACCTGAGACCTTAGACCCACTTCAATTTGCTTACTGCCCGAATAGGTCCACAGACGACGCAATCGCCATCACACTGCACATTGCCCTATCCCATTTGGACAAGATGAATACCGATGTAAGAATGCTGTTCACACCATAGTACCCTCCTAACTCATCATTAAGCTCAAGACCCTGGGTCTCAACCTCGTCCTGTGCAACTGGGTCCTGGACTTTCTGACGGGCCGCCCTCAGGTGGTGAGGG
Source organism: Oncorhynchus mykiss (assembly GCF_057628025.1). NCBI lineage: Eukaryota > Metazoa > Chordata > Actinopteri > Salmoniformes > Salmonidae > Oncorhynchus > Oncorhynchus mykiss. The sequence goes on along the minus strand of NC_143038.1, from coordinate 36,491,239 downwards.
TAGGAAACAACATCTCCACCCTGCTGATCCTCAACACTAGGGCCCCACAAGGGTGCATTCTAAGCCCTCCCCTGTACTCCTTGTTCACCCATGACTGCGTGGCCATGCACGCCTCCAACTCAGTCATCAAGTTTGCAGACGACACTACAGTGGTAGGCTTGATTACCAACAACGACGAGACGGCCTACAGGGAGGAGGTGAGGGCCATCGGAGTGAGGTGTCAGGAAGTTAACATTTCACTCAACATCAACAAAACAAAGGAGATGATTGTGGACTTCAGGAAACAGCAGAGGGAGCATCCCCCCCATCCACATTGATAGGACAGTAGTGGAGAAGGTGGGAAGTTTTAAGTTCCTCGGCGTACACATCACAGACAAACTGAAATTGTCCATTCATACAGACAGTGTGGTGAAGAAGGCGCAACTGCGCCTCTTAAACCTCAGGAGGCTGAAGAAATTTGCCTTGTCACCTAAAACACTCACAAACTTTTACAGATGCACAATAAAGAGCATCCTGTCGGGCTGTATCACCGCCTGATGCGTCAACTGCTTCGCCCGCAACCGCAAGACTCTCCAGAGGGTTGTGCGGTCTGCACAACGCATCACCGGGGGCAAACTACCTGCCCTCCAGGACACCTACAGCACCCGATGTCACAGAAAGGCCAAAAAGGTCATCAAGGAAAACAACCACCCGAGCCACTGCATGTTCACCCCGCTATCATCCAGAAGGCGAGGTCAGTACAAGTGCATCAAAGCTGGGAAAGAGAGACTGAAAAACAGCTTCTATCTCAAGGCCATCAGACTGATAAACAGCCATCACTAACATAGAGTGGCTGCTGCCAACATACAGACTCAAATCTCTGGCCACTTTAACATATTTAAAGGGTTCACTAGTCACTTTAATTAATACCATATACATTAATATACATATACAGTTGAAGTCAGACGTTTACATACACCTTAGCCAAAAACATTTAAACTCAGTTTTTCACAATTGCTGACACTTAATCCTAGTAAAAAATTCCCTGTCTTGGGTCCGTTAGGATCACCACTTTATTTTAAGAATGTGAAATGTCAGAATAATAGTAGAGAGAATAATTTATTTTAGCTTTTATTTCTGGGTCAGAAGTTTACATACACTCAATTAATATTTGGTAGCATTGCCTTTAAATTGTTTAACTTGGGTCAATAGTTTCGGGTAGCCTTCCACAAGCTTCCCACAATAAGTTGGGTGAATTTTGGCCTATTCCCCCTGACAGAGCTGGTGTCACTGAGTCAGGTTTGTAGGCATCCTTGCTCGCACATGCTTTTTCAGTTCTGCCCACATATTTTCTATAGGATTTAGGGCAGGGCTTTGTGAAGGCCACTTCAATACCTTGACTTTGTTGCCCTTAAGCCATTTTGCCACAAGTTTGGAAGTATGCTTGGGGTCATTGTCCATTTGGAAGACCCTTATTTGACCAACTTTAACTTCCTGACTGATGTCTTGAGATTTTTCTTCAATATATCCACTTAATTTTAATCCCTCATGCTGCCATCTATTTTGTGAAGTGCACCATTGCTCCTCCTATGCAAATTTTATGGATCAGTACAATAAAATAAGTCCCAGATCGAAGGGAAACCGATTGTTTTTCATCTGTAGCCCCATGAAATCAGCCACAACTCAAAGCATGCACACACTCCTATTGCATATACTGTACATTCACCTGTATTGTGAATAGGCATAGGCTACATCTTGATTTACCCAGTTTATCAATAGAGATTTACGATTCAAATAAATGATTACCGCTATGTAGGTCGATTGGTTATGTCATTATAGGTGCGCACTGGCAAAAAATTGGTGCAACCAAATCATGTGCTGGTAACATCAACTGAAAAAGTTGGGCGCACCAGTGCCACAAGTTCATCTAGAACCCTGAACATTGCTCAGTGCCTACTCATATGATTAAAGACTCTAGAGAGCCTAGGGAGGGAGGGAGCAACAGACGGGAGTTGGGAGTCATGATACAAACAAACAGGGTGAGATCAGGACACGGCGGCCACAGCCGTTTGATGAGAGGGTATCTTTTATATTCAGTTTGAGTGAGGAGTTTGTTTGTTTTCAAAACTTTGGTTGAGTTTTGATTATATCTTGCCTATAACTTTTTTAATGGTGCTGTTCTCTCCCAGCGTTGTGGTACATACACCACGCACACACATAGGCCTACATGTTTTTGCCTCAGAGTAGACACATATGGGAGCTGTGATTAAAAGCATTAGAGCATGGATCTTAGTGCATGAGAAGAGTATAATCCCACTGTGGATCCCTGCTCACCATGTTACTGTAAGAACAATAGGATACAGCACTGGGATGGGAGATTATGTTACTGTAAGAACAGTAGGATACAGCACTGGGATGGGAGATTATGTTACTGTAAGAACAGTAGGATACAGCACTGGGATGGGAGATTATGATACAGCACTGGGATGGGAGATTATGTTACTATAAGTACAGTGGCATACAGTATTACAGTTTAAGGCTGAGATGTGTGAATTACAGTTGGTTTGTGTGAGAGAACGAATGACAGAGAAGAGGAGGGAAATGAGGAGAAATAGTCATTTTCAACAAATACTTATATATATAACCATCGAAATCCGTACTCTTTATTTGCAAAACATCCTGCTGAGAGGAAATATGTGTTGTGATTTCTTCTGACATGCCAGAGTCACTCAAGAGACAGTTAAGACTCTGGCTGTGTGTACACCTCTAACGTTCTGTCTGCTCTCTCTTTCTCCCCTCTCTCTCTCCCCCTCCGCTCACAGATGCAGATATACCTGTACAACTCAGATGACTTTGACAGTCTCAGTGCGGCCATCAAGGAGAAGCGCATCATTGCTGCGATGGCTGTGTTTTTTGAGGTACTGTAATACTGACTTTGGGCTGTGTTGTTGTTTGAAGAGTTCTCTTGGTCTCAGTTGTTCCCAAACACAATGAAACGGGCAGAGGCCTGGAATACAGTGCTTATTAGGAGATATGAACAACAGTACACTGATTTGAAAGCTGCTGGCTCTCTTTAGGCACATGATATCTTTATTATTTGTCGTCTCTTTCCTTCCAACTTCCCATATCCCTTTTATAGATAACGGTCTCTCTGTCTCTCTCTGTTTCTCTGTCTCGCTCTCTGTTTCTTTGTGTCTCTCTCACTCATTCGCACACACACATTGTCCGTCTCCTGAGAGCTGTGACTCTCTGTCAGTGCCACAGACAGGCAGGCAGGCAGTCCGACAGACAGACAGATGTCTCCAGGGAGACATTACGGTGAAAGACAACTACAGACAGAGTCAGAGAGCAAGGGGTTCCTCTTCCGCTATCCCCTTAAGCCACCACTTTGTTCTAACTTACCGTACCGCAGGCTTCCCTAAAGACTAGCACAGCCAGCCTCACACTCCAGGAATATTTCTGAAGGATAGTAAATGGCCTCCAGTTGATTTTCAGTTGTAAACATCAAGGAATATTTCTCGTTCCCTAATGGAAAAGTATCTTAGTACCTGGTTTGTTAAAAAAAAAAAAACTATTGGGCATTTAGTGGTATTCTATACTGAACAAAAATATAAACGCAACATGCAACAATTTCAAAGATTTGACTGAGTTACAGTTCATATAAAAAAATCTGTCATTTAAATAAATGTATTAGGCCCTAATCTATGGATTTCTCATGACTGGGAATACAGATATGCATCTGTTGGCCCGACAATGGCCGTCAGGAACTCGTCACGGTATCTGCATTCAAATTGCCATCGACACAATGTAATTGTGTTTGTTGTCCGTAGCTTATGCCTTTCCATACCATAACCCCACCACCACCATTAGGCACAACCTGATCCCGCAGGTGAAGAACCCGGAGGTGGAGGTCCTGGGCTGGCGTGGTTACACATGGTCTGCATGGTTACACATTCTCTAAAATGATGTTGGAGAGGTGGCTTATGGTAGAGAAATGAACAGTCAATTCTCTGGCAACAGCTCTGGTGGACATTCCTGCACTCAGAATGCCAAAATTGCACACTCCCTCCACTTGAGATATCTGTGGCATTGTGTTGCGACAAGACTGCACATTTTAGAATGGCCTTTTATTGTCCCTTGCACAAGGTGCACCTGTGTAATGATCATGCTGTTAAATCAACTTTTTTGATATGCCACACGTCAGGTAGATGGATTATCTTGGCAAAGGAGAAATGCTCACTAACAGGGATGAACATTTCTGGGATATTTTATTTCAGCTCATGAAACATGGGACCAACAACATTTTATTTCTGCAATTAAATGAAACCTCAAATGATGACGCTTCAACCGAGCACCCTCAAGGAGGAGAGCTCCACTTTCTTTCCCTGTTTGTTTGCACGTGTGCGCTTAACCCAGCACCAACACTCCAGCTCATCACTCTCCAGCTTACACCCACGGTAATCACTGACTAGATCAAGGTTCACTCCGCTCTGTCTATCAGATGTTCTATTTCTAGTTCTACTATGGCGATGCGGTCTATTACTTAGGAAGCACTCTACTGAAGCACTCAGAGCCACACAGAGTGGCTAGGCCAGGGTCGTTTCTCTCTCCGATCAGAGAAGCAGGCAGGTTGAAATGGGGACACAGGTGTTCCTATGTAGGTCTGTGGATAGACAGTGATGGACCTTGTGTGTATGAAGACCTAAATGCTACCACTGTGTTTCTGACAGCCTATCGCTTACAGCAATTAGCATCAGCACGCGCACACATTTATCCTGCTGAATTGCATTTTACAGAGCAGGACACACACACACACACCAGTTTACCATCTTTAATCGATGAGGAGGAGCTGCTTTTGGTTCCCGAAGGCTGTGTGAATGGTCGCTAAGGGGGTTCATATTATTTTCCACATTCAATGCTTAGCTACATTTACTCTCATTTACACTCAGATACTTTTACTCTCATTGAACTGACCTGGGTTAGGGAGGAGTCCCAACACCGTTTTATCCCCCCCTCTAAGCGTAAATAGGACACTGGGAATATTGGTAATAAATTAGGAGCACGCTGAACTGAGTGTGGGTACTGTAACTGCTGTTCTGGGCTGTCTTGTAAAAGAGCCTGTCTCTTGTTCGGTGTCGTCAGGTGGGGCGGCGAGACAATCCAGCCGTAGAGCCCATCATCCAGGGACTGAAACGGGTCGTACACCACGGTGAGTAAACCCCTGGCACTCACACTACTACTGTCCCACTCACACTCGCACACACACACTCAATCTCGCTCTTGCTCTCAGCAGTCTGATGCCATCTCACTGTGATGTTGTTCGGCAGCCGTAGTTCTATAGCACTTCTCACTTAGCCTTTAAACTACAGAGCATCAGTAGAGCACCAGGTTCTCAGTCTTCACACGGAAACATTGATATACAGACACACTAACGGATTGCCAGAGGACAAAGGCGTCATCACTTTCACCAAAGAGGGCTTTCAGTCACGTACAAGAGCATCAAGTGAATGTCGACAGGAAACATACACAACAAAAAAAAAGAGACAGAGAAATTATTTCCCAAGGACATAGTTGTTTGTGAGGTTAATGCGAAGTGATTGCTTCAGACCTCACATGTCTCCCAGACTTAGAGATTCCGTGCCTCTCGTCTGGTCATCCATTGGTTTGTTCAGGCTTTTGAAGATACTTAACCTTGGTGTTCCTTTTTATTCTCAAATTAGTATGACCACAAGCTCTGAGCCCGGTCTTGCATCAAGATGAAGGCAGCACAGTGAGCTACCACCGCTCCCTGCTTCTCTGTGTAGCGCCACAAAGATGAGACGGAACAGTTAATTGCATCTAAGCCTCAATTAGTCAACGCTCCATCGCTTGCTCACATACACACACACAGACAGAGAGAACTTACACAGCGGCAACATCAGATGCACGCTTGCTTGCACCATTAATCTTTAATGCTAGGGGGAGACAGATGTGCCTAGCTGCAGTGCATGTTGTATGAAATCAGAGTTGGTGTGAGCTGCGAGCGGAGTGTGGTTGGAAGCTGGTGTCTCTACAAACATGCGTTATGTCGTGTCTCCACCTGCCCATTTAAATGTGCTTTAGCATGTGTCCATAATACTTTGGTCTATCTGCATACACACACACACACACACACACACACACACACGCACACACACACACGCACACACACACACACACACGGCTCTATTGAGCCATGCAGCTGTGTGTGTGTGCCTGCACGCTTCGTGTGTACCAACACATACGGCTGGTTTAACAATGTGCTACTGACGTGGTTCTCTTTATGTGGGTCAACTCAGAGACGAAGAGAAGACGTGTTAATGGAGGAACGGAATAAACTGTGAGCATATAGCCGTAAAATGCAGACCTCTTTACTCATGCTGATTAATCTCACACAACTCTATCCTTCGTGCTTCTCTGGGTCTCTCTCCCATTCATTACACTGACTCCCTATACTGGATGATTTGCCATGGCTGGAACAGGGCAAAAATGGGGCTAGCATGCAGGTGGTATCGCTTGATTTAGATGTCTAAAGTGGTTACTCTGTGAGGTAGGCCAATCAAGTCACTACACATGGTCTCCTGAACACAGATCAAGCCTTCTCCTAGGATTTAAAAGCATGCTCAGTAGAGAATCTCCAATTAAAGTGTTTTTAGATCAGGAATAGGGATCCGGTAAACCGCCCTCGGTGTTGAGCATTCAGACTTGTGTTGAATCTAGAGGCCCTCCTTGTTGGAGGAAGGGCTGGGTCCGGTCAGCCTCGGTTGTGGTGTTGTTTTGATGGTCCAAGGGAGGCTCCTGGCCCTCTGGCTGGGTAATTAGGATGCGTCCCAAATGGCACGCTATTCAATACGTTGTGCACTACTTTTGACCCCAGCCCTATTGACCATGGCCCATAGGGCTCTGGTCAAAAGGAGTGCAATACATAGGTGATAGGGTGCCATTTGGGATGCACAATTAATGTCTTCTCTTCTAGCGGGGTGGCGGTGGCAGGGTTTCCGCTAGCTTATTAGCCTCAGCCATCCATCCATCAGCAGGTTTGAGACAGATTGTCTCTAGCTCCCACTTTACTACCCCCGATTGTCGTCAGCCTCCACTTTACTATGCCAGATTGTCTCCAGATCGTAGCTACCTTACTTCCCATACATCAAATGTGTCAAACAAGCCAATTCAATCTGGCACAAATAGTTTTTCCCCAGAAAAAAACCCATCTCAATCGACATTTAAATGGGACCCACCACCTTGATTCGGACTTATGTAGCAACATTTTAAATGTTTTTATTTTTATTTTGACATTGGAAAAAAGTAGGGACTCAGAGCTAGAAAATTGTATACCATGCACTGCAGTTTAGGAATAATGGAAAATAATTCCGCTTTGAACCTCAATTTTGAGAAAATGGCTGTTGAATGTTTTGGTACACTTACTGGAGAGCTCGTCTTTGTCTACACCCATTCAGCATCGTTCACGCCCTCTAAAGTTTAGCCCCACCCATCTCTAATGATTCACATGTGAGGCCATGGCCATGAGTGAGCTAAACAATGAACCATAATGCCAACCCACATTACTAGCAATACAAACTGATTGTCATAGCTAGAATCTGCAGGTAGCTAAAGCTAACCAACTAGGTTCAATGTTAGCTATTTAGCTAACATTAGGCTATAACTATCAATGCAAATAGCTTTCTGAGATACTAATAAAATTACTACAGAGATCAGACACTGCGATCGAGACAGCCAGCTGACGTTTGCTAGTTAGCTAACAGTACGTTTTAACTTACAATGAAAATGACTTTGACAAAATTACAAATGTATAATATCTGAAAATGTATCTAGACTCTTACCTGTATACATAGATGAACGCTTCTCCTTCTCTGTCATGGATACCATGGTTGCCCTTAGTTTGAAGATGTAATCCGTAGACAGATGTTTTATATGTTTTATTTAGGGCAGCAAAAAAGCCTTGGTAGCAAGAATTATCTACACATACTGAGCAGCTCATGTTATAGACAGAAGCATGCTACATGGCAGATCAATCCGACGTCATCTCACGGCATGTCCAGCCCAACTATTATATCAGCCAATCATGGCTAGCGGGAAGGTTCTTGGCTTTTTCTGTGGCACAACCAACTAGTCTAACAATTGTATTTATATTTACAGATGACATACACCTTTTTTTTATTCCAGAAAGCAATAACAATTCCAGATGGCATACACCTTTTTTTTTATTCCAGAAAGCAATAACAATTCCAGATGACATACACCTTTTTTTATTCCAGAAAGCAATAACAATTCCAGATGACATACACCTTTTTTTTTATTCCAGAAAGCAATAACAATTCCAGATGGCATACACCTTTTTTTATTCCAGAAAGCAATAACAATTCCAGATGGCATACACCTTTTTTTTTATTCCAGAAAGCAATAACAATTCCAGATGACATACACCTTTTTTTTATTCCAGAAAGCAATAACAATTCCAGATGACATACACCTTTTTTTCATTCCAGAAAGCAATAACAATTCCAGATGACATACACCTTTTTTTTATTCCAGAAAGCAATAACAATTCCAGATGGCATACACCTTTTTATGTTCCAGAAAGCATTTCTGCCAAATAACTCATTTTGATTAAAAAATGTTTACTGTCAAATGCCTTACCTGTGAAGTAGTGATGTGCGGCATAGCTTCTTAAAACGGGTCACAAATGACTATTTCAAATTGAAACTGTGTAGAATTGATAATGGACCTACTACAATTATAGTCTCGTCACTCTACCCAGCTTGCTAAAAAAAACTAGACAGTCAGGCAACCATGAAAATTCCAAAAGCGATGGATGGATAACTATTTTTTAAATATATTTTTTTACACATGTTGACCTCCGGACCTTGGTGAAGAATGAATGTGTTATTTCATATTTTTGATGTCTTCACTATCTACAATGTAGAAAATAGTCAAAATACAGAAAAACCCTGGAATGAGTAGATGTGTCCAAACCTTTGATTGGTACTGTATGTCAGCTGTTGATAAACACAGAACTTTCTACCTCGTTTAAAATGAAATACTAGACATGTGGGGTAAATAAATCCACCATATTGTAAACATGTGGTGATTGAAAAAGGCGTAAAGATACAATATAATGTATGTTTTCTATTTAATTATGTGGGAATAATTATGCCTGCACTTTGTTTACATTGTGTGGGTCGCTGAGTGTGTACTGTATATTGGCTGTGGGTATGGCTGTGTTTGAATGTGTTTCTCTGTGTTGATGTGCAAGAGAAGGATGCAGAGTTAGTGTGTCTTTCTCTGTGTAAATATGTGTTTATGTGTTCTCTCTCCACCCTCCAGAGAAGGAGACATTCCTGAGTTCCTTCGTCCTGAGGGATCTGCTACCGTCATCTTTGGGGAGTTACTACCGCTACACAGGCTCTCTCACCATCCCGCCCTGCAGCAAGGTGGTCGAGTGGATCGTCTTATCCAGACCCGTTTTCCTCTCCCACTCACAGGTCAGTTACACATGCACAGACACACACACACACACTATCATCCCACTTTCTATATACCCACCTACTTCTCCCCTATTCCCCTTCTCCCCTTCCTCCTCCTCCTTCTCTTTCTCTGTGTATCAAACATTATAGTCCGGGTAGCAGGTAATGGACTATAATAACATATATTTATGGCAACAGATATTTATGTAACTTTCAAAATTCTTTGTTAGTTTACAATTGGACAATTTATGCTCCCCACATATGAAAACCGCTGGAAAGCCCCGATTGCAATATTGTAATTTTTATGACTCACACGGTGGATGAACATATTGCCTGTAGCCTACTGTACATGGTGGAGGAACATATTGCCTGTAACCTACTGTACATGGTGGAGGAACTTATTGCCTGTAGCCTACTGTACATGGTGGAGGAACTTATTGCCTGTAACCTACTGTACATGGTGGAGGAACTTATTGCCTGTAACCTACTGTACATGGTGGAGGAACTTATTGCCTGTAGCCTACTGTACATGGTGGAGGAACTTATTGCCTGTAGCCTACTGTACATGGTGGAGGAACTTATTGCCTGTAACCTACTGTACATGGTGGAGGAACATATTGCCTGTAGCCTACTGTACATGGTGGAGGAACTTATTGCCTGTAGCCTACTGTACATGGTGGAGGAACTTATTGCCTGTAACCTACTGTACAATGTGGAGGAACGTATTGCCTGTAGCCTACTGTACATGGTGGATGAACATATTGCCTGTAGCCTACTGTACAATGTGGAGGAACATATTGCCTGTAGCCTACTGTACATGGTGGAGGAACATATTGCCTGTAGCCTACTGTACATGGTGGATGAACATATTGCCTGTAGCCTACTGTACAATGTAGAGGAACATATTGCTTGTAGCCTACTGTACAATGTGGAGGAACTTATTGCCTGTAACCTACTGTACAATGTGGAGGAACATATCGCCTGTAGCCTACTGTACATGGTGGATGAACATATTGCCTGTAGCCTACTGTACATGGTGGAGGAACATATTGCCTGTAGCCTACTGTACATGGTGGATGAACATATTGCCTGTAGCCTACTGTACAATGTGGAGGAACATATCGCCTGTAGCCTACTGTACATGGTGGAGGAACATATTGCCTGGAGCCTACGGTATATGGTGGAGGAACACATTGCCTGTAGCCTATTGTACAATGTGGATGAACATATTGCCTGTAGCCTACTGTACAGTCATGGCCAAAAGTTTTGAGAATGATGCAAATATAAATTTTCACAAAGTCTGCTGCCTCAGTTTGTATGATGGCAATTTGCATATACTCCAGAATGTTATGAAGAGTGATCAGATGAATTACAATTAATTGATAAGTCCCTCTTTGCCATGCAAATGAACTGAATCACAAAAAAAACATTTCCATTGCATTTCAGCCCTGCCACAAAAGACCCAGCTGACATCATGTCAGTGATTCTCTCGTTAACACAGGTGTGAGTGTTGACGAGGACAAGGCTGGAGATCACTCTGTCATGCTGATTGAGTTTGAATAACAGACTGGGAGCTTCAAAAGGAGGGTGGTGCTTGGAATCATTGTTCTTCCTCTGTCATCCATGGTTACCTGCAAGAAAACACGTGCCGTCATCATTGCTTTGCACAAAAAGGGCTTCACAGGCAAGGATATTGCTGCCAGTAAGATTGCACCTAAATCAACCATTTATTGGCTCATCAAGAACTTCAAGGAGAGTGGTTCAATTGTTGTGAAGAAGGCTTCAGGGCGCCCACGAAAGTCCAGCAAGCGCCAGGACCGTCTCCTAAAGTTGATTCAGCTGCGGGATCAGGGCACCACCAGTACAGAGCTTGCTCAGGAATGGCAGCAGGCAGGTGTGAGTGCATCTGCACGCACAGTGAGGCAAATACTTTTGGAGGATGACCTGGTGTCAAGAAGGGCAGCAAAGAAGCCACTTCTCTCCAGGAAAAACATCAGGGACAGACTGATATTCTGCAAAAGGTACAGGGATTGGACTGCTGAGGATTGGGGTAAAGTCATTTTCTCCGATGAATCCCCTTTCCGATTGTTTGGGGCATCCGGCAAAAAGCTTGTCCGGAGAAGACAAGGTGAGCGCTACCATCAGTCCTCTGTCATGCGGTAAAGCATCCTGGGACCATTCATGTGTGGGGTTGCTTCTCAGCCAAGGGAGTGGGCTCTCACAATGTTGACTAAGAACACAGCCATGAATAAAGAATGGTACCAACACATCCTTCGAGAGCAACTTCTCCCAACCATCCAGGAACAGTTTGGTGACGAACAATGACTTTTCCAGCATGATGGAGCACCTTGCCATAAGGCAAAAGTGATAACTAAGTGGCTCGGGGAACAAAACATCAATATTTTGGGTCCATGGCCAGGAAACTCCCCAGACCTTAATCCCATTGAGAACTTGTGGTCAATCCTCAAGAGGCAGGTGAACAAACTAAAACCCACAAATTCTGACGAACTCCAAGCATTGATTATGCAGGAATGGGCTGCCATCAGTCAGGGTGTGGCCCAGAAGTTAATTGACAGCATGCCAGGGCGGATTGCAGAGGTGTTGAAAAAGAAGGGTCAACACTGCAAATATTGACTCTTTGCATCAACTTCATGTAATTGTCAATAAAAGCCCTTGACACTTATGAAATGCTTTTAATTATACTTCAGTATTCCATAGAAACATCTGACAAAAATATCTAAAGACACTGAAGCAGCAGACTTTGTGAAAAGTAATATTTGTGTCATTCTCAAAACTTTTGGCCACGAATGTACAATGTGGAGGAACATATTGCCTGTAGCCTACTGTACAATGTGGAGGAACATATTGCCTGTAGCCTACTGTACAGTGTGGAGGAACATATTGCCTGCAGCCTACTGTACAATGTGGAGGAACAGATTGCCTGTAGCCTACTGTACAATGTGGAGGAACATATTGCCTGTAGCCTACTGTACAATGTGGAGGAACATATTGCCTGTAGCCTACTGTACAATGTGGAGGAACATATCGCCTGTAGCCTAGGATTTAGGATATGTTATCGACATATGGCATTACACAAACAAAATCTAGCTCTCTTATTTTGCCAGATCGAAAGAAATAGCCACAAATTCATTCAGATACGGAGGAAGACAATAGCTAGCTACAGCAAGCTAACGTTAGCAGCTGCCTCTTCAACAAGAAGCAACTGTGACAACATTGATTTTAAGATTAAAAAAATATATATACTTCTCCGTTGAGCAAAATCCTCAATCCACCCCTCCAAAGAAAGCATGGCTCTTGGGCTCCCCCCCTCCCCAAAATGCCACCACATCCATGATCAGATCTACACTGAAGTGTTGCATTTCAGTTTGGCCCGCATAGAAAAATCCACCGGAACCTGGCCAAATTACCATAAAGCACAGACCCCACAAACATCTTGAAAACCTTCTCTATACAGTAACCTCCGTCGCAGCCCAAACGACTCTTTCCCATAGGCTTGTACTATCTATAGCAGGCTATCCCAAACTCTGTCCTCGGGCCCCCTCTGGGTGCACGTTTAGTTTTTTGCCCTACACAGCTGATTCAAATAATCTAATCTTGACGATGGGTTGATTATTTGAATCAGCTGTGTAGTGCTAGGGCAAGAACCAAAACTTGCACCCAGGGTGGTGCAGGCTTTTAAATCCCCTCTGACACCAGGTTGACTATTACGCACCAAACCAGGGCTGTTTAATGTCTTTGTACTGTATGTCCAACACTTTGTTATACACACATGTATTGACATATCCACATATTATTTCCTCGAGTGTACAGTACATATTTGAAGAGCTCCGGACAAGATATGTCCATAAACTTGCAGCAGGAGGACAAATCCTTTGTTCTGTATTGGTTAGGGGGATGGAAAGTATTGACTGTGTTCTGCGATGTTTTATGGCATTCACAGATGGTCTCTTATGAATCTGTAATTCATTTTTCTGTGTGTCTATGATTCCAGCCGATCTTTAATGTGTAGTCATTACTGCACTCTGTAGGTAATCAGTCAAAGCGATCCATGTCAGCAAATTCAGCCCATTGAAATGTTCCACACTCCTCGGGCCAGTTGAGCGGAACAGCAGCCCGTTCATGTCCTTTACTTCAGGGACACCCCTTCCACCCAACACACACGCAAACACACATAAACACACGCGCGCAACCACCCCTGCTCATGCCTTACCGAAGACTATATCTCTCTCTCTTGCTCCCTCTCTCTCTGTGTCTAGCTGGAGGCATTCTACTCCATCTTCACCACGGAGCAGCAGGACCATGTGAAGTCGGTAGAATACCTGAGAAACAACTACAGACCCCTTCAGGACCTGGACAACCGGGAGGTGTTGAAGTCTGCCGTTAAAGATGCCTGGCAGAGGGACCAGACCGACAACCTGGGACTGGGTACAGATGGCACCACGGACGCATCCAGAGGTACCACACTACACAGTCTCTTCTAGTCAGTCAGTCAGTGAGTCAGAGACGCCTGATTGACAGCCTGGGGACGGACACCCACTGCACTACGGACTCATCCGGAGGGACCACACTACATCTGATCTGACCTTACGCTGACTCTCACTCTGTCACTCAGTCCCTTTCCATACATGTATTAACTCATACTCACTCACTCATACAGACTTTCAGTTATGTATTGCCTTTCTCTCTCTTTTTTTCTCTCTTTATTTTCCATCACAAACGTTGTGAGTTGAGGCGCCGCTAAAACCGCTTGAGTCCGTCCATCCAGAAAGGCTCCTGCCTCTTTAAACGTGGGCTCTCTCTTTGTTTTGAGTGTGGCTCGGTGAGAGAATTGATCAGGTGCGCTTGTGATGAAGTGGGAGCTAGCGCTGTAATGGGCTGCAGCAGTATTCATCATTAATATGCACACTAAAAATAAAGCCATACATATTAAGTTGTGAAATTGCTTTTGTGGCAATTATGTCAGTTGAGGGGATGGGTGGAACAAGTCCTGGACCAACAAACGTCTCTCTCTCTCTCTCTCTCTCTCTCTCTCTCTCTCTCTCTCTCTCTCTCTCTCTTTATATTATTAATGTATCTCTCATTTCTCTCTCCTCCCTCACACTCTCCCTCATTTCTATCTTGTTTTCTCTCCCTTCTCTTCCTCTCATCTTTCTATCGCCATTTTCTCCTCCATTTGTCCCATTTTCTCTCTCCTCACTCTCATAAGACGACTCTGAACACAGGGTTTAGTATGAGGGAGCTGCTCTCCTCTGCGTTTAACTCCTCTCCTCCTCTCCTTTCTTCCTCTCTTCTCTCCTCTCCTCTGCTCTGAATGTGGAGAGATGTGTGTCTGTGCCCTCTTTTCTGGCTTGCGGATTATACGGTGAATGATGATTATGGTGGTGATGAGGGTCATAATGCCCTCAACTGGTGAATGACATGTGTAGTGTCGAGCTCTCGAAGCAGTAACCGAGGACTTCCATTAGGCATCAGTCACAGTGTGTTTCTCAACCTAACCATCTCTTTTTCATCCTCCCCACCTCTACTCGCTATGCCTTCTCCTTCCCTTCTCTTTCCCTTCATGCCTCTCTCTCTCTCTCTCACCCCCCTCACACCCCATCTCAATTTCATATATTATACATCATATGTTCCCAGTGATTTAGAAAGTTTGCTTACAAAATAGTTGCGACATTTACCTGCTATGGTGCTTTTCCATTAAACTGCATTTCCATTGGTCTGATAAAACCAGCTGGACATAATGGCGTCACACCTAAAAAAAAACTAAAAAAACAATAACTTAGGCAAATTGACAGCATCCTGTATGGCTGCTCCCACTTATCTGTTTCATATCTCAGGAAGCCTGCAAAAGCCAGCACGGATAGAATACAAGAAGTGACTAATATTTTCCATATTCTAATGATATCATCACGGACCGTGCCACGGTGAAACATGCACTCCTGTAGACCTGAAATAATTGTATGGTGAAACTTCCACCCAGCCATACTATGGCCTACAGCACCACCTTGAGGTTATGTATAGTACTGCTCAAGGATTCCTTCATACACAGGAAATGGCAATGGTTATAGAATAGACAGCTTGCCTTACCATCAGTGTAATAGTGGCTCCCCTTGAGTGATTCTGAATGTGTGTACTACTTCCTTTGAATCTGTATTTATGCCTCTATTGGTTTCACTGTTGCAGCCATTGAAAACCAAGCCTTGTTTTATCCAACTTGTACCGCTCAGAAAATGTGTCATGATGTTCAATTTCTCATGTAAACAAAGTGATATGGTTGTATTGCAGCCAGATAAGTAGTTATGGCTCTTGTGGCTTGGGAAGCCTCCTCATGAAAAGGAAAAGATGAATGAGGAGGCTGTCTATAGATGTGTGTTGTCCTCCTCCAGTCTACAGCCACGGGTCTCTCCATCCATCTCTTTATTCCTCCACCCATCCATCTCTCCATTCCTCCATCTCTCCATGGCTCCAACCTATCTATCTATCTATCTATCTATCTATCTATCTATCTATCTATCTATCTATCTATCTATCTATCTATCTATCTATACCCCTCCATCTCACTATCCCTCCTTCTTCCATCCCTCCTTCTTCCATCCCTCCTCCTTCCATCCCTCCATCCAGTACCCCAGAGACTGGTTGGTTGGACTATGCCAGAGCCCTGTGTGTTAAGGCCTGGGGCTAGTGTCTTTATAAGCTTATGTGTTATTTCAGTCTGTTTGAAGCAACTCCTCAGGAAACCAACAGCTGGATGAGTCAGCAGTCAGACAGTAATAAAATATTGAGCTACTCCTCAGGCTGCCTGCCTGCAACCCACGCACGCAACACACACACGCATGCATACAAACGCATGCACACAAACACACACACAACCCTAACCATGAACCTAACCACTAACCCATTTCCTTAACCCTAATTAGAACCCTAACTCTAATTGTAACCCTAAACCTAGCCCTTAAGGTTAAAATAGCAGTGGTGTAAAGTACTTAAGTAAAAATACTTTAAAGTACTACATAAGTCGTTTTTTTGGTGTATCTGTACTTTACTTTACCATTTATATTTTTGACATCTTTTTATTTTTATTTCACTACATTCCTAAAGAAAATAATGTACTTTCTACTCCATACATTTTCTCTGACACCCAAAAGTACTTTGTTACATTTTGAAGGATTAGCAGGACAGGAAAATTTTTCAATTCACACACTGGTCATCCCTACTGCATCTGATCTGTTGGATTCACTAAACACAAATGCTTTGTTTGTAAATTACAGGTGTGTTCGTCAATTCAATATGGCGCTCCGAGAATTCGTGAATTCAGAGCGTTGTCAGATTTTTCATTCGTATCGCTCTCGGAGCGTTCAGAGCGCACACTGGATGCTCTGGCCAAGGAGTAGGGTTGATTCAAGCGTTCTGACCTGACAACAGTAGTCAAGCACCGAAGCTATCATTGGCTAACTTGCTAGCTACTTCCAGACACAAATGAGGGAACACCTCACTCTGACCGTTTTACTCTGAGTTGGTTATTTTCAATTTCATGTTATCCAGACTGTAACTGTGCTGCTGACAACAATTTAATTACACTTTTTTGCAGATGTTTACTGACACCGGCCGTATTCAAGGAGTGTTGAGTGTTGATAAATTAATCTGTTATTCTGCCCTCTGGCACACTCAGACGAGAGGGCTCTGAAATCGGAGTATATAGACAGAGCGAATTTACGAACGCACCCTATGTCTGAGTGTTGGAGTGTGCCCCTGGCTATCCATAAATTTAAAAACAAGAAAATTGTGCCATCTGGTTTGCTTAATATAATGAATTTGAAATGATTCTACTTTTACTTTTGATACTAAAGTATATTTTTCCAATTACATTTACTTTTGATACTTAAGTATATTTAAAACCATATACTTTTAGACTTTTACTCAAGAAGTATTTTAATGGGTGACTTTCACTTGTACTTTTTCCACCACTGTCCTTTGTCCTCATGGGGATGTGGGAAATTCCATGTTTTACTATCCTTGTGGGGCCTTTTTGGGATTTTAGGTCCCGATAAAGAGATAAAAACCACACACACACACACACACACACACACACACACACACACACACACACACACACACACACACACCGCTTGCCAGCATCAGCTCGGACTGCTATGATGTGAACACAGCCAGCAGTCCGCCGCTCCGAGCAAGGCCTTCTATTTTTACCTGTTTGTTTGTCGGTGTCACCATTGCTTCATTTGTAAGAAAAACAAGCCCCGCAAGGCTCGCTCTCTCTCTCTCTCCCTCCCCTCTTCTTTTATCTCTCTCAATTCTATCTTCTTATATATATATCTCTCCCTCCCCTCTTCTTTTATCTCTCTCTCTCCCCTCTTCTTTTATCTCTCTCTCTTCTATCCTCTTCTTATATATATATCTCTCTCTCCCCTCTTCTTACATCTCTCTCTCTCCCCTCTTCTTTTATCTCTCTCTCTTCTATCCACTTCTTATATATATACAGTGCCTTGCGAAAGTATTCGGCCCCCTTGAACTTTGCAACCTTTTGCCACATTTCAGGCTTCAAACATAAAGATATAAAACTGTATTTTTTTGTGAAGAATCAACAACAAGTGGGACACAATCATGAAGTGGAACGACATTTATTGGATATTTCAAACTATTTTAACAAATCAAAAACTGAAAAATTGGGCGTGCAAAATTATTCAGCCCCTTAAGTTAATACTTTGTAGCGCCACCTTTAGCTGCGATTACAGCTGTAAGTCGCTTGGGGTATGTCTCTATCAGTTTTGCACATCGAGAGACTGAAATTTTTTCCCATTCCTCCTTGCAAAACAGCTCGAGCTCAGTGAGGTTGGATGGAGAGCATTTGTGAACAGCAGTTTTCAGTTCTTTCCACAGATTCTCGATTGGATTCAGGTCTGGACATTGACTTGGCCATTCTAACACCTGGATATGTTTATTTTTGAACCATTCCATTGTAGATTTTGCTTTATGTTTTGGATCATTGTCTTGTTGGAAGACAAATCTCCGTCCCAGTCTCAGGTCTTTTGCAGACTCCATCAGGTTTTCTTCCAGAATGGTCCTGTATTTGGCTCCATCCATCTTCCCATCAATTTTAACCATCTTCCCTGTCCCTGCTGAAGAAAAGCAGGCCCAAACCATGATGCTGCCACCACCATGTTTGACAGTGGGGATGGTGTGTTCAGCTGTGTTGCTTTTACGCCAAACATAACGTTTTGCATTGTTGCCAAAAAGTTCAATTTTGGTTTCATCTGACCAGAGCACCTTCTTCCACATGTTTGGTGTGTCTCCCAGGTGGCTTGTGGAAAACTTTAAACTACACTTTTTATGGATATCTTTAAGAAATGGCTTTCTTCTTGCCACTCTTCCATAAAGGCCAGATTTGTGCAATATACGACTTATTGTTGTCCTATGGACAGAGTCTCTCACCTCAGCTGTAGATCTCTGCAGTTCATCCAGAGTGATCATGGGCCTCTTGGCTGCATCTCTGATCAGTCTTCTCCTTGTATGAGCTGAAAGTTTAGAGGAACGGCCAGGTCTTGGTAGATTTGCAGTGGTCTGATACTCCTTCCATTTCAATATTATCGCTTGCACAGTGCTCCTTGGGATGTTTAAAGCTTGGGAAATCTCTTTGTATCCAAATCCGGCTTTAAACTTCTTCACACCAGTATCTCGGACCTGCCTGGTGTGTTCCTTGTTCTTCATGATGCTCTCTGCGCTTTTAACGGACCTCTGAGACTATCACAGTGCAGGTGCATTCATACAGAGACTTGATTACACACAGGTGGATTGTATTTATCATCATTAGTCATTTAGGTCAACATTGGATCATTCAGAGATCCTCACTGAACTTCTGGAGAGAGTTTGCTGCACTGAAAGTAAAGGGGCTGAATAATTTTGCACGCCCAATTTTTCAGTTTTTGATTTGTTAAACAAGTTTGAAATATCCAATAAATGTCGTTCCACTTCATGATTGTGCCCCACTTGTTGTTGATTCTTCACAAAAAAATACAGTTTTATATCTTTATGTTTGAAGCCTGAAATGTGGCAAAAGTTCGCAAAGTTCAAGGGGGCCGAATACTTTCGCAAGGCACTGTATAAATCTCTCTCTCCCCTCTTCTTATCTCTCTCTCTCTCTCCCCACTTCTTTTATCTGTCTCTCTCTCTTCTATCCTCTTCTTATATATCCCTCTCTCTCCACTCTTCTTTTATCTCTCTCTCTCTCTCTCTCTCTCTCTCTCTCTCTCTCTCTCTCCCCTCTTCTTATATCTCTCTCTCTCTCTCTCCCCCCTCTTCTTCTCTCTCTCTCTCTCTCTCTCTCTCTCCCCTCTTCTTATATCTCTCTCTCTCTCTCTCCCCTCTTCATATCTCTCTCTCCACTCTTCATATCTCTCTCTCCCTCTCTCCCCTCTTCTTATATGTCTCTCTCTCTCCCCTCTTCTTATATGTCTCTCTCCCCTCTTCATATCTCTCTCTCCCTCTCTCCCCTCTTCTTATATCTCTCTCTTCTATTCTCTTCCACCCAGGGTGGTTTTTATGTGACTTATGACTCATTTGCTTACCTACCTATCTCCTCTCTCCTCTCTCAATCCATCCCTCTCCTCATTCTTCCCCCCTCCATCCCTCTCCCTTCCTCACCAGTCTGTAGCAGTGCCCCGGTCAACATGAAGATCCAGCCGCTGAATGGCACTGCCCTGGTGGTGAGCTGGCAGCGCCCGCTAGTGGTTTACCACCCGCCTATCACCAGCTTCATGGTCTCCTACAGCTGGGTGAAGAGTGATGTGGCCTACGAGAAGACCTTCACCAAGACTGGGGACCAGAACATGGTGAGACACAGATAGACAACACTGTTGCAGTTTACAAGAAAACAAGAGTTTTCCCCCGGTAAGAAACTATTCAGCTGCCATACTCAGGACCAGGAGTTTTCACTAATCTTGTGATCTGACCAGGAGCAACTCCGTGTCCAAGTTATACCCCATAGTTAGGTCCTGGTCAGTTCAGGTCGACCACAAAAAAACGAGTGCGTCTGTCAGTCTGTCACAGTCACCTAGAAATAGACACTCCAAGCCTGTCTCACACACACTGCACTGATGACTCCCACTGTGATGTGTCTGTTGGTGGGCTCAGCTCCCTCCAGTGTCAGTGAGAGGTGAGAGTCTGATACGGTGACTATAATCTGTGAACTGGGTGAAGTCATGTTTTTTATATTTAAAGACATCATGGCAGTCTGCTTGTTGATATATTTCCTGCCCTCACATTAGTTACTTGGATGTGTTGATTATTTAGACGTGCCAAATGGAGACTAAAGCGCCCAACTCTGATGTCTTTCATCCTCTAAAAATACATTTTGAGATGAGGCCAGACAGAGGAGGCTTTGAACGATCATTTCATTTAAATAAACATACACAGCAGGAGAGACGCTGTCTGAAGAGAGACGATGCAGAGACATTTCCTTGACATCAATCTCTCTTTGGCTACACTCAATCACCACCATCTCTCTCTCTCTCTCTCTTCCTTTGCCAAGTCCCTCCTTCTCCTCCCTCTCGTCAGCCCCCTCTTTCTATTCTCTGCCCACTTCATTTTCATTTTTATTTTCAATCTCCGTACCCGGACCCCCTTATCAGGGTCACATCAGGGACCCGCAGGCTTCCTGCAATCACAATTGAATCAATTGAAAACCACTCAAGCCCTTAGTTTCACTTCCCCCTTCTCTCATCTCCCCTTCGGCCAATGCAATAACCTTCCATTCTGGAGACCATCTCTAATAGAATTAACTTTAACCAGAATGGCTTCTGCTGCATCAGACAGTGAGGGATCGGTACGTTTCAGTTTCAGGCTTTTATTAGTCGTATGTGCGGGAAACGCATGGTATACATCGTCCAACGAAGTGCTTCCTTCTCCACAACGCAACAACATTAAGAAATAATAGAAGGTAAGAATACGTACATTAAGTAAATAAGTATAAATAAGTAAATAAGTATAATACAGGAAGGCACAATTTATTGTCCAATTTTTACATGTGTATTGGGGAAAGGGGGTCAAGTATATAAACTGAGCGGTATAATTAGAGTCTGGTAGCAGCGGTTGTGATGTGTGTGTGTGTAGCATGAATGTGTGTGTGTGTGTGTGTGTGTGTGTGTGTGTGTGCGCGCGCGTGTGCAAGCGTGCACGTGCGCATGAGTGCATGTGTGCTAAGGTTCAGAGAATCAGAGCAGGTGGTCAGTCCCGTTCAAGTGTTCAGCAGTCTAAAGGCTTGTGGATAGAAACTGTCTCTGAGCCTGTTGGTATCAGACCTCATGCTCCGATACCGTCTGCTCGACTGTAAGGTTGTGAACAGCTTGTGGCTGGGGTGTGGGTTCCTTGATGATGCTGTTTCGAGTAGATGTCCTTGATGGTTGGGAGCACGGTCCCAGTGAGGTACTGGGCCGTCTTCACCACCCGCTGGAGGGCCTTGCGGTCTTAAGGACACAGTGAGGGGTACGTGAAGACACAAAGAGGGGTAGGGGTTAGGTGAGGATAAAGTAGATGCCATAGATCCCTAACATGGCTGTGAGCTGCCGGTATTGACACTCACGGACTGTAAATCATTTGTGAATTGTTTCCTTAGGCCTTTGATGTACTGTAGTGTGGCTAGCCCATATCTACAGGTCTCAGTGGCAGTCTGTCTTCTTGACTCTCGCTCTCTCTCTCTCGCTGTGATCAATTTACAGAAGGCGGTGATAACCCACGTGTCTCCAGACATCCTGTATCTGTTCAGAGTCCAGGCGGTGTGCCAGAGAGACCTACGCAGTGACTTCAGCCAGACACTGCTCTTCAGAGGTAATCACACCACACACCATACCACAGCGTATACAGTACAGCCCTATGAATGGAGTCACATAATCCTAACCTCCAAATAATCTTGACCTTCAAAATGAGAGTTACTTTAATACTAACAGCAGACACTTGTCTTTGTTTCAAATGCATGTCTAACGTTTTCCTCTGTTTGCTATTCCAGCTAACACCACCAGGATATTTGAGGGAACACGGATAGTGAAAACTGGAATGGTGAGAGAAGTGGACATCATTTGTGTTGTCCAGACGATGGCGACATAGTAATTTATTTTGTGATGTGCCAGCATGATTTGATATGATGTGATACTGACTATCTCTCTCTCTCGCTCTCTCACTCTCTGTCTCCCTCTCTCTCTGTGTGTCTCTGTCTCTCACACTCTCTGTGTCTCTTCCTCCCTCCCCCAGCCCACTGTCTCCCCGGCCTCCTCGGCAGACATGGCTCCCATAAGCTCCGGATCCTCTACCTGGACCTCCTCTGGCCTCCCCTTCTCCTTCGTCTCTATGGCTACAGGGGGCATGGGCCCCTCGTCCAGCGGCAGTCAGGCCACGGTAGCATCGGTGGTAACCAGCACCCTTCTGGCCGGCCTGGGCTTCAGCGGAGGGGTCATCTCCTCCCTGCCTGGCTCTCTCTGGCCCACCCAGGCCCCTGCAGCCAGCCCTGGGTCTAAACCCGGCCCGGGTCCCAGCCGCCAGCCTGCCCAGCCCCAGGCCTCCACCGAGCCCCCCACAGCCCCTCAGGGTGGTTCTGACACGGACACCCCCACAGAGGAGAAGGAGGCGGGGGTGGACAGGGAGAACGAGGCGGAGGAGGGAGAGGGAGAGGAGGATGAAGGGGAAGACGACAGGAGGAGGAAGAAGAATAACAAGACAACGCCTGATGAGGTGGAGATGCATCTAAATGACACTGTGGTCAAAGAGCCCATTTCCGCCCTCACCCCCACAGCCACAGCCAAAGAGAAAGGACAGGGGCAGGGAGAGCCTGTTGCTAACAGCACCACAGTGCCAATAAGTGGAGGAGAGGACCAACTGGTCAGAGTGGACAGTAACACAGGGCCCACTGTGGAGCCAAAGAATGACACAGAAGAGAGAGAGATACAGATTCCCCAGAGCCCAACACGCTCCCCAAAGACTAGCGGGGAAGAGAAGAGCCTTTGGCCTTTCTCTGTCCACACTGGTGAGTAGAACTCTCTGTATAGCCCAATCTTTGGAACAAGGGGCAGATTTAAGCAATAAGACCCAAGGGGGAGTGGTATATGGCCAATATACCACTGCTAAGGGCAGTTATTTGCACGATGCAAAGCAGAGTGCCTGGAATACAGCTCTTAGCCGTGGTATATTGAAAATATATCACCAACCCCTGAGGTGACTTATTGCTATTATAAACTGGTTACCAATGTAATTAGAGCAGTAAAAAGACATGTTTTGTCATACCCATGCTATACGGTCTGATATACCATGGCTGTCAGCCAATCAGCATTCAGAGCTCGAACCACCAAGTTTATAATCCTCTTTTTAGCACTTGAGATATTCTTCACCATATTTAGACCTGTATAATGTCATTTTAGTTTTCTGGATCCCACTTCTCCCTTCTGCAGCTTGTCATATTAAACTGTCTGTGTTATTATAGATGTGCATATCAACAGTAAATATGAGACAGGCAGGGGCACATTTGAAACATTAGCCTTGGAATCAGCTCCTGCTTCAGTATGTGGCAATGCTACATTATAGCCAGAGATAAATAGCTCAATTTCTGAGTGCTACCATAATACCACCTAGAGAGCCCTAGAGAAAGTAATGGAACTATTCTACAGCCTGAGGGGCCATTACCTAGCCTGGGGGCCATTAGTTTGGGACATTCTCTGAGGCATATTTTAGGAACAAACTGCCTGCTTGCCTGACTTCCTGCCAGGGAGAAAACAGAGAACGTAGTAACCAGAGTATTTGTTTTATGAATAACAATGTGTTTGTGGATGCTCCATCATCCATTTCCTTATTCCTTCTGAATTAACGGATCCATTTAGTTGAGTCGTGCCCCCGGCCTGAGGGTAAACCTAGTCACTTACCCTCCTGATGAGTCCGACTCACTCAAATTGTCTGTAAATGTATAAATATAGATTATATATTTTTTAAAGTAGAGCTGAACTCATTTTTTGTTCTCAAGTGGAACTGGTTGTTTGATGGCTGAGGTATCCCGGAGTGGCCCAAATAGTCGGAATAATCTCAGGTGGATTTGTGTTTTTGTGTGAAAGTGTTTGTTTTGTTTTGTGTGTTATAGTGTTATTTATGTATTGAATTGGCATGTGTGTTAAAGCTAAAATCCTTAATTGCTACAACCATTTTTGGACTTAATTATGATTTTGGGATTTAACGATATATATATATATATATATATATATATATATATATATATATGTACCCATTGATTCTTGAAGAATATAATTTATAAATACGAGTTATTATTAAAAAAATGTTTTACTTTAAAACAGTCACAAAGATGAATGGCTGTATTGGGAGAAAACTGAGGATGGATCAACAACATTATAGTTACTCCACAATACTAACCTAAATGAAAAGAAGGAAGCCTCTAAAGAATACAAAATATTCCAAAACTCGGATCCTGTTTGCAAAAAGGCGCTAAAGTAAAACTGCAAAAAATGTGTCAAAGAAATGCACTTTATGTCCTGAATACCAAGTGTTATGTTTGGGGCAAATCCAACACAACACACCACTGAATACCACTCTTCATATTTTCAAGCATGGTGGTGGCTGCATTATGTTACGGGTATGCTTCTCAGTGGTAATTTTTTCTGATAAAAAAACCCGGAATAGAGCTAAACACAGGCAAAATCCTAGAGGAAAACCTGTTTCAGTCTGCTTCCCAACAGGTACTGGGAGACAAATTCACCTTTCATCAGAACAATAACCTTAAACACAAGGCCAAATATACACAGGAGTTACTTACCAAGATTCGAGAGCCATGCGTCCTCCAAAACACGGCCCTGCCAAGCCGCACTGCTTCTTCCTTGCTTAACCCGGAAGCCATCCGCACCAATGTGTCGGAGGAAATACCGTACAGCTGGCGATCGAGGTCAGCTTGCAGGTGCCCGGCCCGCCGCAATGGAGTCACTAGAGCGAGATGGGACAAGGAAATCCTGGCCAGCCAAACCCTCCCATGGCCCGGACGACTTAGACTGCTGTGTCACTCGGGAGGCCCATGCGCACCCATAACTACCAGGGCCAAGCACACACCGCATGAAACCAAACCACAAAACATAAATAAGAAACGCAAAACATCCCAGCCTCATCCCTGAATGGAGGACCTAAAACATTTTAGTTTACATTTGTGTATATATAATTATTCCAACACTCATCAATTCCCCTTCAGACAGCCACAGATTAACCCATCTTTCCCAATAAATCATCATTCTGCCATTTCCTCTCGCAATACACCCCTCCGTTCTCCCTTGGTGTCTCACTAGGGACTTGAACCTCCCTACCTGCAACATTTCTGCTGGAATGTCCTCCAAAATAAACATTTTTACCGAAGAGCACAAGGATTTTTCCTATTGACTGACATGTGGTCCTTCAAATACCTCATGAGTTTAGTTCTGTCATACCCCAACAGAACCCACAATATATGCTTGATGTACTCCAATGTTTGTCACCAAGGTAAGTGTAAACAAACACCCTCTAGCCTCAAAACATGGTAAAAACTATCATGTTGATATCATGGATGGTCAGTCCTTGCACCCATTGCTATGTCTAAGTATTTGAGAGTTATATTCTCCAGGCCAATCCCACAGCTTTTTACCAAAACAGAGGCGGGGTGTCCACTTTGTTTTTGTTTCGATTAAGGATTCAAGCTTTAAAGTGTTTTGTATGTAAATGTGTTGAAGTGTTTTGTTTGTAAGTCTCCATCTCCATCCCTCCACCACCACCCCTCCAGACAGGACCAGTGTGTCCAACATGACCCGCAGCCCTCACCCCGGGGTGGGCAGGATGGAGTGGATCCTCCCCCTGGTGGTGGTCTCTGCGCTCACTCTGCTCTGCCTCATCATGCTACTGGCTGTCCTGGTCTACTGGAGGTAAGATATTATATTATTACTGTGTGTGTGTGTGGGTGGGTGGGTGGGTGGGTGGGTGGTAGTGTCTCTCTTAACCAACCTTGCTTAATGAGCTCAGAAAAACTGTGTCTTTAACATTTGTCTGGTTTGCCACTATAAGACAATGAAAGCCTTCTCAGGGCAGAAGATTGAGTTGCACCATGTTGTCCTCCACTCCAATTGATCAGGGGTCCCTTTTATCTCCTCATCCCCACTGCTCTGCTCAGTCACAGCTGTCAATTAATTCCTCTACAACTCTGTCACAGAAACAGATAGCCCTCCTCTCTCTCCTTTACCTAATCACACTGGCCCCGGGGCCTAGTGGTCCTCACAGACACGCACTCCTGTTCGGAGTGGGGTGACCTGTCCTCTTGCGCACCGGGGACATCTACTTTCCTGGGCGCGTGCGCATCCGCACGCTTCTGGCCACCGGGAACCTACTTGGTGGAGGATGACTGCTTTTTTTTGGCAGCCCTCCCTCTCATCCTCCCTTTCTCCTCCCTCTATTCCTCATACCTCTCTCCTCCCCCTTCCCTATCACGCTCATCTCTGCAGGGGGGCCAGCCCACAGGGGCCATGGTGCCGGGAGGGGGCCCAGCTGTGTGTTCATCTGCAGTGTGATGCCAACCACACGCACACACACACACACACCACTTTCTTTCTCAACCCCAGTAATTACACAGGACAGGCTAACGACTGGCTACACGTGCTGCCTACTTCAGCCTAATACACTATACAGCACAATGGATCATTACTTGAGCTCCGTGTATTATGCTTGATTTATTTATACACCCGCTCTGCCTTGAGCTTCCATCATAGGCGCAAAAGCTTGGCCGGATTTTATGATTTTTTTTAACGATGGAAATGTAAGGTTGATGTGCTTTCTGAGTTCAATGTGTAACTATGGCTTCCTCTCACTGGTACTGGTGATGCCATTGTGAGAGTGCGTGAGAGAGCGAGCCAATGATGTGAATGTTGGAATGAGGAAAATAGAGGATGATCAGCTCCATGGAATAGTAATTAATACATCTGTGAGTGAGTGATAGATCTAGTGAATGAGTGCCGGGGTGGTATGTGATGGGAGAGGGAGAGTAGCAGGGGGAGTGTGTGGGATGTGACAGTGAAAGTCTGTCTGTCTCCTTCTCTGGGCTGTGGTGGTGACGAGAGCTGACACCTCCCAGACAATGGCTTTCTCCCCTGAGGGAACAGGATCTGATGAAAGACCAGCTCGACCCGTTCACTCTCTCCTTCCTCTCCTCTCATCCCTTTCACTCCCCCATCCCTGCTCTGTCAGAAGGGAAGGAGACCATGCAATGGAGGAGATTGAAATAGATTTTTCAGAACACTATAGCTATTCATAATTGGCGAAATGCCTACATGGTCGTCATTAGCTCAGCATCACTTTATATCTCTTTTTACTACAGCGAATATGATGTGATCACTGATTAGATTACATTTATTTCACCTCAACACTCGATTTGATGTTCGTATTCGTCTTTGTGATCTAAGTTGTGTGTCAAAAGACAGTATTTGCTATTAAAGGGGAGGGCTCCATCTGTTTGGCTTGAGGATATGGTCATAGTTGGAGGGATCTCACAGATGTTTCACAGAGGTTTAACGGGGTAAACAATACATCTATATTTAACTCCGGGAGGGGAGAGTGATTCTCAGTAACCACTCAGAGTCAGGGGTTGCTAGGGAAAGAGGTGGACCAGGCTGTTTAGACTGGCGGATAATTTAGTCCAATGAAAAGGACTCATCCTTCTACCATGACTTCCTTCCATCCTACTCTATCTATTTTTGAATGGGGGCCCTCTTCCTCATGTATTGGAAGCGTTGAGAGTCCAGTGAGACAGTCTTCTAGTTCTATCCCTCCCTCCCTCGTTCCATCCATCCCCCTTTCTATCTCTCTGGTGGGGTTCCCCCCTCCCCCGGTGTAAGGCGAGGTGGTATTGAGAGGCTGGTTAGTTAGCTCGCCACACCACACATTCCCCCTCAGGGAGTAATTGGCCAGGGGGGCAGGGATTGAAGGGGACAAGGGTATGACGCAAGCTAGGGGAGACCCTCCCCTCATTTATTCAGTCTCTCTCTCTTTCTCTCTTTCTTTCCCTCTCAATTCAACTCTCTCTCTGTCTTTCTCTCCCACTCACTCACTCACACTCACTTTCTCTCCCTCTCTCTCTTCCTCGCTCCCTTCCTCTCTCCTTCTGCAAATGCCATTAGGCCACACTCCTGTTTTCTTTTCCTGCTCTCTCTCGACCAGAATGACCAGCATCTGCTCTCTCCTCTGCATCAAGTACCGGTAGGTAGGGGAACGTCAGTAGACAAACTGGTAGGGGAACGTCAGTAGACAAACTGGTAGGGGAATGTCAGTAGACAAACTGGTAGGGGAACGTCAGTAAACAAACTGGTAGGAGGAATTGACTTGATTCTGTGTGAGTGCAGGTGAAGGCTCTGTGAGGTTAGAGAGGGACTTCTACTACTACTGCAGCACTCCTTTTCTCCTTGCTGTCTGTCTTCCCCTCTCTCTCAAGCTGCTAGACAGAATATGTTGGGTGACATTTGAAAAAAAATGCAAGCTTCAGAGAAATACTTTAGAACAACTTCTCAAGGCTAGCGACTGGCTAGTCATTGAGGGATCGTGCTTGTGTGTACATGTTGGAGGCAGAGAGGCTGCCAGGGCTGTATATAGTCCTGCTGTATTTAGTCTCTGCTGTGCCTTGCCTGTCGTCCGGCAGTGTGACTCAGGGGCCAGGGCTAAATGTAGCATGGTGTTTGTCCCGGGGTCAGTGTTGTTGCTTACCTGTTCCTAATGGTCAGCTCACTGTGTGTCTTTACAGGAGGTAGTTTGCGTGCGTGTGTACTTTTCCCCCTGTAATAGCAGGGTGTTGTTGTGTCTGGTGGTTGTCATCTACTGAGTCATAATTGTGTGACATCAGCAGGTTTGTATTTAGGGCTGGTTCTAACCACTCTGGGGCTTTCAGGTGTAGTTTATCTGCCAGCTCTGTCGGTGTAATAATATTCAGGGCAGTTCCACATTTTTACAAAACACATTTACTTGAAGAACAGTGCAGATGCTAAGTTTGGTAACAGACTGAAGGCACAAACAGCACAAACCGTCATTCTTTTACCAAACTTTGCATCTGCACTGTTCTTCAAGTAAATGTGTTTTGTGAAAATGTCCATGGAAATTGTTCAAAAGTAGTCCTTGGTGTGTTTAACTTTTCAATCATTGGTTTTTGCTTGACATAAAAAATCGGAGTCTCAGCGTCACTCTGTTCTCATGAAACTGCCCTCAATATAATTACACCATACATGTGTTTTTGTCAAATGTTAAGTGGACATTGTTAAAAGTGGTCACTGTCCATAGTTTGATTAACTTTGTATGGTTTGATTTAACTTTGCAATGATTGGTCAGCTTGCAGGCGCTCAGCCCACCACAAGGAGTCGCTAGAGCACGATGGGACAAGGAAATCCCGGCCAGGCCAAACCCTCCCCTAACACGGACGACGCTGGGCCAATTGTGCACCGCCTCATGGGTCTCCCGGTCACATCTGGCTGTTACACAGCCTGGGATCGAACCTGGGGCTGTAGTGACGCCTCAAGCACTGCAATGCTTGAGTGCCTTAGACCACTGCGCCACTCGGGAGCTGAATGAAGATGTTTTAACCTGTCATTGACGGAGTGTTAACTCTCTCTGTGCTGTTTTGTGTTAGATAACTCACAGGGGTAAAAACAGGTTGTAATTATGTAATTACAATGAGAACTGTGTAAGGGACGGACCAAGCAGTCAACGAGAGACATCTGAGTTGGGTGCAATGCAATTATTAGGCGGTTTATTTTCCTAAACTTGATGTGGTTTACAAAGTAAGATAAATCTAAAACCATTTTGCACAAAAAGAGAACTATAAGGTCTGTAAATAAATAAAAATAAAACTTAAATGTAAAAACAGATCTACAAAGCAGAACAGAGTATGCAACTCAAATGAAGGGTTAACTGAAGCCATAATGGTATGCTGCATTCATAACCAAGTGGGAAGATGGTAATTACCAGTTGTGAAGTCGGAAATATCAGTATTCACATGCTTTGAACTTGTTGAGAAATGTAGATTGGCTAATGGCCAACAAGCTGGGTCAACCATAAACAAAAAATACAGCTATTGTGTTTGTAAACAAACTATAATGTTCAGAAACCATATTAATAGATTGCTTTTTATAAATAATGTCAGAGGTCCACATGTGGGAGAAGTCCGGGTTAGGGGAGGGTTTGGTCGGCCGGGATGTCCTTGTCCCATTACGCTCTAGCGACTCCTGTGGCGGACAGGGCGCATGCATGCTGACATGGTCGCCAGGTGTGCGACTGGCTTCTGGGTAAAGCAGGCATTGTGTCAAGAAGCATTGTGACTTGGCTGGGTCGTGTTTCGGAGGATGCACGGCGCTCAACCTTCGCTTCTCCCGAGTCTGTACGGGAGTTGCAGCGATGGGACAAGACTGTAACTGACAAGACTCGGGAGATACGAAGGTCGAGAGCCATGCGTCCTCCGAAACACAACCATGCCAAGCCGCACTGCTTCTTGACTCATTGTTCGCTTAACCCGGAAGCCAGCCTCACCAATCTGTCGGACAAAACACCGTCCAGCTGGCAACCAAAGTCAGCTTGCAGGCAACTGGCCCGCTACAAGGAGTCGCTAGAGCGGAAATTAACAAGGAAATCCCGGCCGGCCAAATCCTCCCCTAACCCGGATGATGCTGGGCCAATTGTGCGCCGCCGCAGTCACGGTCGGCTGTGACAAGACTGGCATCAAACCCGGATCTGTAGTGACACCTCAAACACTGTGATGCAGTGCCTCAGTCCGCTGTGCCACTCGGGAGGCCCACAATGATTAGTTTTTGTTTGACATACATTTTAAAGTAAAAAAATACTAATAAAGTCCGTGTCACTCTGTTACCATGGAATTGCACTTCACCACTCTGCTGTTTTAACCTGTCATGGATGGGGTGTCAACTCTCTCTAAGCTGTTTTGTGTTAGCTAGCTCACAGTGGTCAAAACGGGTTACAACGATCCATTTCCCCTCTGCTGGACAGAGGTGGTATCACCCAACCCCCACCCCATTTAAAGATAATAGGACATGGCAATTAGCGACATGCCCTCTAACAAGTACACCTGGCCACCATGCTGCAGACAAGGCACCAAAAAGAGTGCTGCAATTACTATTAGTATATGCAACAATTTAATAAAGTTATGTTTGTGAAGTTGGAAATCAAAATCACATGGTCATTTTTTGTTTGGACACAAAATGTTTGGTGCAAATGAATGTTAAATTGCGAAGGATGAGGATATTTAGCTGTGGCCTCTTTCGATGTGGTACTGATGGTACTCGGCATCATGTTCCTCTCTTCAGTGGTGTACTAATGTTTATGTTGGGTTAACTATTTCCTCTCCTCTGTGTCTGTCTACAGGAGGTTTTTCCAGACAGCTCACTTCTATGTGGAGGACAGTAGTTCTCCCAGGGTGGTGGCCAATGAGAACATCCCCGTCATCCCCATCCCAGGTGAGACATAACACAACCTAACACACCCTCAACTGGAATACACCCTGGGTGAGTTTAATTCGCGTCAGCGTTTTGCTACGTTGCGCGACATTTTGTACTACACGTTTCCCCAAAACAGTGCCCACCGTTTTTTCAAAAGCATTTGAGGTATGTTTGCTCCATTTTGGTGGGTTTGGCAAGGTGTGGCCTGATCAATATTGGTGTGACCATTTGAAATACCACACCATACGATATTCGCCCTTGGGGCCACCATAGTCACAACATTTTTCAATTGGCCGTTGAGTAAATTACAGTTTCTGTTTCATTTAACATAGCACACAGTTCTGAACATGCACCCCCTTTCTTAACACACCCTCTAGCCTGAGGGCCAAATTCAATCAAACCTTTATGCAGTGTTGTTGTTTACAAACTATTGCCCACCCTCTCCACACACACCTTATTCTGGAAGTATCTACCTGGTAGAAAATGTAAGGTTTTTGTAGAACCTACAACCATTTGGTG
The DNA here is from genome assembly GCF_057628025.1 of Oncorhynchus mykiss. NCBI lineage: Eukaryota > Metazoa > Chordata > Actinopteri > Salmoniformes > Salmonidae > Oncorhynchus > Oncorhynchus mykiss. The sequence goes on along the minus strand of NC_143038.1, from coordinate 36,458,730 downwards.
ACTATACTGAACAAAAGTAAAAACGCAACATGCAACAATTTCAAAGATTTTACTGAGTTGTAGTTCATATGAGGAAATCAGTCATTTGAAATAAAAAATGTAAGCCCTAATCTATGGATTTCACATGACGGAGAATACAGATATGCATCTGTTGGTCACAGATACCTTAAAAAAAAATGGGCCTCAGGATCTCGTCATGGTATTTCTGTGCATTCAATTTGCCATCGATAAAATTATATTGTGTATTCGTTGTCCGTAGTTTATGCCTACCCATACCGTAACCCCACCGCCACCATGGGACACTCTGTTCACAACGCTAACATCAGCAAACTGGTCGCCCACACGACACCATACACATGGTCTGCAGATGTGAGGCTGGTTGGACGTACTGACAAATTCCCTAAAACAATGTTGGAGGCAGCTTATGGTAGAGAAATTAACATTAAATTCTCTGGTAACAGCTCTGGTGGACATTCCTGCAGTCAACATGCCAATTGAACACTCCCTCAAAACTTGAGACATCTGTAGCATTGTGCTGTGACAAAACTGCACATTTTAGAGTGGCCTTTTATTGTCCCCAGCACAATGTGCACCTGTGTAATGATCATGTTGTTGAATCAGCTTCTTCATATGCCATACCTGTCAGATGGATGGATTATCTTGGCAAAAGATAAATGCTCACTGACAGTGATGTAAACACATTTGTGCACAACCTTTGAGAGAAATAAACTTTTTGTGAGTATAGAACATTTCTGGGATTTTTTATTTCAGATCATGAAACGTAGGACCAACACTTTACATGTTGCGTTTATATTTTGGTTCAGTGTAGATTGTACATGAAGTACAATTGGTGGGACTTGCTTTAACTATTTAAAAGTATTTTTGTGGTAGTAGTTTAAAAAACATTTTTTACTTTACTATTTAAAGCAAAGCAGTTACATATAGGCAAAATGAAATGTAGTAAAATAATTGGTCTGATTCACTTCGATAGACTACTTTATCAATCTTATTAGTTTGGATTGTGGGGCAGTTGGATCAGAAAAATGTCGAAACTACAATTCCTGCGTGTAAAAACTAAAAGAAGAAACATATAGGACAAAGCCATCTTCTGTCAGAAGATGGAAATAAAAAGCAGGATCATGTGGACAACACTCTTAGGAAAGCAAAGCAATTCTGAATCATTCATGCTGTGGGTTTCAGATAAATAGATACACAACATACTTTTGTAAAACGTACAGTATAAATTAAGTTTGATTTTAGTTGAATGATGATCGAATAATTTAGAACTTATTATGCTTGTATTTGGGGAGAGAAATATGATTATGCATCTAGTAAGGGCAGATCTTTAAACATATTTTTGTGGTAGTTGAAGAAGTATGTAGAATAGGTTTGTATGTAGACCTATTGACAGCTAACTGTAGTTCTATCTAATAAATCAACTCTTTAGGGATAACAGTGGTCACTGAAGAGTACATTGGTCTGTTTGCTAGCTTGTTTTAAAGAATGTATGGTTTTAAAATACCTTCTAGTAGCATTAGTAATGGTGGTGTCTGGTTATAGTTGAAATACTAGGTAGATTAAAAGTTAGGATAGCCTGGTTGTGGTCAGTAGGTTTGGTCAGTAGTTTTAGTAAGTAGTTGTGTGGTTCAGTATTTGTGGTCAATAGTTGTGGTCAGTAGTTGTGTTCTGTTGTGGTCCGTAGTTTTGTGGTTGTGTTTACTAGTTGTGTGGTTGTGGTCAGTAGTTATAGTCAATAGTTGTGGTCAGTTGTTGTGTTCTGTTGTGGAAGTTAGTATAGCCTGGTTGTGGTGAGTAGGTGTGGTCAGTAGTTTTGGTTCAGTAGTTGTGTGGTTCAATAGTTGTGGTCAATAGTTGTAGTCAGTAGTTGTGTAGTTTTGTGGTTGTGGTCATTAGCTGTGGTCAGTAGTTTTGGTAAGTAGGTGTGTGGTTGTGGTCAGTAGTTTTGTGGTTGTGGTCAGTAATTGCGTGGTTCAGTATTTGTGGTCTGTAGTTGAGTTGTGGGGTCAGTAGTTGTGTAGTTGTGGTAAGTAGTTGTGTGGTTGTGGCCAATAGTTGGGTGGTTGAGTAGTTGTGTGGTCAATTGTTATGTGGTTGTGGTCAGAGTCTAAACTACAGTTGTTGCGTGTGAAAACTGAATGAAGTGCGATGAGAAGTTATCGAGCAAAATATGAAGCAAGTGAGCGGAGACTGCTTCGCTCTATCCAATCAGGGCAGCAGGATTAATGTACAGTCCGCCCTTTTATTTGCAGACAGGCAAACTAGCCAGTTGAGTTATTTAAAGCACCGGTCATGATCTTGAGGAGGAGGATGAAGCTAGTGAGCATTAGAAATCTACTCTGTATCATTTCAGGTCGTCCCGACTGAGTAAGCATTAGAAATGTTAGTGCTAGCTGTTCGGTCCGAAACAGATTCACAAATCATGGGAATTTTTTGCTCTTCGAGGCACGTGTTGCTAGGTAAAACTTGCCTTGGCAGGCCTGCTCCCTCCGTGGCTAAAGCCAGTGTGAGAAACATGCTAACAAATGTTTATGCTATGAAACTAAATAAATACTCCACACTGACCCACACCACTTATTTGCTAGATTCATTATAGTGTTGATGGACAAAGCAAAGAAAGTGCACTTCAAAATGTGATGTAGTTTTATTTGAATTTGCAGCTGTTGGTAAGAAATTAATTTGCTAGCTTCTGACATGACTTAATGCTTCTATAATGACAGTTGATGGGTTACTTAAACATCTCTATCTATTGATTGGTAGAAGCTACTCCTAATGTGTTTTCAGATTTGAAAAATAGAGAAGAAGAGATTTCATACACTGAGTTTTTGTCAGACTTGTTGGGGGAGTGGTCAAAAAAGCAGTTATTTGATAAAAGTTGGGGAAAATGCTGATTTTAATAGCAGAGAAGGAGACGAAGATGTCATACCATAGAACGTTTTGTCTAACTTGTTGGGAAAGTGTCAATTTTTTGGGGAGAAATGCAAAGTGGTCAAAGTAGCTGATTTGTGTCAGAAGTTGCATTTACAGTGGAAAGTTGGAAGTGATGTCACAATGGGACCTTTAGAATGTTGAGGAAATCCCATGAAAGTGGATGGAGGACAAAAGTACACAAAAATGTATAACTTACAATGTTCTGATATGTTGTATACTTTTTATCTAAGCACACTGGTTCTGACCAGTCTACACGTTTTAAAGTTTGAAAGGCATTTATTTTTGCTTCGCAAGTCCCACCTAACTATTTAGGAGTCTAAATGCTGTGAGACTATGTTCGTCCTGGTTCTCCATCCCTCTCTATATTATTCCTGAAAATGATTCACTGTTCTCTCTATCTGTCTCGTGTACATTGTTGAATCTTTGAAGCTGAGCCGTTCCATGTGGTTAAGTCTTGTTGAGACAAGTTATTCAATATCTGTTCTCTGCTCAGATTTAACATCTCTGATCCCTCTGGACAAGTGTAGACTAGACTGAGCATTTCATCTGAATGATCAATAACCATATGTAAGGAAGTCAACGGAGAGGAAGAACAAAGTCATCTGACTGGAAAACTAGCTCTGATATGCTCCCATGTGGTCTCATCATGGTGGATTTGATCATTTAGACTCACTAATTCAGTGAAAACTAGTGTCAATGTTTTTTAAATTATTTTTTTTATTTAACCTTTATTTTGACAGGGAGTCATTCTGAGACCAAAGACTATGTTTCAGATGAGCCCTTGTAATTTCAAAAATATACATATATTACAAAAGCAAAACAGATATACAAAACACAATCAAAGAAAACAAACTTCAGTAAAAATGCCATCAATCAGCTGTCTGAATATCCCTAGAGGCACCAAAACATCCACTTTTAGAGAGTTTTGGAGATTATTCCACAAAGTAAGGTGCAAAACAACTCAAATCTTGATCTTTGTCAGTCAGTATCTGCTCATGTTCTTGAAGATAGGATACATAGTGTTAGTCCAGTACTTTTGATTGGGCCAATCTACCTCTGTTTTAGCTTGATTAAGTCTTCACTCAGCCACTCAACTACTCAGTGCATGTACAGGCGCTTGTGAGTGCTCTATTAGCGGTGATATGAGAGGGAGAGACTTCAGAGCCCAGTGTACTGGCAGCTAGTCAATAAGATGGTAAAGAAGGCTGTGGCGTGCGTAGTGCATACCGTTCCTTTAAGAGAGCAGAGAGACTCTCTGGGACTAAGGCACGACAGCCCGTTTCCAAGCTCTGATGGTTCACTTAAAGAACACAGCTGATGTCTGCATTGACTCCATCCATTCTGCTTTTGTTGTCTCTCGTCTCTCTCTCTCGCGTGCTCTCTCTTTCTCCCTCACATGTGCTCTCTCTGGAGACAAATTGCTTCTTTCTGTACCGTCAAGTCTGTATACCAGCTCAGAGAACAGTGTTAAGTGGGTGTTGAGGTTTACGAGTGGGCTTTATAGAACAGTGATTGTTTTACAGCTTCTGAAATGCTAAATCCATCCCCCCACTGGAAGGCTATGTGACAGCGGTTTAATTAGGAAGAGAACAGAGGCAGAAGGAGAGGGGGCTGCTGATCTGGTGTGTTTGCCCGCATGCACGTGCATACATCGTCATTCCCCCTTTCATCATATCCCTTCTTGTTAGATTCTCTCCTGAATAAAGTGATGCAAAATTTGTGCACATCTGCAAAGGTTTAGTAAATCCAAATTGGCCCATAGTATTTTAATCAACTCCATTGATTGTAAGACAGTTGACAAATTAAGTGAGTCAGGGAATGCATGCCTGCCAGTGGTCCCATCTGTGTATTGGCTGTAATATGGATGTAATAACACACACCCGCACCAGCAGACAAACCCAGCAGCTGGTTGCTCTTTCCTGAACACACACACACACTTTGTCCTGATGGCTCTTTCTGTGTGACAGTGGCCACCTCATCCCCATCACATCCCCTCACTAATGGGTAATTTGGGACTGATGTGGCTCATCTGACACAGATGCCACCACCTCTAAACACCCACATTAGACAATTATGGCTTTGTCCGCTTGTCTCGCTGTGGTGTCATTCCCTCCACTCTGTGTGACAATGGCTAATATGTGGTCTTCTCAACATAAACTACAACAAAACTAGCTGTGTCCACAGAATGATAATTTTTTTTATCTGTAAGGATGTCAGTGGGACATTTCATTGTCTGATGTGTGACGCACGTGCTAATCATTTCATTACTACTGGGGTTGTTACTAGTCTCAGTGGGACGCTGTGTGGAATTTTCTGATTTAAGACCAGTTTCATGGACAGGGATGACCTGATCCTAGATCAGCACTCCTACTTTGTCCCCATATACAGTATGTTGTTCTCTGAAAGTGTCTGTGGGAGAGGCAGTGAACACATGGCAGATTGCTGGTTAATTTATCACGCGGTGCCACACTAGTGGAGAGCAGTGGCACGTTGTACTGTACCTCTGAGAGACAGATACAGGCAGATACAGACCCTTTGACTTTTTCCAATTTTTTTACGTTACAGCCTTATTCTAAAATGGATTGAATTTTTTAAAAAATCCTCAGCAATCTACATACAATACCGCATAATGACAAAGCGAAAACAGGTTTTTAGACATTTTTGCAAATGTAATATATATAACAAACAGTATTCAGACCTTTTGCTTTGAGACTTGAATTTGAGCTCAGGTGTATCCTTTTTCCATTGATCATCCTTGAGATGTTCCTGTGGTAAATTCAAATGATTGGACATGATCTGGAAAGGCACACAACTGTCTATTAAAGGTCCCACAGTTGACAGTGCATGTCAGAGATAAACAAGCCATGAGGTTGAAGGAATTGTCCGTAGAGCTTCAAGACAGGATTGTGTCGAGGTACAGATCGGGGGAAGGGTACCAAAAAATATCTGCAGTATTGAAGGTCCCCAAGAATACAGTCCCCTCCATCATTCTTAAATGGAAGAAGTTTGAAACCACCAAGACTCTCCTAGAGCTGGCCGCCCGTCCAAACTGAGCTTATCGGGGAGAAGGGCCTTGGTCAGGGGGGTGACCAAGAACCTGATGGTCACTCTGACAGAGCTCGAGAGTTCCTCTGTGGAGATGGGAAAACCTTCCAGAAGGACAACCATCTCTGCAGCACTCCACAAATCAGGCCTTTATGGTAGAGTGGCCAGACGGAAGCCACTCCTCAGTAAAAGGCACATGACAGCCCACGTGGAGTTTGCCAAGAGGCACCTAATGACCATGAGAAACAAGATTCTCTGGTCTGATGAAACCAAGATTGAGCTCTTTGACCTGAATGCCAAGCGTCACGTCTGGAGGAAACCTGGCACCATCCCTACGGTGAAGTATGGTGGTGTCAGCATCATGCTGTGGGGGTGTTTTTCAGCGGCAGGGCATGGGATACTAGTCAGGATCGAGGGAAAGATGAACGGAGCAAAGTACAGAGAGATCCTTGTCGAAAACCTGCTCCAGAGCACTCAGGACCTCAGACTGGTGCGAAGGTTCACTTTCCAACAGGACAACGGCCCTAAGCACACAACCAAGACAACGTGGGAGTGGCTTCGGGACAAGTTTCTGAATGCCCTTGAATGGCCCAGCCAGAGCCTGGATTTGAACCCGATCGAACATCTCTGGAGAGACCTGAAAATAGCTGTGCAGGAGCGCTCCCCATCCAACCTGACAAAGCTTGAGAGGATCTGAAGAGAAGAATGGGAGAAACTCCCCAAATACAGGTGTGCCACGCTTGTAGCTTCATACCCAAGAAGACATGAGGCTGTAGTCACTGCCAAAGGTGCATCAACAAAGTACTAAGTAATTAGTAAAAATGTATAAAAAAATTGATTTTGCTTTGGCATCATGGGATATTGTGTGTAGATTGATTCGGGGTGAAAACGATTTAATCAATTATAGAATTAACAAAATGTGGAAAAAGTCAACGGGGTCTGAATACTTTTCCGAAGACACTGTATATCCTTCAAACTCATCACACAGTCATGCTAAAACACACGTTCACTCTCTCTTCTCTTTCTCTCTTTTCTCTCTCTTTTCTCTCTCTTCTCCCAATCACACACACATGCAGGCACACACAGGCACACCGTCACCCACATACGTCACCAACGTACATCTCTCTAAGTGTGATGTGTCTTCCCTACAGATGACATGGACGCCATCCCCGTCAGGCAGTTAATCAAACACATCACGGAGCTCTACTCCAACAACCTGCACGGCTTCTCTGAGGAGTTTGAGGTAGGCAACACAACAGAGACTCTCTCAGCCTTTCTAATATTGTTGAGGCGTGATAAGCAGGCTGCCTCTCGGATGAAGAGGTGTGTGTGTGTGTCTAGATGTGTGTCTGATTATTGTCATATGGCTGGTGTATGTTGTCTGTAAGGGTGTACATTGCTGTCTACTTTTGTGTGAACATTATGAAGTGTGTACAGGGCATGTGCAGTATGTATTTATGCAGAAAGGTGTGTGTGTGTGTGTGTGTGTGTGTGTGTTGTGGAGCAGATGGCTGAGTGTGAGGAAGGTTAATTAACAAAGGGTCTAGTTGCTGGTTGACTGGACAGGAACACACTGTCTCTGTGACTGGGTTGAGACACAAGGCTAACACACTTCCCCCAAGAGGCCCTTGTCAAATTGGGGTTATCCAGTGGGGTGAAGGTGAACATACATTATTCATACTAGGTCATTCAAACGGAGATCACACATGCAGCCACATGGGGCTGGACTAGCTGTGACAGATATGTGTAGAAATCCCACCTCTAATAAAAACCCAGTATGTACTTATTATGCACAGTACCAGTCAAAAGGTTGGACACACCTACTCATTCCAGGGTTTTTCTTTATTTTACTGTATTCTACATTGTATAATAATAGTGAAGACATAAACACTATGAAATAACACATATGGAGTCATGTAGTAACCAACAAAGTGTTGAACAAATCAAAATATATTTGAGATTCTTCAAAGTAGCCACCCTTTGCCTTGATGACAGCTTTGCACACTCTTAGCATTATCTCAACTAGCTTCATGAAGTAGTCACCTGGAATGCATTTCAATTAACAGGTATGCTTTCTTAGAAGTTAATTTGTTGAATTTCTTTCAATCTTAATACACTTGAGCCAATCAGTTGTGTTGTGACAAGGTATGACTGGTATACAGAAGATAGCCCTATTTGCTAAAAGACCAAGTCCATATTATGGCAATAACAGCTCAAATAAGCAAAGAGAAATGGCAGTCCATCAATTCCTTAAGACATAAAAGTCAGTCAATGTGGAAAATGTCAAGCACTTTGAAAGTTTCTTCAAGTGCAGTCGCAAAAACCATCATGCACTATGATGAAACTGGCTCACAGGAGGACCTCCACATGAAAGGAAGACCCATAGTTACCTCTGCTGCAGAGGATAAGTTCATTAGAGTTACCAGCCTCAGATTGCAGCACAAATAAGTGCTTCACAGAGTTCAAGTAACAGACACATCTCAACAACAACTGTTCAGAGGAGACTGCGTGAATCAGGCCTTCACGGTCAAATTGCTGTAAAGAAACCACTACTGAAGGACACCAATAATAAGAAGAGACTTACTTGGGCCAATGGAAATTAGACAGGTGGAATTCTGTCGTTTGGTCTGATGAGTCCAAATTGGAGATTTTTGGTTCCAACCGGCGTGACACAGAGTAGGTGAATGAATCTCCGCATGTGTGGTTCCCACCATGAAGCATGGAAGAGGAGGTGTGATGATGCGGGGGTGCTTTGCTGGTGACACTGTCAGCAATTTATTTTTAATTCAAGGCACTCTTAACCAGCATTGCTACCACAGCATTCTGCAGCGATACGCCATCCCATCTGGTTTGCACTTAGTGGGACTATCATTTGTTTTTCAACGGGACAATGACCCAAAACACACCTCCAGGCTGTGTAAGGGCTATTTGACCAAGAAGGAGTTGGACCGCAGAGTGTAGGAAAAGCAGCCAACAAGTGCTCAGCATATGTAGGAATTCCTTCAAGACTGTTGGAAAAGCATTCCTCATGAAGCTGGTTGAGAGAATGCCAAGAGTGTGCAAAGCTGTCATCAAGGCAAATGGTGGCTACTTTGAAGAATCTCAAAATAAAATGTATATTGATTGCAAATAATTGAACTGAAAAATACTGTTTAGAAACTGTTGGATTTGAGATGTTGAACTTTGAGATATTAAAGACATTATGGATCAGACACAGTATATTAAGGAGTGAGATCTGTAGAAAGACAGAGTTGCTGTGGAATGTGCTGGGTGGACACGAGGAGATCAAAGGATTGCTTATGGGTAAGACAGATGGACATCTGTGGACTAGGTGAAGGAAGGGTTGAGGTCAGGAGGTGAGCTCAGATCCCCTGAAGGGAGTAATAAAGGTGTACTACCCTTTTCCTGTGGAACCATAAGATGTAAGGATTAGAGAGAAGGAGGAGTGTCTTAAGGGATTGGAGAGAAGGAGGAGTGTCTCACATATGCCTGTGATGGGAGAAGGGTTGGGTGATCTGAATTACAGCTGCACGGATCCTTTGGGAAGAATTAAACTTGGTTAAAGCTCCTCTTGTGTCCGTGAGTTACTTACTCCAATAAATAAGAACCTAACAAAACAAATAATTTTAGATAGAGGGTTTATTTATAATTATTTAATCGCTTCACATAACTGACCCCACTATAACTATGACCACTCACCCCCCTCTCTCCCTTTCTCACCCAACTCCCTCCCCCTTTGCGCTCTCTCTCTCTCTTTCTCTTTCTAGGAGGTCCAGCGTTGTACAGTGGACCTGAAGATCACAGCAGAACATTCCAATCACCCTGACAACAAGCACAAAAACAGATACATCAACATCGTGGCCTGTAAGTCCACTATGTTGTACACTCAAAACAACACTGAAAGCCTGTTAGTTTCAAGATTTATTAGTATGTACGGGATACAAATGGTATAGATCGTCCAATGGAATGCTTACTTGCAGGTTCCTTCTCAACAATGCAACAACAACAATAAAAGCTAACAATAGGAACATGAAGTAAATTACACAGTAGAATAGAATAAACATAATTAGTGTATCTGGTTTGAAGGTAAGACCCAGATGCAGACTGTGTCGGAGTAACAATGTTTATTACGGCAACAGGGCAGGCAAACGACAGGTCAAGGCAGGCAGGGGTCGATAACCAGAGTAGTGGTTGGTAATCCAGAGGTGGGGCAAAGGTACAGGACGGCAGGCAAGCTCAGGGTCAAGAGCAGACAGAGTGGTCAGGTGGGCTCAGAGTCAGGACAGGCAAGGGTCAAAACCAGGAGGGTGAGAAAAAGAGAGACTGAGGAGAAGCAGGAGCTGAGATGAAAAACGCTGGTTGATTTGACAAACAAGACAAACTGGCAAAAGACAAACAGAGAACACAGGTATAAATACACAGGGGATAATAGAGAAGATGGGCGACACCTGGAGGGGGGTGGAGACAATCACAACAACAGGGGAAACAGATCAGGGTGAGTATAATACAGGAAGGCACAATTTGTGTCCAATATTGGTGCTGTATTTAGCAATCATAATAGGAGTTTGGTATCAGCAGTTGTGATGTCTGTGTCTGTGTCTGTGAGTGCTAAGGTGCTGAGAATCCGAGGTGGTCAGTCCAGTTTAAGTGTTCAAAAGTCTGATTGCTTGTAGAAACTATCTCTGAGCCTGTTGATATCAGACCTCATGCTCATATTAACATGTGACGTTAACAAGGCAATGCAGAATGAGGCTGACATTCCTTTTCTATGTTGACAGATGATCACAGTAGGGTGAAGTTACGACCCTTGACTGGAAAAGATGCCAAACACAGTGACTTCATCAACGCTAACTATGTAGATGTAAGTCAACAAATTGATGTATTGAGTACCTTTTATCTGTCTTTATGTATGCTCAATGTTCTCTCTGACGTTATACAGTTGAAGTTGGAAGTTTACATACACTTAGGTTGGAGTCATTAAAACTTGTTTTTCAACCATAAAACGAGTCCTTTATTGACATAACCTGAAAGGCCAGGCCGCTCAGCAAGGACGAAGCCACTGTTCCAAAACCACCATATAAAAACCAGACTATGGTTTGCATCTGCACATGGGGACAAAGATCGTCCTTTTGGAGAAATGTCCTCTGGTCTGATTAAACAAAAATACAACTGTTTGGCATTAACGACCATCGTTATGTTTGGAGGAAAAAGGGGGAGGCTTGCAAGCCAAAGAACACCATCCCAACTGTGAAGCACAGGGGTGGCAGCATCATGTTGTGGGGGTGCTTTGCTGCAGGAGGGACTGGTGCACTTCACAAAATAGATGGCATCATGAGGCAGGAAAATATGTGGATATATTGAAGCAAAATCTCAAGACATCAGTCAGGAAGTTGAAGCTTGGTTGCAAATGGGTCTTCCAACTGGACAATGACCCCAAGCATACTTTCAAAGTTGTGGCAAAATGGCTTAAGGACAAAGTCAAGGAATTGGAGTGGCCATCACAAAGCCCTGACCTCAATCCTATAGAAAATATGTGGGCAGAACTGAAAAAATGTGTGTGAGCAAGGAGGCCTACAAACCTGACTCAGTTACACCAACTCTGTCAGGAGGAATGGGCCAAAATTCACCCAACTTATTATGGGAAGATTGTGGAAGGCTACCCGAAACGTTTGACCCAAGTTAAACAATTTAAAGGCAATGCTACCAAATACAAATTGAATGTATGTCAACTACTGACCCACTGGAAATGAGATGAAAGAAATAAAAGCTGAAATAAATCATTCTCTCTACTATTATGCTGACATTTCACATTCTCAAAATAAAGTGGTGATCTTAACTGACCTAAAACAGGGATTTTCTTTCCTAGGATTAAATGTCACCTGTTGTGAAACTGAGTTTGAATGCATTTGGACAAGGTGTATGTAAACTTCCGACTTCAACTGTTTATTGTCTAGTACTCACCCTATGTGTACTTGCACTCTGTGTGAGTGTACCACTGTTACTGACACCCCCCCCCTCTCAATTACCTCTCAACAGGGTTACAACAGTCCCAAGGCCTACATCGCAGCCCAGGGCCCTCTCAAGTCCACTTTCGAGGACTTCTGGAGGATGGTGTGGGAACAGAACACTGGTATCATCGTCATGATCACTAACCTGGTAGAGAAAGGAAGGGTAGGTGGCCTCCCTCTGGCTTTCACAGTATTTTGACTGTAGGTGTTACTGTTGTCTTTTCACAGTAGAATCCTTGAGCAGACTAGGTGAAAAATGTTGATGTGCCCTTGAGCAAGGCACTTAACCCTAATTGCTCCCATAAGTTGCTCTAGATAAAAATTTGAAAAAAATGAATACTGTTGCCTTTCACAGATGGAATTAGATGATTGCTGCTCTTTTTCACAGAGGAAATGTGACCAGTACTGGCCCACAGAGAGCAGTGAGGAGTATGGCAACATCGTGGTCACTCTGAAGAGTACTAACGTTCATGCCTGCTACACACTGAGACGATTCCTTATACGGAACACCAAAGTCAAAAAGGGTCAGAAGGGCAACCCAAAGGGGCGTCAGAACGAGCGGCTGGTGATCCAGTATCACTACACCCAATGGCCTGACATGGGCGTGCCAGAGTACACCCTACCTGTCCTCACTTTCATAGGGCGCTCCTCTGCAGCACGCACACCTGACATGGGCCCCGTCCTAGTCCACTGCAGGTACAATAGCTCTCAAAACAAATCAAAAATGAAGTGTTCTTATAGTTCTCTAAACATGAGTTGTGTTCGAATACCCATACTAACATACTGTATACTACATACTTAATGAGTATATACTACATACTATATAATATTAGTTCATTTTAGCATACTGTAAACAAACAGTATCCTTTCAGTTGAGTGTACTTACGCTTCACCTCTCTACCGGAAGTTGATGCTGTTGCTATGCAACTTCGACTGCATATTTTCCCCCATTTTCTTCAAATCTGAAAATGTTGTGAAGCCACGGCCAATGTAAAAAAAAATGCATTATGGGCCTAGGAACTAGTGTTCACTGCTTGTATACCTTGATTTTTGGCAAATGTAGTACAACATCCGGGAACTTTTGGCATACTAACTAAATACATACATTGACCAATAAGCATATTACATACTCAATTTACGTCACAAATAGTATGGTTAGTGTGGTTAGTATGAGTATTCGAGCACAGCTATGGATTTCGACCAAGCTTACTGCAGAAAACCCCATATCCTAGTGCCCAAAATCATCTTCCTCATAAGAAATTATAACACAATGAGTACTAGTTTGCTCATTGAAGCCATGGCTTTGGGTTAGAACAGTAATACAACTCCCTCTATGGGTCTCCTGTGGTAGTTAGTAGGTAACATACTATGTTTTGGTTGTGTAGTGCTGGAGTCGGGCGGACAGGGACGTACATCGTCATCGACAGCATGCTGCAGCAGATCAAAGACAAGAGCACAGTCAACGTCTGGGGCTTTCTCAAACACATCCGCACACAACGCAACTACCTGGTTCAGACAGAGGTAACGTGTGTGTGTGTGTGTGTGTGTGTGTGTGTGTTGTGGAGCAGATGGCTGAGTGTGAGGAAGGTTAATTAACAAAAGGTCAGAGGTAACGTGTGTGTGTGTGTGTGTGTGTGTGTGTGTGTGTGTGTGTGTTTGTGTGTGCGTGACAAATGACACCTCACATACACCTACAGTGTGCATACAGCTACAGTAACTGTCAAAGAGATTCACCTCTTTTGGGTATAATGTTATAAAAGCAAGAGATTACTATCCAGTGGGGCAAAAAAGTATTTAGTCACGGACTTTCAACGCCGATACCAATTATTGGAGGACCAAATAAAGCCGATACCGATCAATCGGACGATTTTTAAAATGTATTTGTAATAATGGCAATTACAACAATAATGAATGAACACTTATTTTAACTTAATATAATACATCAATAAAATGTCATATACCTTTTACTATTGGATGTTCTTATAGGCACTTTAGCATTGCCAGTGTAACAGTATAGCTTCCATCCCTCTCCTCGCCCCTACCTGGGTTCGAACCAGGAACACATTGACAACAGCCACCCTCGAAGCAGCATTACCCATGCAGAGCAAGGGGACCAACTACTCCAAGTCTCAGAGTGAATGACGTTTGAAACGCTATTAGCGCGCAGCTCGCTAACTAGCTAGCCATTTCACATAATTTACACCAGCCTAATCTCGAAAGTTGATTGGCTTGAAGTCATAAACAGCTCAATGCTTGAAGCATTGTGAAGAGCTGCTGGCAAATGCACGAAAGTGCTGTTTGAATGAATGCTTACGAGCCTGCTGGTGCCTACCACCGCTCAGTCAGACTGCTCTATCAAATAATAGACTTAATTATAACATAATAAAACACAGAAGTAAGAGCCTTTGGTCATTAAAATGGTTGAATCCAGAAACTATCATTTCGAAAACAAAACGTTTATTCTTTCAGTGAAATACGGAACCGTTACGTATTTTATCTAACGGATGGCATCCATAAGTCTAAATATTGCTGTTTCATTGTACAACCTTCAATTTTATGTCATAATTATGACAAATTAATTATGACCTTTGTTAGGAATACATGGACTTCACACAGTTCGCAATGAGCCAGGCGGCCCAAACTGCTGCATATACCCTGACTCCTTGCACGGAACGCAAGATAAATGACACAATTTCCCTATATTAACTAAATATGCAGGTTTAAAAATATATACTTGTGTATTGATTTTAAAGAAAGGCATTGATGTTTACAGTGAGGTACATTGGTGTAACGACAGTGCTTTTTTCGCAAATGCACTTGTTAAATCATCACCCGTTTGTTGAAGTAGGCTGTGATTCAATGAGAAATTAACAGGCACCGCATCGATTATATGCAACGCAGGACACGCTAGATTAACTAGTAATATCATCAACCATGTGTAGTTAACTAGTGATTATGTTAAGATTGATTGTTTTTTATAAGATTAATGCTAGCTTACCTTACCTTGGCTTCTTGCTGCCCTCGCGTAACAGGTAGTCAGCCTGGATCCTCGTGGAGTGCAATATAAGGCAGGTGGTTAGAGCGTTGGACTAGTAACCGGAAGGTTGCAAAAACTAATCCCGAGCTGACAAGGTAAAAATCTGTTGTTCTGCCCCTGAACAAGGCAGTTAACCCACAGTTCCTAGGCCGTCATTGAAAATAAAAATGTGTTCTTAACTGACTTGCCTTGTTAAATAAATAAAAATAAAAAAAATCTGCAAATCGGGATCCAAAAATACCGATTACCGATTGTTATGAAAATTTGAAATCGGCCCCAATTAATCGGCCATTCTGATTAATCGGTCGACCTCTAATGTGGACACCCTTTCAAATGAGTGGATTTGGCTATTTCAGTCACACACATTGATGACAGAAGTATAAAATTGCGCACACAGCCATGCAACCTCCACAGGGAAACATTGGCAGTAGAATGGTCTAACTGAAGAGCTCAGTGACTTTCAACGTGGCACTGTCAAATTTCTGTCCTGCCAGAGCTGCCCTGGTCAACTGTAAAAGCTGTTATTGTGAAATGGAAATGTCTAGGAGCAACAACGGCTCAGCTGCAAAGTGGTAGGCCACACAAGCTCACAGATCCGGACCGCAAAGTGCTGAAGTGCCTAGCGCGTCAATATCGTCTGTACTCGGTTGCAACACTCACTCACTACCAAGTTCCAAACTGCCTCTGGAAGCAACGCCAGCACAAGATCTGTTTTTCGGGATCTTCATGAAAAGGAGGCTACCTGCCCCACACAGGCTACCTGCCACAATGCCTAGTGCCAACTCTAAAGTTCAGTGGAGGAATAATGGTCTGGGGCTGTTTTTCAAGGTTCGGGCTTGTCCCCTTAGCTCCATTGATGAGAAATCTTAATGCTACAGCATACAATGACATTCTAGACGATTCTGTTCTTTCAACTTTCTAGCAACAGGAAGGCCCTTTCCTGTTTCAGCATGACATGTCCCGTGCACAAAGCAAAGTCCAATCAGAAATGGTTTGTCGAGATCGGTGTGGAAGAACTTGACTGGCCTGCACAGAGCCCTGACCTCAACCCCATCGAACACCTTAGGAAAGAAATGGAACGCCAACTGCGAGCCAGGCCTAATCGCCAAACATCAGTGCCCGACCTCACTAATGCTCTTGTGGCAGAATGGGAAGCAAGTCCCTGCAGCAATGTTCCAACATTTAGTGGAAAGTCTTCCCAGAAAAGTGGATGCTGTTACAGCAGCAAAGGGGGGACCAACCCAATATTAATGGCCATGATTTTATAATAAGATTTTCAACAAGCAGATGTCCACATACTTTGGGTCATGTAGTGTATCTTCCTCCTCCCTCTACCCTTCCCCCTGGATCATAGGAGCAGTACGTGTTCATCCATGATGCCCTGATGGAAGCCATCCTGGGCAGTGAGACAGAGGTACCCGCCTGTCAGCTCCATGGTTACGTCAACAGCATCCTCACCCCTGGCCTCGGGGGCCGCACGCGCCTCGACAAGCAGTTCAGAGTGAGCCTATATATCAGCATAGTAATTTACGTACTACTTATGTAATGAATATCATCCTTAGAGAGTTGAAGGGCTGTACTAAAGATTGTAGGTAGACATTGTCACCCAGCCATTATAATACGACCAAGTATACATTGATGCCCATTCATATCCATTCACTCGATGTTGTTCTAGTGATCTGATCCAACTCTTCTTCCCCCGCTGTCTCTCCAGCTGCTGACCCAGTGTAACACCCACTTCATAGAGTGCTTCAGCGCCCAGAAAGACTGCAACAAGGAGAAGAACCGCAACTCCTCAGTGGTTCCATGTGAGTACAGTATTTCTAGATAGTAGTCTAGGCTATATTATCCATTTCTGTAGTCATGCCTTGCCAGTTCGAACATGCTTTGCCAGTTCGCCTGAGACATTAGGCTATAGAAATAGAGTGTATGAGATTTTTTAACCCACCATGTGACTCCGCCATAGGGTAGGTTAGATTCAGCCGCGGGCTGATTTTTTCTTGAGCAGATGGTCAGGGGCCCGGAACATGAGTACAAATAATTTGTTGACTGCAAATTGACCGTACGAATAAAACAAGGAATATATTTGACTAAAACATAATAATTTCAAACCTTGTTTACGTTTGTATATAGTTGAAGTCGGAAGTTTACATAAACTTAGGTTGGAGTCTTTAAAACTCGTTTTTCAACCACCACAAATTTCTTGTTAGGGATAGGGGGCAGTATTTGGAATTTTGGATGACTGAGTTGTCCAAAGTAAACTGCCTGTTACTCAGGCCCAGAAGCTAGTATTGGATAGAAAACACTCTAAAGTTTCTAAAACTGTTAACATTATGTCTGTGAATATAACACAACTGATTTGGCAGGCGAAAACCCGAGGACCATTTATTTTTCTGTTGACCTGCCAGCCAATTCCAAGCTTAAGCTATTGAAACTAAAGACGTCCGCCTCCCAAATTGCAGTTCCTATGGCTTCCACTAGATGTCAACAGTCTTTATACATGGTTTCAGGCTTGTTTTCCGAATAACCAACGAGGAATAGTTTTTTATCCTCAGGAAGTCCCATGGCAAAATTAGTGATTAAAATGATTGCGATCAGAGGAAGATCTTCAAAGGTAAGTCACTATTTTATTGCTATTTTGGATTTTGTGACGCCTGTGCTTGTTTGGATAATATGCTGTTGTGGAGCGCTGACCTCAGATAATAAAATGCTGTGCTTTCGCCGTAAAGCTTTCTTGAAATCCTATGATGCGGTGAGATTGCTAAGATTCTAAGCTAAAGAATCATGTATGACACTTGTATTATCATGAAGGTTTAATATTACGTTTTCTGTATTTTGAATTTGGAGCTCTGGAATTTCACTGGATGTTGTCGAGGTGGGTCACTAGTGGGACCCCTGCGCCAGAAAGGTCAACAAACTATAGTTTTGGCAAGTCGGTTGGGACATCTACTTTGTGCATGGCACAACTAATTTTTCCAACAATTGTTTACAGACAGATTATTTCATTTATAATTTACTGTATCACAATTCTGTGACTGTATCACAAGACTGTGCTTTTAAACAGCTTGGAAAATTTCAGAAAATGATGTCATGGTTTTAGAAGATTCTGATAGGCTAATTGACATAATTTCAGTCAATTGGTGGTGTACCTGTGGATGTATTTCAAGGCCTACCTTCAAACTCAGTGCCTCTTTGCTTGGCATCATGGGAAAATCAAAAGAAATCAGCCAAGACCTCAGAAAAAAATTGTAGACCGCCACAATTCAACACCTGAAGGTACCACGTTCATCTGTACAAACAATAGTACGCAAGTATAAACACCATGGCACCACACAGCCGTCATACCGCTCAGAAAAGAGACGCATTCTGGTGGTGCGAATTCTTTGGTGCTAAAAGTGCAAATCAATCCCAGAACAACAACTAAGGACCTTGTAAAGATGCAGGAGGAAACAGGTACAAAGGTATCTATATCAACAGTAAAACGAGTCCTATACCGACATAACCTTAAAGGCCGCTCAGCAAGGAAGAAGCCACTGCTCCAAAACCGCCATAAAAAAGCCAGACTATGCTTTGCAACTGCACATGGGGACAAAGATTGTACTTTGGAGAAATGTCCTCTGATCTGAAGAAACAAAAATACAACTGTTTGGCCATAATGACCATTGTTATGTTTGGAGGAAAAAGGGGGAGGCTTGCAAGCCGAAAAACACCATCTCAACCGAGAAGCACGGGGGTGGCAGCATCATGTTGTGGGGGGGCTTTGCTGCAGGAGGGACTGGTGCACTTCACAAAATAGATGGCAGCATGAGGCAGGAAAATTATGTGGATATATTGAAGTTACATCTCAAGACATCAGTCAGGAAGTGAATAAAGCTTGGTCGCAAATGGGTCTTCCAAATGGACAATGACCCCAAGCATACTTCCAAAGTTGTGGCAAAATGGATTAAGGACAACAAGGTCAAGGTATTAGAGTGGCCATCAGAAAGCCCTGACCTCAATCATATAGAAAATGTGTGGGCAGAACTGAAAAAGTGTGTGCGAGCAAGAAGGCCTACAAACCTGACTCAGTTAAAACAGATCTGTCAGGAGGAATGGGCCAAAATTCACCCAACTTATTGCGGGAAGCTTGTGGAAGGCAACTTGAAATGTTTGACCCAAGTTAAACAATTTAAAGTCAATGCTACCAAATACTAATCTGACCCACTGGGAATGTGATGAAAGAAATAAAAGTTTAAATAAATCATTCTCTCTACAATTATTCTGACATTTCACATTCTTAAAATAGTGGTTATCCTAACTGACCTAAAACAGGGATTTTTACTAGGATTAAATGTCAGGAATTTTGAAACACTGAGTTTAAATGTATTTGGCTAAGGTGTATGTAAACTTCCCACTTCAACTGTATAATCACGTTTCTTTCTATTATCCGTGGGAATACTTAGAACAGATTTCCAACTGATTTCCAGGTGCTTTTACAGTCTTTTATGTCCAACAATGAAAAGCGTAGCTTATAGTTGATATTTACATTTTAATAATTTACCCAGAGCGACTCAGTTAGTATCTTTAGATAGCTAGGTTGGACACCACATATCACAGTCATAGTATGTACATTTTCCCTCATTAAAGTGGCTACCAGCAAGGTCAGTGCTAGTAGGAAAATACATGTTATTTTCATTTTATTTTTTGTAAGGGGAGTGGTAGTGGGATGGATTAAAGATACTCTTTGAAGAGGTACGGGTAGAACGACCAAGAGACCAGGGGTTCAAAAACTGTGGGCTCAAGATGGCTGTGTAGGTTTTGATCATAGCCTGGCGGTAGGGAGGGGCAGTTCCTCTGAAGGCAAGCACTGTGGTCTTGTAGTGGATGCAGGCTTCGACTGGAAGCCAGTGGAGTGGGCAGAGGAGCGGGGGACATGGGAGAACTTAGGAAGGTTGAACATCAGGCGCGCTGTGGCATTCTGGATAAGTTGCAAGGGTTTGATGGCACATTCAAGGAGTCCAACCAAAAGAGAGTTGCAGTAGTCCAGACATGTGATATGTGCATTATTAGTTAGCACTGTACAGTACAATGGCACCACAAGGCTAGTGGTGTGATTGAATGCATGTGTTTTGTCTCCCTCTCTAGCGGAACGAGCTCGAGTAGGACTGGCCCCTCTCCCTGGAATGAAAGGCACAGACTACATCAATGCCTCCTACATAATGGTATGATACTGCTGTACCACACACACACACACACACATCTCATGTCCACCCTGTCTGTCTGATAGGTGTGTCTGAACATAATGATATGTTCTGTACCGTTGATGATTATAATTACCCTGCATGTTTTACTGTTATTGTGTGAAGCCTCTTAATGAATAACAGTCCACCATTTATCATAACAAATAATTCATACTGAGAAACTGAGGCCAAGGGCCTGTACACAGTACATCACGATCAAGACAGTAACCTTTAAAACTCATTGATATGAAATGTAAGTCCTAACAGACACAATACAGTACATTCCTTCTGGTGTTCAGACACTGTGAATGTAATTGGTTAATAATGTTATAGAAGATTTTGTGAGAGCTGTTGACTATGTATGACTGCTAACATGTTGACATTCAACCTTTGGCCATGCAGGGTTACTACAGGAGTAATGAGTTCATCATTACCCAGCATCCTTTGCCCCACACCACCACAGACTTCTGGAGAATGATCTGGGACCACAACGCCCAAATCATCGTCATGCTTGCTGACAACCACGGTTTGGTGAGTGGAGTAGCTGGCCAGCAGGTTATAACATAAGTCTCTTATGCTTTTTACCCTACTTAGTCAAGTAAAACTGTACTGTCCTTGCCTGGTTATGCATCAGTGCTGAAAAGGAATATATGAAAATAAAATATTATACCTTATACTCATCTAACCTGTGTGCCTGTGTTGTCGTATGTGTACCTAGGCTGAGGATGAGTTTGTGTACTGGCCGAGCAGAGAGGAGGCGATGAACTGCCTAGCCTTCACTGTCACCCTGATCAGCAAGGACAGATTGTGTCTCTCCAACGAAGAACAGATCATCATCCACGACTTTATACTGGAGGCCACGCAGGTACAATAACCTTCATCTTTGACCTTTCACCCCTCACAGGTAACCTCTCAGTATATAAAAACATCTTAGACCGTTATGCCGGTATGCAGATAGAAGGGCCATGATTGTCCCGGGGTGGTCCTTAGAGGGAGGACCAGTGGGACTGGGCCTTGGTTGAGCCCATCCGTTTTCAGATAGGCTCTACCTAAACTACGGTACTGTAATTGAAGACATTTAGGGGAAGGTTGTTATTCCCATTCCCAAGTGTAATCACATTGGGCTTTAGTTAAACTACAGTTCTGGCCTGCAGTAGTGGTACTGTGTTGTCATTGTCCTAGTTGTGTCTGACTGTAATATGTCTCCATCTCTCTAACAGGATGACTATGTCCTGGAGGTAAGACATTTCCAGTGCCCTAAATGGCCGAACCCAGATGCTCCTCTCAGCAGCACCTTCGAGCTCATCAATGTCATTAAAGAGGAGGCCATGACACGAGACGGACCCACCATCATACACGATGAGTAAGTGGGCCTGGTGTGTGTGCGCTTGAGTGTGTGTGTGTGTGTAGGTACTGTGCATTCAGTGTCCAGTTTATTAGGTACACCCATCTAGAACCGGGTCAACCCTCCCCCTTTGCCTCCAGAGCAACCTGAATTATTTGGGGAATGGACACATTGCTCAATTGGTATCAAGATGTCCCTCTCTGTCCCTGGTAGGTTTGGGGCAGTGTCTGCGGGGACTCTGTGTGCCCTCACCACCCTGTCTCAGCAGCTGGAGAGTGAAGGGGCTGTGGATGTCTATCAGGTGGCTAAGATGATCAACCTCATGAGGCCAGGAGTCTTCACAGACATTGTGAGTTCAACCATGACCCAGCCAGGAGGATTGGTGCTGTTAATAATCAGCCATTTTCAATAACTAACTTCTTGCAACATCTCCATTCAGTCATAGGAACAAATATCACTTCCAGTCTGTGTAACATGGTGGTTGTCATTGCTCGATCTGACATGACTTCTCAACATGTCCCCAATCTTAGACCTAGTAACATTTGAAGTTACAACAGTTGTCAATATTAACAGTTGTGTTAACCTGTCTCTCTGTCCTCCTCTCTCTGTCTCTCCAGGAGCACTATCAGTACCTGTACAAGGCCATGCTGAGCCTGGTG
Source organism: Oncorhynchus mykiss (assembly GCF_057628025.1). Taxonomy (NCBI): domain Eukaryota; kingdom Metazoa; phylum Chordata; class Actinopteri; order Salmoniformes; family Salmonidae; genus Oncorhynchus; species Oncorhynchus mykiss. The sequence continues at coordinate 36,436,468 of NC_143038.1, read as the reverse complement.
AGCAGCAGAGATAGCGGGATGTGCCCCCTCTACATGGACACTAATGGAGTGGTTGTCATAATGGACGAATCAGACCCTGCAGAGAGCATGGAGTCGCTGGTCTGACTGACTGGTTACTGACTGACTGGTTACTGGTTTGACTGGTTACTGGTTTGACTGGTTACTGGTTTGACTGGTTACTGATCTGAAGGGTTCTACTGGTTACTGGTCTGACTGGTTACTGGTCTGACTGGTTGTATTGGTCTGACTGGTTACTGGAATGACCGGTTGTACTGGTTACTGGTCTGACTGGTTACTGGTCTGACTGGAGTCATTAGTCTGAATGAACACACCGTAGCTCACACCACCACCCGAAGGCACTTAATTTGTACAACTCTGAGAAACGGAGAGAACTTTGGCGGACTTTCCCGAGGCCTTTTTTGCCAGAACTATTGGTTAAATGAATACCGGTAACCTGATTACCTTTTTTTACACTGATGATATAATGTTTTTTGATATTTATTTGTTTCTTCATTATTTTTGTCTTAATTGTTATCCTGCTGAGGGTTTGCACCTGTTTAAGTTGTTTCACGTGTGGAAAAAGAAAGAAGCTCTGTCCAGTTTGCACTATACTTTCAGTGTTACTGCCTAAAACCCTGTTAGATAATACAGTACAGTTAGCTAGACCCTGGCTCCACGCTCCACTACCTGCATTGGAACCCATTTTGGATTGTGGCAAAGAAAATACTTTCGCCTCAATGAATGAATGAACAGTGAAGACCAAGGACGACCCTACAGGTCAACATGATCTTCCAGGCCAATAGATTTCGTAATACAGACCATCCCAGTTCAGTACATTTTATTACAGTACAGCTCACCCAACATGCATTGCATCACTATTATCTGGCCAACACTTATTTTGGAAACCCCACCTTATCCAAGGAAAATTTTAATCTGTAGAGATACTATGTTACTTATACATATTATAACTATATTACCCAAATATCCCCATTCATATTTGTAAATTATACCCGTTACTTAGATTTTTTAAAAGTAGTATTACAACTACTGTGAACATTTATTGCTTTATATTAAGATTTATATTGTTTTGTAATATATATGACTATATCCTTTATCAAAGTAAGCAGCTGGTTTTGTATACTGTATATCATTCCCCCTCTCGCCTTGTGTGGATCAAGACCCATAGTGTCCATTTTGTCCAACCCAGCTCTACATGTGGCTTATCTTGCATCAACTGTTTTACTTAATATAAAGTTTACTTCATAAAATACAGCTTTCATCTTACCAAATTAATGGAGTTCTCGTAGTCTTAACAACATCTCGAGGGGGAAGTGTTTTTCTTTCATTATAACCAAAGACGTGGCTGAAAATTGCAACAAGAAAGTTGTTTGACTGTAATTGGACAAAAAAAATATATTATTACATGGTTGTTGCAATGTTACCACAAAGTTCTTAGAATGTGTTTCGGGACAACGGTCAGTCACATGACGCGTTCATCCTAATGAAAGTCCATAGTGTAAGCCCATACTTCACCATGTGAAATTACGTTTGAACTGGATTTTAACTAAACCCCAACACCAAACAACAATCTCTACTTTATTAATTCATACTGTACCATGTAGCTATACCCTGTACTTATACATAGATGCTGTAGTTTCCTTTTTTTTCCCCCTCTTCTCTCTCCACGAGAAGCTTCTTAAATGAAGTCACAACTCTCCAACATTTGGAGAAAAGTCCTGACTTATTACATGCTTATTTGTCACAATGGGAAACAGTTTTTGGCAGCCAACAACCATTTGTTTTGCATGTGTAACTTTTAAATGTATCTCAATCATTATTATTATTAACGTTACGCTTTCTACATATTTCATTTATAACATGAGTGTAATTTCCTATTTCGAAGGTATGTACATATTTACTTCAAGGATCAGTCTTCTTGGACGTTCTAATCTTTGCTGTGTGATCATTATAGACCTTTTATTTTCATATGAAGCTTTTTTCTTTGTAGCAGTATCCTCCTCTTGTATTCGTGGTGAGTATGTAGGAATCATGTCTCCATGGATAAAAGTAGACTGCCATCACCTTCCAACACAAGTCCACGACTGCTTCTAAAATGGCATCCTATTCTCTATATAGTGCCCTACATTTGATCAAAAGAGGTGCACTATATACAGTAGGGAATAGGATACCATTCGGGATGTTCACCGTAAATAATTTGTTTTTCTCTCGGGGGAATATGTTATTCCTCCCCATTTTGAATATCAGACTTTTGCTAAAGACTACATCAGACCAGTGTGCGCTATGGATGAAAAAGATCCCGGGAGTCACTGAGTAAAGTTTGCCTCCTCAACCCATCTAAGCAAGTTCAGCAGTTGTTCGATTTTGTAAACGTGAAGAAATGAAATGGTTTGGTCCATTTATTATATTGTCATTGTATGATAGTGCCATGGTGTTGTATTACTATGGTACTGTCATATGATATAATATTATTATAGTGTAATAGTGTTATTTAATATGTAAATTGTATTGCTATACATTAAATAAAGTATGGGTTTTGATGTACTTCATCCTGGTGTTGTCTATTTGTGTGAGATTTACCGTAGTATGAGGCAGGGTTTTCATTGTTCTGCTTTTATGAGCCCGTTTCTATAGTTGTTAACCCCTCAAGGGCAGTTCTATTTTCTATGGTCACAATGTTGCCCTCTGCTGGTTGTCAGTAGTTGGTTGACAGTTATCCCTAACCTCGCCATTATGCACTTTGGTGTTTCTCAGTGTGCAGGTTGAAAACATTTCATGTCCCCCTTTCCCTGGGTCAAATAGGTAATTTACATGTTCTATAAATGACACAAAGAGAACAATTGTGTATTTGTACAGTCATTTTATTTAGAGGCCACAGCTCTTGCATATTACAACTGTTGGCTTTCATAAGGCAAAAGCAAGAATTAATCCACCAGCTAATTTTCACACAAAACGGAAAGCATTCGGAGAGGGTGGGGACCCACGGGCATGCAGCGTTGGCTCAGAATGCAATGTACAGCGGTGTATATACAAAACAACAGTGAGACCCAAAGAAATGCCACACATCTCATTCTAATCAAGTACGTAATAAAACTAAAAAGACAGACCAACTTTCATTTTGGTAAATAAAAAAAACTTTTATTTTCAGCTCTCTTTTCTCTGTAAACGTGCAACTAAATTTCAAATAGATTAGAACCTGTATCAAGGTCGTTTCAACAATGTAGAAAGAAAAATATAAATCTCCAAGATATCAAAATGGAGCTTTGAGAATATTGCATTTCCAGAATACCCACTCATTTTAGTTCAAGATGGCTGCTGGACAATGTCTCGTTAGTGATAGGGTGAAAGATTATGAGGTCACAGAGCATTGACACAGATGAGGGACAGACGGTCTAGAACATACTATGGTGCTGAGAGTACAGTAGAGTGAGTAGACGAGATGCTTATCCTAAACAGCATTGAACTTAAATACAGAGGGTCATTTTCAGTTTGAAGCAGTTGGCATCCACTTAAAGATAGTCAATACAAAGAAAAGGGTCTATACACTCATCGTCACAACAATGTACCATTATAATGAATGTAGAATACAACAAAGAAGCGCGATATAGGTTTGCATTGGACAGGGACACACCTAATAATCTCACTCAACATTGTCAAACAAATGGTACTCCATATTGCTTAGGAACACAGAAATGAATTTAGAAATCAATGAGTCAAAGATATCATCAGTGCTATCTTCATCATGACACAGCTAAACTGTCATTCATGGTTTATTTTTTCAACATATTTATTTGTATTATTTTTCCTCAGTATAGTAATTACTATTTTTATTGTTTATTATAGGTCCTTCATGGGCACTTTAAGATGACAAAGAGGACCTAAAGTGTCTGTCTGAGTAACAGAGTTGGTACATGCATTGGTTACCAGGCTAAGTCATGTGAGTAGAGGATCGGGGGGGGGGGGTAAAGGGAGGTGTCGGTGCCAGTTCTGAGGTCGGGCGGCGCTGCAACTCTAGTCATCGTCTTCGTCCTCTTCGTCGCTGTCCTTCATGGAGATGCCCCCCATGCCTCCCTCTTTCATGGATGCGTTGGCCTCCTCCAGGGTCAGCCTGTTCCTCACAGTGTCATACATCTTACTGTTCAGGGTGGAGTCTAGCACCCCCTGCAGACGGAAGTCACGGTACTTTTTCTACAAGGAGATGGATGATTAAGAGGGCGATTAGCAAGTATAGAGGGATGAAGTAGCTAAAGGCTCGACAAATAACTTGTGCCACTGAGTTACAGGTAGACGCCATGGTAATCAATGACAGTGAATATAAAGATATGAGGGTCTCTACAATGCACTATTAACCCCTACCATACCATTTTAGCCTTGTTCATACTGGCAGTTTGAAGTGACTCTATCCCATTTTTTGTCATATCCGATTCGAATGGATCTTTTTCCTGCAGTCTGAACAACCAAAAAGCACATGGAATCAGATATATCAAGCCACATTTCATACAAGTTGCATGACCAGGAATCAGATTTGTGTCTGAACAGTCAAATCTGATGAATTCGTTTTTTAGACTGTTCTTTTGCATATCTTGTTGCCTGCTAGCTACTCTGCTGACAGTTTGACAAGAACATGTGGTAGCTAACTAATAGGCTTAGGCGATATACCGACGGTATGATTTTCAAAACCGTGGCGGGGGTGTGTCCTACGCCACTGTTTATAAGTTAGGTATAACTATAAGAAATCCAAGATGTGTCAAATAAATTATATCCAGCTGAGGGCTCCAGCTGTGCATTTGATTTGCTGACTTGCTAGCTAAGTGGTTAGCTGTCAAGATCCAGGTTCTTGGCTACAGCAGATACATTCAATCCCTTCCTGGATCAAGAACCCTTTTTTGTGCGCTAAAAAAATTGCGCCTATTGAGTGCACATTCGGTAACAGCGTATTCCCCGGTAAGTTACAGAGACAATATGACGCCATGAAAATCTGAATACCACTCAACCCTACTAACTAGCTTGTTAATTGTTTACAAATAAATGAGTGAATGTGCTAGAAAGCTAAACAGCTAGCCAGCATGCTAGTTATTGTTCTGAACGTTGGATCATCTTATCCTTTAAGGCTTTAAATGTGTTCTTACACTATGATTTCAAATATTCAAAGCAGCTGGGACACTTCCATGGCAGACATTGTTGTCACATTAGCTTGCTACACAACAACTTCTAAGTGACAGAAAGCATGAGCACCGCCACGACCAATCAGGCTACACCATTGCACACGCACACCTGCCATTACCATGACAACTAGCGTAGCCATGACAGCAAATGACTAGTCTGAACACACAAATCCAATTGTCACTTGTAACTTGCTGTTTGGACAGTCAGTATTCCAAAACTGATTTGAGCATTAAGGCCTGCAGTGTGAGCACAAGGCTTGTGTTACCTTGACATGTTTTCAGTGTACATTTTCAATCATCTTCCCATTTTGCTATCAAATAAAGCGACACTAGTGTCAAAATAGTTACAATAGCTGAGTTACAGTGCAGATTATCAACCCCTACCCTGGCAGTGAGTTACCTTGACGATCCTGATGAGGATCTTGAGCTGGTAGAGATGGAGCTGCTGGTCCATGCGCTCAGTGAGCCAGGTCCCCAGTAGGTTCATGGTGGCTGTGTACCATTGCTGCAACACACACAAACACAGCGTTCTCCAGCAAAACACACACACACACACACACGTAGACGCAAACACAAACAAGCACAAACTAGAGCTCTCTGCATATCAAGATGCAGCTTGATATGTTCTCTAGTGAACACACACACACACGTCTTACAAGCAAAACACACTAACACATAGCGAAGTACTTTCCGACACCTAACACACACAGACATTTACAGTATTTACCAGGAAAGACATGACAGATATTTAGAGAAGAAAAAAAAGACACACACACACACACACACACACTCTGCAGTGGAGAAATATTCTTTCAGAATTCCCATTTTTCCAAGCACTGCATGGCACTAAGTAAATCCGAGGGAAACAATGAAATGATTAATACATTGCCGGGGTATATTAGTAGTGCTAGCTAGACATTAAAACTATAAAATGTTCATGTTTTCTGGCACAAACTTTCTGTCTCAATCAGTACAATCAGGGACATAAATATCTACTTGACACAAGTTGTTCTTAGTAGGTAAATGTCTAAACTGAACATAATATGGCATACCCATGTACCATTTGTACAGTATATTGTAAGGGGATCTGAATTGATCATAAATGCTTTACTTCAAATGATCTAGACCAGCACTAAAGCCTTGTGAAGGTTCTTCAATACACACAAGCAACACGACAACATCGTAGAACATTCATTCTACATACTGTAACTTCACAGTCTCGTTTCAACTCGATCATTTGCCGAAATGAAATCATAATGACAAAGTGAGTAAATGGTTAGGCAGGCAAGGAGCAGACAGTTGTGCTATTTTCTTATACCTTATTTGAAGAATGTTTCATTCATTCAGAGTGTAGGATAAGATTGACCCAGGTGATTCATAGTAGAGAGCAAGTTATAAGAGAACAGCACACGAGAGAAGAAGAGTGATGAACCAAGGAAGATAGGAAACTGTCGTCCTCCTTCGAACGTCCAGAAAAAGAAAAATGAACTTTGAGTCATGTGGAGTGAGTAGGCAGGGCCAGGAATGAAAGACCTGAAGAGCTAGGACTGGACCTGGCTTGTTGTTTATTTTGTTAGTTTGATTGGTCTAATTGCCCTAGCTCTAATTTGATTGTAACCAGGTTGGTTTTTGTCCTGTAGAGATGACTGGTTGGTCAGGAGGTTTTGGCTTGACGCTTGAGGTCAGATTTTAGCGGATGGATGCCTGTCCACTTCACACTGTCGAGTTGAGCCTACAGTATGTGCGTGCAGTGCATGCAGACCTGGAAGGAAGGTGGGTTTGGTGGCTTCGTGGGTGGCTGGGTGAGTGCGTGCGTGCGTGCGTGCGTGCGGTTGGTGGGCTGTATGTGTAGTATGACTGAGGCATAACTCTTAGAGGTGCAAGGTCATGCTAGAAGATGTACACAGGAAGATTATTTGACTTGAAATCATGCCTTATCAACATAATGTGCTAAAACAACGCGACATTAGAGATAAGTGCCACTTTTTTGAAGAAAAGAGGAGGCGGCAGGAGTTATGGGGTTAATAGAGAAAGAAAGAAAGTAATTGAGAGAGTGAATAGAAAGAAAGAGCGAGAGAGAGAGACGCAGCAGAGATACTACATGCAAAGAGATGGATTGAATATAATAGCATTAGGAGGGGAAATTATGTTAAATAAAACAAAACATAATCATCAAAGACACTCCAAAACTAACGGAAATACAACATTTAAAACCAAAACATCCACAGCTCAAAAGACAAGAAACAGTCAAACGTGGTAGTGCTGGGTAAGGCCAGGTTAGAGCCAGCTATACAATCACACATCAGAAACAGTGGGGTGGAGGGGCTGTACTCTTAAGCAGTGTGGAAACACAAGGAGAGAGACAGGGACAGTCAGTGTTGACCTTAAAGATGGAATTAAACACGCTTCACAGTAGTACATCACACCTTGCAAACACAAAATACACACCACTCTAGCACATAACAGCACACATCACAAACACTCAAAGCCAACACACACACACAGTGACAGCGCAGGAACAGTAGGCTACTGCACAAAGTATCACCTCTCAAATACACTAATACACAGCCAACACACGTACTAAACGACTCCAGCACATTGCCACACGCCTTTCAAACATACAAAGCCAACACACACACACACACACACACACACACACACACACACACACACACACACACACACACACACACACACACACACACACACACACACACACACACACACACACACACACACACACACACACACACACACACACACACCTGTGCACCACAATACTGTACAGTTTATACATTTCAGGGGTATGAAGCAAACACACGTCACCGTAGTACACCTCACGAAAATGGTGGACACATTATTTCTAATGTACCACATAAGGATTATGTGCTTGTAAGACAGTGCTCTCATATCATTGGCTTTTGCTTTGCAAACGTGAACGTGCATTTTAAAATACTGTATATTATTTAGTATTACTTAGACAAAAAGGGAAAGTTGGTTATTACGTATCCTAGTGTTGGAGTTTATTAGATGACCTGTACATCATTTCTTTATCTTTCTTTACCCAGAGAGCACTGCTTTCGATAATCCTGCCCGATGGTGCTTGCTTGGACTCTTTGCTTGTAAACAAAAGTGATCCAACCAATCCACAAAGGTCCAAAAGCACTGTGGCGATGCACACCAGAATAGAGTGGGCAGGAGCAGAGGTTCAGAGAACAGAGAAGAAGAGATAGAGAGACAGGGAGAAAAGCCTATAGAGGAAGATAATAAAACACAAGCCTCTTCTGTTCCAGGCTGTGGTAGGCATACACACAGCGCCTGGTCTTAAAATGTGACATATAATATCCCTTTCCTGTCACAATTGTTTTGCCACATTCTGGAAAGCTCCCTCCCTATTGGTCAGGGGGAGACGGCATCTTACTTACATCAAATAACCTTTCTATATACACCTCCTCATTGACCTTATCTCGTAGAATGTCCTGAGAATGGCGGACACAGGTGACATAACCGTCTGCAACGTCCATCCCAGGCTTCTGCAAACACACCAGAAACATAGACGTTGTAAATCTGTCATTTATATCAGATTCAGATTATATTGAGTTTATTAGTCACATGTACAGGGATGCAGATTGTAAACATTTATTGAAAATACATGGCAAATATAATAAAAAATGTAGAAAACTCGATTCAATTAAATAAGGATGTAATGTACTTTATACAGACTCCCACGATACAATAGTGTTAAAGACATAGAGGCGGAGTGGGAGGGGCGGTGGTAAGGGGTTACGTGGGAAGAATGTATCAGCTATGCACAGTACATTTAAATCACCCCAAACACACGAGAATGTATTTTGATTTTGAATTAAGGAAACGATAAGTACTTCCTTTCTGACTGCATAGCTTTCCTACTGGTTTGACATTTTACAGAGATCGACTGGGACCGTGGCACACTTACAGGGACGTCCACATACTTTGAGGCAGCTTTCACCTGAAATTACAGGCAGATTGTGACAAGACAATATGAGAATTCCATCATTTGCAGTCACCAGTATACCTCGAATAATTGACGGAAGCATAGTGCCATCTGGTATGATATTGGAGGCGGTACAGCAGAGAAGCCTTGTCTTACCGTGAATGACATGAAGGATGAGAATAGAGTGCCTTCATCGTATCGGGAGATCTTGGCCAACAGACCCTCCAGAATAACCACAAACTGAGAAGTGGGACACGCAAACAACAATAAACAAACAAACGAATAATAACAACATTTATCCCAGACTGCAAAATCCCCTTGGTCTACTTTTCAAGTGCCACAAAGCACTACGAGGCCAACCACAATACGAGTTACGTATCATCAGGGAGGACAAGAAGAAAAACTAAGTGTACCTTTGCCACCATGAGTTGGATCATGTCCTTTACACTCTCCTCAATCAGTTCATCTATCTGGGTGTGATACTGTTTCTGAAAGAGATATTTAACACACATTTCATCTATCTGGGTGTGATACTGTTTCTGAAAGAGATATTTAACACACATTTCATCTATCTGGGTGTGATACTGTTTCTGAAAGAGATATTTAACACACATTTCATCTATCTGGGTGTGATACTGTTTCTGAAAGAGATATTTAACACACATTTCATCTATTTGGGTGTGATACTGTTTCTGAAAGAGATATTTAACACACATTTCATCTATCTGGGTGTGATACTGTTTCTGAAAGAGATATTTAACACACATTTCATCTATCTGGGTGTGATACTGTTTCTGAAAGAGATATTTAACACACATTTCATCTATCTGGGTGTGATACTGTTTCTGAAAGAGATATTTAACACACATTTCATCTATTTGGGTGTGATACTGTTTCTGAAAGAGATATTTAACACACATTTCATCTATCTGGGTGTGATACTGTTTCTGAAAGAGATATTTAACACACATTTCATCTATCTGGGTGTGATACTGTTTCTGAAAGAGATATTTAACACACATTTCATCTATCTGGGTGTGATACTGTTTCTGAAAGAGATATTTAACACACATTTCATCTATCTGGGTGTGATACTGTTTCTGAAAGAGATATTTAACACACATTTCATCTATCTGGGTGTGATACTGTTTCTGAAAGAGATATTTAACACACATTTCATCTATCTGGGTGTGATACTGTTTCTGAAAGAGATATTTAACACACATTTCATCTATCTGGGTGTGATACTGTTTCTGAAAGAGATATTTAACACACATTTCATCTATCTGGGTGTGATACTGTTTCTGAAAGAGATATTTAACACACATTTCATCTATCTGGGTGTGATACTGTTTCTGAAAGAGATATTTAACACACATTTCATCTATTTGGGTGGTACAGTTTTAGTAGGTGATCCCTTCTGGGAATTGACCCCACAACCTTTGCATTGGTAGTGCCACAGTCTTACCTCCTGGCCCATCTCCATGGCACACAGCTTGGAAGACTGGTCCTTTGCGTCCACCATCACATTGAACATGGTGCATATTGCTGCAGAGATGCGGAAGTCTGTACCCCTGCTGCTCTTTGCCAGCTTGGACTCAAATGCCATCCTAGTGCTGCAATACACGTCAGGGAACATCTCTGTGTCATGTATGGTATTTAGTTTGAGGCAGAGGCTCATGTCCAGCCACATGATCGAGAGACACACACACACACACACCAACACTGGCAGTACACAACACCACACACCAGTGTTCATTTTGGCAGCCATTTTAGTTTTAGTCTTAAAATACATTTTAGTCTTAGTCACATTTGAGTCATTTCATCCTTCGTTAGTTTTAGTTATTGTCAGTCGACTAAAACTCATGACAATTTTAGTCTTGTATTAGTCACAGCTATTTTAGTATTGTATTAGTCACAGCTATTTTAGTCTTGTAATAGTCAGTGCAGTTTTTTTCTATTAAATAATGAATATTAGTATTTGAATGACACTAAGTGGCAGTGTTTTTACAACTAATGCCGGTTTGCCTGAGGCTGATGCCGTGCAGGTGTTTGTACACATGCATATACACACACTCTCATTCAAATAAACACATACAAGAACACACACATACATGTAATAGTGCCAGACATGCACGCAAACGTATACGGTGCCTTGCGAAAGTATTCGGCCCACTTGAACTTTGCGACCTTTTGCCACATTTCAGGCTTCAAACATAAAGATATAAAATGTATTTTTTTGTGAAGAATTAACAACAAGTGGGACACAATCATGAAGTGGAACGACATTTATTGGATATTTCAAACTTTTTTAACAAATCTAAAACTGAAAAATTGGGCGTGCAAAATTATTCAGCCCCCTTAAGTTAATACTTTGTAGCGCCACCTTTTGCTGCGATTACAGCTGTAAGTCGCTTGTGGTATGTCTCTATCAGTTTTGCACATCGAGAGACTGAAATTTTTTCCCATTCCTCCTTGCAAAACAGCTCGAGCTCAGTGAGGTTGGATGGAGAGCATTTGTGAACAGCAGTTTTCAGTTCTTTCCACAGATTCTCGATTGGATTCAGGTCTGGACTTTGACTTGGCCATTCTAACACCTGGATATGTTTATTTTTGAACCATTCCATTGTAGGTTTTGCTTTATGTTTTGGATCATTGTCTTGTTGGAAGACAAATCTCCGTCCCAGTCTCCGGTCTTTTGCAGACTCCATCAGGTTTTCTTCCAGAATGGTCCTGTATTTGGCTCCATCCATCTTCCCATCAATTTTAACCATCTTCCCTGTCCCTGCTGAAGAAAAGCAGGCCCAAACCATGATGCTGCCACCACCATGTTTGACAGTGGGGATGGTGTGTTGCTTTTACGCCAAACATAACGTTTTGCATTGTTGCCAAAAGGTCTGACCAGAGCCCCCAGATTTGTGCAATATACGACTGATTGTTGTCCTATGGACAGAGTCTCCCACCTCAGCTGTAGATCTCTGCAGTTCATCCAGAGTGATCATGGGCCTCTTGGCTGCATCTCTGATCAGTCTTCTCCTTGTATGAGCTGAAAGTTTAGAGGGACGGCCAGGTCTTGGTATATTTGCAGTGGTCTGATACTCCTTCCATTTCAATATTATCGCTTGCACAGTGCTCCTTGGGATGTTTAAAGCTTGGGAAATCTTTTTTGTATCCAAATCCAGCTTTAAACTTCTTCACAACAGTATCTCGGACCTGCCTGGTGTGTTCCTTGTTCTTCATGATGCTCTCTGCGCTTTTAACGGACCTCTGAGACTATCACAGTGCAGGTGCATTTATATGGAGACTTGATTACACACAGGTGGATTGTATTTATCATCATTAGTCATTTAGGTCAACATTGGATCATTCAGAGATCCTCACTGAACTTCTGGAGAGAGTTTGCTGCACTGAAAGTAAAGGGGCTGAATAATTTTGCACGCCCAATTTTTCAGTTTTTGATTTGTTAAAAAAGTTTGAAATATCCAATAAATGTCGTTCCACTTCATGATTGTGTCCCACTTGTTGTTGATTCTTCACAAAAAAATACAGTTTTATATCTTTATGTTTGAAGCCTGAAATGTGGCAAAAGGTTGCAAAGTTCAAGGGGGCCGAATACTTTCGCAAGGCACTGTATACAGTTGGCATTGCTGTTATGATTTCAGTTGTCCTTGATATCCTTTGTTTTAAATGTATTTTGTATAATTTTTTTTGCATTGTTGTTTGTTGTTTTCTTCTGTCTTTTCCTTTTTTCTCTTTAGTTCACTTAGTTATTGGTGCATTGGGGGGGTTCTTGGGGTGGGGAATGGAATTAATTGTATTTTATTTTATTTTAATTATTCCTTGGGGGGCACTGTGGGAGGGTTCTCGAATGGTTGAGGGACAGCTATTGGGGAACTGTAGGGGGATCTTGGAGGGTTCGGGTTTCACAAGATTGTGATCATGAAAAAGGACACTATGACGTATATTTTATATCACTATCATGCACAAACACCCTCACACAATAAGGATGGCTCTGTTGCGGAAAGTATGATACATGTTTGATAGTGTCTTGATGCTGTATTGTTTGTCCTTCATGTTCTAATACTTTAATGTTACCCCTTCCTTGTGTTTTTTGTAATAAATAAGAAAAATAAAAAAAAATAAAACATGAATATTTAGGCTACCTCTGACTTTATCATGTTCACATTTAGATAACCTTTTCCGACAAGGCCCTTGTGTTCCTTAGCTGCCTACATTGATATTGTGGCAGATTGTAACCCATGACAGCTATATTGAACCATATAGGGTACAAAGCCTTGGCTACAGGTTAAACAATTTACAGCTTTGATTTCCTCCCCATCATAACCGTCAAGGGTAGTTAAATAACAGTGGTTTTCTTGAAAAGGGGATCATTTGAGCTTTCCTAAAATGCCAGAAGTATTACTGTACTCCTAATAGTCAACAAATAGCATTCGTTTTTTCCATAGGGAAAAAGCAACCACAACTCGCATTTGCTGCAAGATTAGGCAACACAAATGAATACATAACAGCGCACATGTTATTTATTCAAAGCAAAAATAGCCTACATGAAAGTAAGAGAGAGTAAACATTGTTATCCCCCTTTTATGACCTTGTCTCATCACTGCAACTCCCCAACGGGTTCGGGAGAGGTGAAGGTTGAGCCATGCGTCCTCCTAAACATGACGCGCTTCTTAACACCCCATCCGCTTAACCCGGAAGCATGTAACAGAGGAAACACCATTCAACTAACGACCGAAGACAGCCTGCAGGAGCCCGGACCACCACAAGGAGTCACTAAAGCGTGATGAGCCAAACCCTCCCCTAACACAGACAGCGTTGAGCCAATTGTGTGCCGCCCTTTGGGACTCCCTGTCACGGCCGGTTGTGACACAGCCTGAGATCAAATGAGGGTCTGTAGTCCCTATGGGACTCCCGGTCATGGCTGGTTGTGACACAGCCAAGTATCAAAGAAGGGTCTGTAGTGACACATCAACCACTGCAATGCCTTAGACCACTGCACCACTTGGGAGGCCATAAACATTGTTTCTAGTTGAGGTTAGTTACAAGTCAAGTGTCCTGGCTTCGCATCACTTCAAAAGATTGACAAGTGACTGAAGTGACCGCCTGGGAGCTGTGTGGGTGAGAGCAGGGCAGATCAGCTCAATCAGACCACGCAACTGAAAGATGTCAATTATTTCAATGAGAGGATTGCATCGAATATTCTGTATGCATGCTTATGATTGGACAAAACAGATGAAAAGGAGTTTCATGTCAAATAAAAAATGTCCATTAGTCTCACTTGGAAGTCTCGTCTCATCACATTTTCGTTGACTAAAATTAAAAGTAATTTGTAATAATTATTGTTTTTTCCCCCCAAGGCATCACGTCTCGTTATCGTCATAGTTTTAGTCTGGAAAAATAAGGTTGTTGACAAGTACTTCTCGTCATAGTTATTGTTGACGAAATTAACACAGACACCGACCCCCACACACACCAATACCGACACAACACACAGATAATAACACACCCTGACATACAAAACACACACACACACACACACACACACACACACACACACACACACACACACACACACACACACACACACACACACACACACACACACACACACACACACACACACACACACACACACACACACACACCGTTTGACGCAATTCTCAATCATGTCGCTGGACATGAGCTTCATGCGGTTCTCCAGGTGTTTGGCGAACTCCTCCTCGGGCCAGTGTAGGTCCCTGATGAAGGTCTGTAGGGCCTCCAGCTTCCAGAACAGGTCCTCCGACGTCCCAGAGCCATTGCTGCACAGCCACGGTACACCCAAACACACACAGGTCAGAAACCAAAGGTCACAGAAGATAGAGGGGTCGGGGGGTGTAGAGGAGGATGCTGGTCATCCACATCTCAACACTGGGGTCAAAGGTCCTTTATTCTGACCACACACCGGCCGACTGTTTCAGAGTTGTTTCCCTCATACTAACTTCAATTATAAATAACATATCATCACTTTAGACAGAGCCAGTGTATGGGAAGAATAAGACGACAGGGTTGAAAATAACATTTCAATAACCATGCTGTAGCACCTGGTTATTAATAGCCTTTTAGGTGTGGAGTGGGTTCATGCAGGATAGTCACTGCAGATATCGCACACACTGACTTGTGTCTGTAATACAACACAGGGGAGTGTAGAGGTGAGGGAGGGCGTGTCCTGAAACATGGCTATCATTGTGTGTTCAAACGTAGGTTTAATTTATCTCTATTGAACTTGGATTTTTTTGGAGTATACATGATCAATCACAGAAAATAAAACTCCAAAAGAGCAGCCCACTCTCTCACCCCCCATGTCCTCAGGCTGGTGATACTGGGTGGGTATCCTATTGTACAGTAGCTATTAAACACACCATGCAGTCCTGTCTGAAGGTGCTGCCATCCTGGGTAGAGCTGACTGGGATAGAGGGATGCAGGAAAAGAAGAAGGAGGAGAAGAGGAAAGGAGGACAGGAGAGGGGGCAGATCTCTACTGCGTTGGATGCCAGCTGCACTGAAGTGGTGGTTGCTTCAGAGCATTGAGCGAACAATCCACCCACCCAGTTACCACCGGGTAGAATCTCTACCCACTTACCCACCCCAATCATAGAAATAAAACCACTAGAACAGAAATACCCATTGACTAGAATGGGGATGTCCATTCTTGGGATTCAATTTCTATGATCCCACCCTTTGACCACCTGGCCCCGCCCACCCTATCCCACTGGACAGTCATGTGAGCCAGGACCAGCAGTATTCATACAGGTTGCTGATGTGATGTTCAACTGTACCTTCCATAAGCAATCACTGGTACAGTCAACTTTTCATGAGCACTACGGACTAACCACTGCATTCTTTACAGCTAGTGAAAACTGTAGGAGAGAGGCGGAGAGATACACATTGGACAGAAAATTCCAGATTATCATAATGTCCACTGTCACAATAAATTTCAGTGCAACAAGCCCAAAACCTCCAGTGAAATATGGTTTGGATCTGTATCTCTATACCTCACAGCTCAACTGCATGCATGTTGAGAGGAAATGAGAGCTTGTCAAATAGCCACTCATTTCAAGAACAAACAAGTCTAAACTTTAAACAAGCCTAAACTACTGTCCCGTAATCCCCTTGCAGTGCTCTTGGCATGAACATGATAGGATCGGTAAAGACTGTTTACCCTAGATTTTATTTGAGGAACGGAATGGTATCTGTAATGCGTCTGTAATGTGTGTGGTGTGCACTAGCCTATGTAGTTGAGAAACAAAGCTATCTTCCCTCACATAATGCCTAAGCAGGTCATTGGCAAAGACATTTTGAAATCTAAATCAATATTTTAATTTGGCCTTCTATTGTCAATGACCTGCGACAAGGGGACATCTTCATACCAAGGCAACACGTTGCTGATGCACATAAATCTAAGGTGAACTAGTTGAATACACACTCAGGGTCATAGATGGCAGCCATCCATGTCGGGGTGGAAAAACTAGGCATTGTTGGAAGGTTAACTGATAGTCCTGCTACTGGCGGCAGATTTGGTACTTTGGGAATTTGGAGGTTGACATTTGGTATTTGGAGATTCACATTGGGCAGATTACTTGTCAAACTCCTGCAGAAGAGACAGACAAAAAGAACAAAATAAATCCAGAACAGTGGTAATGTAGATGCTGCTGCAGTTCAAAGCCATGTGAAACTGTGCAGTAAAAGTAATCAAATCCAGAACACAAGAGGAAAAGTCACACAAAGAAACGGAGCATCTTCAGACATAATATGTAAAAGTAACACATAGACAAGAGCAACAGTTACAGAAGCAGTTTTTTTCTGAAGCACATACAAAAAGAGGACCTACTACATTCAGAATAAGCGGTGGATTGTATGCATATATACAGTGCCTTGCGAAAGTATTCGGCCCCCTTGAACTTTGCGACCTTTTGCCACATTTCAGGCTTCAAACATAAAGATATAAAACTGTATTTTTTTTGTGAAGAATCAACAACAAGTGGGACACAATCATGAAGTGGAACGACATTTATTGGATATTTCAAACTTTTTTAACAAATCAAAAACTGAAAAATTGGACGTGCAAAATTATTCAGCCCCTTTACTTTCAGTGCAGCAAACTCTCTCCAGAAGTTCAGTGAGGATCTCTGAATGATTCAATGTTGACCTAAATGACTAATGATGATAAATACAATCCACCTGTGTGTAATCAAGTCTCCGTATAAATGCACCTGCACTGTGATCGTCTCAAAGGTCCGTTAAAAGCATCATGAAGAACAAGGAACACACCAGGCAGGTCCGAGATACTGTTGTGAAGAAGTTTAAAGCCGGATTTGGATACAAAAAGATTTCCCAAGCTTTAAACATCCCAAGGAGCACTGTGCAAGCGATAATATTGAAATGGAAGGAGTATCAGACCACTGCAAATCTACCAAGACCTGGCCGTCCCTCTAAACTTTCAGCTCATACAAGGAGAAGACTGATCAGAGATGCAGCCAAGAGGCCCATGATCACTCTGGATGAACTGCAGAGATCTACAGCTGAGGTGGGAGACTCTGTCCATAGGACAACAATCAGTCGTATATTGCACAAATCTGGCCTTTATGGAAGAGTGGCAAGAACAAACCATTTCTTAAAGATATCCATAAAAAGTGTTGTTTAAAGTTTGCCACAAGCCACCTGGGAGACACACCAAACATGTGGAAGAAGGTGCTCTGGTCAGATGAAACCAAAATTGAACTTTTTGGCAACAATGCAAAACGTTATGTTTGGCGTAAAAGCAACACAGCTGAACACACCATCCCCACTGTCAAACATGGTGGTGGCAGCATCATGGTTTGGGCCTGCTTTTCTTCAGCAGGGACAGGGAAGATGGTTAAAAGTGATGGGAAGATGGATGGAGCCAAATACAGGACCATTCTGGAAGAACCTGATGGAGTTTTGCATTGTTGCCAAAAAGTTCAATTTTGGTTTCATCTGACCAGAGCACCTTCTTCCACATGTTTGGTGTGTCTCCCAGGTGGCGTGTGGCAAACTTTAAACTACACTTTTTATGGATATCTTTAAGAAATGGCTTTCTTGCCACTCTTCCATAAAGGCCAGATTTGTGCAATATACGACTGATTGTTGTCCTATGGACAGAGTCTCCCACCTCAGCTGTAGATCTCTGCAGTTCATCCAGAGTGATCATGGGCCTCTTGGCTGCATCTCTGATCAGTCTTCTCCTTGTATGAGCTGAAAGTTTAGAGGGACGGCCAGGTCTTGGTAGATTTGCAGTGGTCTGATACTCCTTCCATTTCAATATTATCGCTTGCACAGTGCTCCTTGGGATGTTTAAAGCTTGGGAAATCTTTTTGTATCCAAATCCGGCTTTAAACTTCTTCACAACAGTATCTCGGACCTGCCTGGTGTGTTCCTTGTTCTTCATGATGCTCTCTGCGCTTTTAACGGACCTCTGAGACTATCACAGTGCAGGTGCATTTATACGGAGACTTGATTACACACAGGTGGATTGTATTTATCATCATTAGTAATTTAGGTCAACATTGGATCATTCAGAGATCCTCACTGAACTTCTGGAGAGAGTTTGCTGCACTTAAAGTAAAGGGGCTGAATAATTTTGCACGCCCAATTTTTCAGTTTTTGATTTATTAAAAAAGTTTGAAATATCCAATAAATGTCGTTCCACTTCATGATTGTGTCCCACTTGTTGTTGATTCTTCACAAAAAATACAGTTTTATATCTTTATGTTTGAAGCCTGAAATGTGGCAAAAGGTCGCAAAGTTCAAGGGGGCCGAATACTTTCGCAAGGCACTGTATATATACAAGGAGCAGTAAGGCAAAACAGCAAAGTTATCCAAAACACCTATTGTCTATAAATATGTATTTTCCTTTGAGGTTTACAGCTTTGTAAAAGAGCTTCATTTAAAAGAAAGCAACGCAAATGTAAATGGCATGACAAATCAATAAGTATTGGTTGTAAAGTGAAAAAGAGAAAATTAGCAACACAAAATACACTGGAGAGCTTCTATCCCTAGTGACATTTCAAAGCACACACTATGAGGGTTAGTCCACAAAACAAAAGGATGGAAATATTGGAGATTGACTTCAACTAAACTACATGCGACCTAGTCTGGGATGAGGGTCCCGAATGTGGCACAGTATTGCCTGTTGCACTTTTGCAAGTTAACCGCACAATATCCGCGAATGCTTGAAGCTTCCAATCACAAAACTATTTTTTTTTTTTAATAATACCGTACGAGTCATAGCTACCATCATATTCAGGTTTAATTTGTTTCTGGAGTTCGAAAAACTAATTTCCGAGACCTATGTCTCCTAATAAACGTTTTATGAATGCCTTTTGGGATAGGTTTTCCTTATCAGAAAATAAACTCCTTATCTATTACTCTCCTCAAACTGTTCTGGCTGAGGAGTTTTCTGAGGCAGTCAATAAGGAGTGAACAACATGACTGCTCTCCTAAATATAGTAGTATTGTAGGAGTGTCTCTCTCCTGGCCTCTCCTAGACTAGACAGTTAGTGTGAGGAAGGACGGCCCCTTACTTTACAGGCACCCAGGACTCTCCCTCAAAGCCCCTGGTGATAGACTGAGCGATGGAGGACTCCATCAGGTCTACATATCTAACCACCAGGGGAGCATAGAGGTCCTGCAGGTGTTTGTGGAATTTCCCATTGCACAGGTGATCTAGAAGCAGAAGAAGAGAGAGAATAGAGAGATTATAACTACATATATATTGTTATATGGATAGATTGTTATTGTTGCAATAAACACTACAGAGGGGAAGTTATCTAGGCAGGAGAGAGAGAGAGAGAGAGAGAGAGAGAGAGAGAGAGAGAGAGAGAGAGAGAGAGAGAGAGAGCGAGAACACCGTATTGATGTTATAGCATAAAACTCTCAGAGGCGCAGGACAAGCCATGTGGGTGTGCCACAGTACAGTGTGTGTTTTATTGTTTTACTATACTCGGCCTTGTCTCAGGATGGTAAATCCGTGGTTGAAGATATCCCTCTAGTGGTGTGGGGGCTGTGCTTTGGCAAAGTGGGTGGGGTTATATTCCTACCTTTACCCCCCTTTCCGGGGGTATCGTCGGATGGGGCCACAGTGTCTCCCGACCTCTCGTCTCAGTCTCCAGTATTTATGCTGCAATAGTTTATGTGTCGGGGGGCTAGGGTCAGTGTTTTAAATCTGGAGTATTTCTCCTGTCTTATCCGGTGTCTTGTGGGAATTTAAGTATGCTCTCTCTCTCTTTCTTTCTTTCTTTCTTTCTTCTTTCTTTCTTTCTTTCTTTCTTTCTTTTGCTCCCTCTCTCTCACTCTCTATGAGGACCTGAGCCCTGGGACCTGGGACCATGCCTCAGGATTACCTGGCCTGATGACTCCATGCTGTCCCCAGCCCACCTGGATGTTGATTAAGGCAGTCCCCCACACCTCTCTGATTCAGAGGGGTTGGTTTAAATGCAGAATACACATTTCAGTTGAATGCATGCAGTTGTACAACTGACTAGGTATCCCCCTTTCCCTATCCTATGCCTATCTATGTTTCCTGGGGGGGGGGGGGGGGACTTTTGAATGGGTGATTAAGCCCTTTCACATTCCAAGTCCAACTTGTTCCCTAATGTTTATTGGATAGAGAAAGCCATTGGTGTATATAGAAGAGAAACATGAAACATACAGTCAGTGCGGAGGAAGTCGTTGAGCAGCTGGAAGAGAGGGAAGCTGTCCCAGCTCTCAGGAGACTGGATTTCCAGAGCAGCGTCCATATCCACGGCGTACATAGCCAGGAAGGTCTCAGCGTGCTCCGTCATCAGGTCAGACCACCAGGCAAAGGCCTAGACACACACAGATACCACGGACAGGACAGGGACAGAACCAAGGAGGGGGTGAACGGTGAACACAAGCCCCAGTCAGGCTGTGAGGATGTGGGGTAGAGCAGGCAGGACAGGGAGGGAGCAGAGCAGACTTGGGAGGATCACACACATACTGGAGCTAATCAGAGCTCTAACAAACCCACGCCAGCATAGCACTGTGGACTGATATGTCATGTGTAGGTAGGTGGACCATTAAATGTAGTGATTGTATGCAGTTAACTACAGCAATGGTTGTATGTAGCCTTGCAAACCCATGTGTTCTCCAAGAATGAGTAAAACCAATCCACAGCTCTTTCTGGTGAAGACTAAAGGGGTTGGGACTAATTGAAACCTTAGATAACCTCCCACCAATGTGAGAACAATTTTACAATCCATTTATACACAAAGCCAATAATAGCATAATAATATCATGAAGCTGATCCATTCTGTTCTATTCATTGATCAGATATCTCTAGATTGAGGGAGGGTCACAGCCGGGGGAGGGGGGGGTGCCTTTTCTCATGCAGACTGAGGTGGATAAGTCCCTACATGCTCACCAGGACCAGGAAGGACCTCGCGTTTCCACCATTCACATCATTGCCATACCAACAGAACACTCCTCATTAGATGTGAATGTGACACGGGTCATGTCCATGCACTGCTCTCAGCCATATAACAGGAAGTAGGCACACCGACCGCAGACTGCAGCACATAGCTTCTCTACTAGCTACAGGGTTTCCAGAGGGACAATTTCTGGATAAACCAGTGTTCTTGATATTGTTTTCCCAGATATTTTGGGACTACTAGTTAGAGTAAACACTGGTACTTAGTGGGCCAGAAAGAGGTATTTTTCCATGTCTATTTCCATCAACCTTTCTGCTTCTATCGATGTTGCTGCTGTGCTTGCAGTCTGGGCTTGGGTTATCTGCTCATTGTTGGAAAAACTTGACAGGACGAATAATCATTCCTGTTATGCTGCATGCTTTTATTCCATATCGAATCGATACCCCTGGAAAAACATCTGCCATAGAGGGACTATAGCCAGCACAGCGCAGGGGGACGGCACTGCAGTCAGGTCCTCACTTACCTGTCTGACCACTTACATGCCCACCCCCTGCCCGACTACTACAGTACAGGCAGAAGACCAAGCTGTGCTCCATCATCATCATCACTATCATCATCATACACAGGGCAGGGGAGAGTGTGGACTCAGGGAGAGGTGTGGGGGGGGGGGGGGGGGGGGGTGGACAGGTAAACTGGATGCTCCATCCTATGTTGGGGGAAAGGAACACAGGCAAGGCCCAGGTCTCTACAAGCATGCCCAAGCTCGGTGCTCCGTCTCAGCCAGAGAAGTTACAGGCTCCAGTTCTGCAGCAGGCACCATCATTCACAACAGTCCCAATACAACAAGCCCAAAAGAGCGGTCCTGGACTGTACCAACAAGTCAGAGAAATGGGGGCAGGGCATCTACTGGACATGCACAAACCATTAGAGGGTTAGAGGGGGGAGGGGTGTTCTCATTCAACTTCACCACATACCTCTTTGCCCTGCAGGGAGCGAACATCACCGATCATACAGACAGTGAAAACACAGGGAGGATAGTCACATTAATGTATCTACAGCATCAAGCATTTCTTTAAAGGATTACTGAGTGGAGGAACAATTCTTAGACGGAAAGAGGGAAAGCAGAGAGATGGAAGAGGAGAAGCCGGAAGGAGGAGGAATGTTCTAAATGTTCAAAGAGAGTGGACCGCGATTTGAAACCCGAACTTAAAGCTGGATGGAGGAAGGAGAGGATAGACACATTTATGTTCATGGTGGAGTTTGGGGATTCAATCAAACCCTAAAAGAACCACAAAGAGTATACTGTGGCATATCTCACTTCAACATGCTGCTAGAGAGAAGAAGACTAGTCCCTATGGCCCCATGGACATGCTCTATGATCAAAGTGATGTTGTGCAGCCTATAGTATGCCGGTGCGTTACAGTCAGCATGTTAGCTGATGTCTCTGAACCAACACACAACAGCCACCCTCTCTAGTGGATTTCCCTCAGCCTTATAACACTAAGGGCAGCCTCTGTGCAGGCCAACATGCGATAGATAGGGAGAGGAGGTTGGTGATGGGTCTGAGGAGAAAGATAAATAATTATACTGTACCGATTGATCTCCAGAACTTGTGACTGCAGCCTGTCAAGCATATGTCAGAGAGATAGAATACATCTGCTTATCCGCATTCATCTTATTGATCCCATAGGATCACCTGTAGATCTTCTATACATGCTCATCATGCTTTTACATTCATTTTGTTATACTTTTAGGCAAATACAGAGGAAAA
The DNA here is from genome assembly GCF_057628025.1 of Oncorhynchus mykiss. Classification (NCBI taxonomy): domain Eukaryota; kingdom Metazoa; phylum Chordata; class Actinopteri; order Salmoniformes; family Salmonidae; genus Oncorhynchus; species Oncorhynchus mykiss. The sequence continues at coordinate 36,413,072 of NC_143038.1, read as the reverse complement.
GGGAAACCTATTTAGTGATGTTTCTAGTTCATGTTCCAGCTTCTCAGCTAAAGTAACACTGAATGAGCATGCTTCACCTACTGTACAGTATGACTAGGAGCAGCTAGCCTACATTAGAGCTACCTGTAATGTTCTGTACTCTACTGTACACAATAAGCTGAAATCAAATCAGGCATGTTTTATGTAGCATTGCACCACTGGGGTTATGAATTTTGAGTCAGTGGAGAAGGGAACGGCACACTTCTCCACTCTCCCACTTGAAAATGCCTCCTTATTGCACTGGTACAATGTTAACATCCATTATTCATCTCCCATTAAGGATTTCCACCTGTGTATTAAATCTTTGATGACATTTTTTATTTGATTTTTTTTGTTTAAGTTACCCATGCACAAAGACAGCGCTACACATGAACAGGTGTCAGGAAGGAATAGGCTAGCTCCCTCCGCCGTGCCCAGGTGTCGGAGGGGGTAAAGAAGTGAGATAGATAAAAAAGAGGGATGAGAGGAGGAGAAGAGGAGGAGTTACCCACTCACCTCCGCATGATGCTCCTGGTTCTGCTGAAGGACCTCTATGACTAGCTCGGCCAGGCGAATAGTGTCCTCGAGTTTTTTGGCGGGCGTGACTAACCGGCCTACGTTCTCTGGAGCAGAAGGATTAGGGGTAAGGAAGGGGTTAGTTAGGCAGAGAGAGGGGTAGCTAACAGTTCCCATCTGTATGGATAACCCCAGAAATTGTTGAAACGAAAGACGTAAGTGCTTATGCTGTGTCATATGGTTTCTAAAGCATGCACGCAATATAAACTGGCACTGGGGCATTGTCGGTAGACAGTCAATGTGAGGAGATATCGGCCAAAACAGTCAGGTAGAATCGACTGACTAAACCTATCCCATGGAGAAACCAAAATCTTTGTTATACTCATCATGCAAAATACTCTTGTGCTCTTAATGCTTTTGCTGCCTGGGATTATTGATGTTGAGTTTGTAACAAATATCGTTTGTAAGATCTACGGTGTACCTGGACACTGTCTTTTAATATATCATCTGCTGACAGAAAATTCGTTAGGACAGTTTAATGTGGTGAAATGAGGTCGTCAGAACATTAACGATAATGTGTCAAAATGAGCAAAACATCAGAACATTCAATTGGACGGCTCAAATTAATTTGAAATAATGAGGACATAGAACTGTACATAGAACTGTACAGAGATAATATTGGTCAATTCATCATACCACATGTATCATAAACTCAGCAAGAAAAGAAACGTCCTCTCACTGTCAACTGCGTTTATTTTCAGCAAACTTAACATGTGTAAATATTTTCATGAACATAACAAGATTCAACAACTGAGGCATAAACTGAACAAGTTCCACAGACATGTGACTAACATAAATTGAATAATATGTCAAAGGGTGCTCATCTGGTGTGGCCACCAGCTGCATTAAGTACTGCAGTGCATCTCCTCCTCATGGACTGCACCAGATTTGCCAGTTCTTGCTGTGAGATGTTACCCCACTCTTCCCACAAGGCACCCTGCAAATTCCCGGATATTTCCCTCCAATCCAACACGTCCCAGACGTGCTCAATGGGATTGAGATCCGAGCTCTTTGCTGGCCATGGCTGGCCAACACTGACATTCCTGTCTTGCAGGAAATCACGCATAGAACGAGCAGTATGGCTGGTGGCATTGTCATGCTGGAGGGCCATGTCAGGATGAGCCTGCAGGAAGGGTACCACAGCGTTGAGATTGCCTGCAATGACAACAAGCTCAGTACGATGATGCTGTGACACACTGCCCCAAACCATGACGGACCCTCCAAATCGATCCTGCTCCAGAGTACAGGCCTCGGTGTAACGTTGATTCTTTCAATGATAAAAGCTAATCCGACCATCCCCCCTGGTGAGACAAAACCGCAACTCGTCAGTGAAGAGCACTTTTTGCCAGTCCTGTCTGGTCCAGCAACGTTGGGTTTGTGCCCATATGCAACGTTGTTGCCGGTGATGTCTGGTGAGGATCTGCCTTACAACAGGCCTACAAGCCCTCATTCCAGCCTTTCTCAACCTATTGCGGACAGTCTGAGCACTGATGGAGGGATTGTGCGTTCCTGGTGTAACTCAGGTAGTTGTTGTTGCCATCCTGTACCTGTCCCGCAGGTGTGATGTTCGGATGTACCGATCCTGTGCAGATGTTGTTATACGTGGTCTGCCACTGCGAGGACAATCAGCTGTCCGTCTTGTCTCCCTGTAGTGCTTTCTTCGGCGTCTCACAGTACGGATATTGCAATTTATTGCCTTGGCCACATATGCAGTCCTCATGCCTCCTTGCAGCATGCCTAAGGCACGTTCACGCAGATGAGCAGGGACCCTGGGCATCTTTCTGTTGGTGTTTTTCAGAGTCAGTAGAATGGCCTCTTTAGTGTCCTAGGTTTTCATAACTATGACCTTAATTGCCTACCGTCTGTAAGCTGTTAGTGTCCTAACGACCATTCCACAGGTGCATGTTCATTCATTGCTTATGGTTCATTGAACAAGCATGGGAAATAGTGTTTAAACCCTTTACAATTAAGATCTGAAGTTATTTGATTTGATTTTTACGAATGATCTTTGAAAGACATGGTCCTGAAAAAGGGACATTTCTTTTTTTGCTGAGTTTATTTGTCTAAATTTTGAAAAGTGAAGTTCTATTGTGCCTATTTATTCTCATATTTTTTTTGTCGTGTCATACACTATGGTTTGTTGTGTGATTATGTACTAACTGTTCTACTCTGTAGCCAACTAGCCATGCATTCTAAAAGGACCCTGAACCCCACAGCAAAGTTAAAAGGGGGTCATGCAGTGCCAGGGGAATGGCAGAAGACTCCTTGCAGAGCCTTTATGTTGGTCCTTAGAAGTATAATGAGCAGAATGATAATGTAGTGATTGTCATTGTCAAATGTATCATACTTCATCCATATCCAATGTGTTCAATTGTTTTGAAATATGTCATGTTATCAGAGAATGGACTCATAATTTTGCATACAATCTTCCAGATTCTATGTTCTGTGACAATGAAGTAATAATGCAAAATTTGCCTCAGTGTGTATTTGAATACTGATAGCCAGATATACTGAGGTAAACTCATATTGCATTATTTCTCTCAACACATTGGAGATGCTACCTTGTTATGTGTATTTGTGAGAGATTGTTTTTCTTGATCAGTTTCAGATTTATTTACCTTTATTCAATGTATCATATCAGGAAAAACGATGGAAAATAATTTCATGAATTGAAACACGCACCTCTGTATTCAATTCATGAATTGAATTAATATACATTTCCCTGAAAATGACTGTTCTAAAGTAACACAATCTCTGCACAAATAATAGTTTGCTAAATGTTGGCATGCCAAGATATGAGGGGGAATTTGAGAGGGTTTATGTGTGTGTTAAAATGTGTATTGGTTACATAAATATATATATATATATATATATATATATATAATATACACACAGTGCTTTCGGACACACAGACCCCTTGTCTTTTTCCAAATGTTGTTACGTTACAGCCTCCTTCTAAAATGGAATAAATACAAAAATCCTCAGCAATCTACCCACAATACCCCATAACGACAAAGTGAAAACAGGTTTTGAGAAATTATTGCAAATGTATTAAAAATAAAAAACACAAACACCTTATTTACATACATATTCAGACCCTTTGCTATGAGACTCAAAACTGAGCTCAGGTGCATCCAGTTTCCATTGATCACTCTTGAGATTTTTCTACAACTTGACTGGAGTCCAGCTGTGGTAAATTAAATTGATTGGACATGATTTGGAAAGGTACACAGCAATCTATAAAAGGAGTTGACAGTGCATATTACAGCAAAAACCAAGCAATGAGGTTAAAGGAATTGTCCGTAGAGCTCAGAGACAGGTTTGTGTCGAGGCACAGATACCAAAACATTTATGTAGCATTGAAGGTCCCCAAGAACACAGTGCCCTCCATCATTCTTAAATTCGACCTAATTGCCAAGCGTCATGTCTGGAGGAAACCTGGCACCATCCCTACGGTGAAGCATGGTGGTGGCAACATCATGCTGCGGGGATATTTTTCAGCGGTCAGGATCGAGGGAAAGATGAACGGAGTAAAGTACAGAGATCCCTGTTGAAAACTCCAGGGCGCTCAGGACCTCAGACTGGGGCAAAGGTTCACCTTCCAAGAGGACGACAACCCTAAGCACACAGCCAAGACAATGCAGGAGTGGTTTCAGGACAAGTCTCTGAATGTCCTTGAGTGGCCCAGCCAGAGCCCGGAGTTGAACCCGATCAGCAACGCTCCCCATCCAACCTGACAGAGCTTGAGAGGATCTGCAGAGAAGAATGGGAGAAACTTCCCAAATACAGGTGTGCCAAGCTTGTAGCATCATACCCAAGAAGACTCAAGGCTGTAGTCACTGCCAAAGGTGCTTCAACAAAGTACAGAGTAAAAATGTGCAAAACATTTCTAAAAAAAAGTTATACTTTGTCATTATAGGGTATTGTGTGTTGATTGATGACAAGAAAACACAATTTAATCAATTATAGAATAAGGCTGTAACGTAACAAAATGTGAAGTCAGGTGGTCTAAATACCTTCCGAAGGCACTAATATATATATATATATATATATATATATATATATATATATATATATATATATATATATATACAGTTGAAGTCAGAAGTTTACATACACCTTAGCCCAATACATTTATACTCAGTTGTTCACAATTCCAGATATTTAATCCTAGTAAAAATTCACTGTCTTAGCTCAGTTAGGATCACCACTTTAATTTATGAATATGAAATGTCAGAATAATAGTAGAGAGAATTATTTATTTCAGCTTTTATTTCTATCATCACATTCCCAGTGGGTCAGAAGTTTACATATGCTCAATTAGTATTTGGTAGCATTGCCTTTAAATTGTTTAACTTGGGTCAATCGTTTCGGGTAGCCTTCCACAAGCGTCCCACAATAAGTTGGGTGAATTTTGGCCCATTCCTTTTGACAGAGCTGGTGTAACTGAGTCAGGTTTGTAGGCCTCCTTGCTCGCACATGGTTTTCAGTACTTCCCACACATTTTCTATAAGATTGAGGTCAGGGCTTTGTGATGGCCACTCCAGTACCTTGACTTTGTTGTCCTTAAGCCATTTTGCCACAAATTTGGAAGTATGCTTGGGGTCATTGTCCAGTTGGAAGACCCATTTGTGACCAAGCTTCAACTTCCTGACTGATGTCTTGATGTTGCTTTAATATATCCACATAATTTCCCCCCCTCATGATGCCATCTATTTTGTGAAGTGCACCAGTCCTTCCTGCAGCAAAGCACCCCCACAACATGATGCTGCCACCCCCGCACTTCAAGGTTGGGAGGGTGTTCTTCGGCTTGCAAGCATACCCCTTTTTCCGCCAAACATAACGATGGTCATTATGGCCAAACAGTTCTATTTTTCTTTCATCAGATCAGAGGACATTTCTCCAAAAAGTACAATCTCTGTCCCCATGTGCAGATGCAAACCGTAGTCTGGCTTTTTTATGGAGGTTTTGGAACAGTGGCTTCTTCCTTGCTGAGCAGCCTTTCAGGTTATGTCAATATAGGACTCGTTTTACTGTGGATATAGATACTTTTGTACCTGTTTCCTCCAGCATCTTCACAAGGTCCTTTGCTGTTGTTCTGTGATTGATTTGCACTTTTTGCAACAAAGTACGTTCGACTCTAGGCGACAGAATGTGTCTCCTTCCTGAGCGGTACGATGGCGGCGTGGTCCCATGGTGTTTATATTTCCGTTCTATTGTTTGTACAGATAAACATGGTACCTTCAGGCATTTGGAAATTGCTCCCAGGGATGAACCAGACTTGTGGAGGTCTACAATTTTTTTCTGAGGTCTTGGCTGAATCCTTTTGATTTTCCCATGATGCCAAGCAAAGAGGCACTGAGTTTGAAGGGAAGCCTTGAAATACATCCACAGGTACACCTCCAATTGACTCAAATTATGTCAATTAGCCTATCAGAAGCTTGTAAAGCTGTGACATCATTTTCTGGAATTTTCCATGCTGTTTAAAGGCACAGTCAACTTAGTTTATGTAAACTTCTGACCCACTGGAATTGTGATACAGTGAAATAATCTGTCTGTAAACAATTGTTGGAAAAATTACTTGTGTGATGCACAATGTAGATGTCCTAACCGACTTGCCAAAACTATAGTTTGTTAACAAGAAATTTGTGGAGTGGTTGAAAAACAAGTTTTAATGACTCCAACCTAAGTGTATGTAAACTTCTGACTTTATCTCTCTGTGTGTGTGTGTGTGTGTGTGTGTGTGTGTGTGTGTGTGTGTGTGTGTTTAGGGTAGGTGTATATTGGGGCTAAGCTAAAAGTCAAACAGGGCTTCACCTGGATCATTTGGATCCGGCTTTTTATCTTTCTCAACTTGAAACAGAGAGAGAGAAGGAGAGAAAAGAAAGAGAAAAGAGGAGATATTTAGGATTATATAACACACTACGGTTAATATTTTATATTCCAGAAGAGAGTGACAAGATTTGACTCTTTACTCTTCTCCATCTGACCCTTGACCTTTAGAGAGAACACCGGGAACTCTGCAGGAGTGTGTTAGGTAGTTGACAGATGTATCATTGACAAAACTCCACAGACATACACGTAGGTACAGACACGCTGAAACGTTGAGACATTATCCTAAGGAGAAGTCAAAAGTAAAGAAGCAACAACAACAGGATGTAGTTAACAGTAACAGACAGACACAACTTTAGACTGTCGTGAACTTAGACGTAAGACAAACAACAGCTGCACCAACCAAAGACAGGACACATTGACCGGTGGTGGGTTGAGTTGAGCTGAGTTAAAATACATATTATAAGAACTCTGTGTGCGTACACCCAATCCTTTCTGTCCTCCTGGTATCGTAGCTCTGCCTGCAGCTGCTGCTCTGCTCTACTGCCTCCCTCTCTGGGTTTCTCTGTTTCTGGCAGTGACATAGCACCATACCTGTCTGTCCCAGCGCACAGCGTGGCGTGGTGAGCCCACACTCACTGACACATGACCAGACGACTGAAGGAGATAACACAGAGCAAAGTAAAAAATGCATTCAAGTCACATGGGTGGGCATGGGCATATGTCCAACCAAAAGAAAGAAGCTTACAGACCAGACCGACAGATCATTCATGTTGGTCACAGACAGATGGGAGACTGTAGGTCCCTGATAGTAGGACCACTACAGTGCTGTTGCAGTGTCTCCCCAGACAGACCTCCACAGACCAGACTGGCTCTCTCTCTCTCCCCACTCGCTCTCGGCAGACATGAGCGACGGATTAAAAAAAGCACAGAGGAGGAAGGAGGAGTGGACATAGCTGAGAGGAGGGTGGGAGGGGGTGATGTGGTGAAAGAAAGTTGAAAGAGGGAGGGAGGAGAGACAGGGGGAGGATGAGGTAGGTACTCACGGATGGTTAAATCCATCACTTGTGACGCCAAGCAGAAGACAGGGTGCTCAAACATTTCCCTCTTTCTCCCTACAAAAGAGGAGGATTTGGGGCATGCAAGAGGCTGGGGTCAGAGGTTAGGGTGAGAGGTTATAGGTCAGAGGAGATGGCAAGGCAGAGAACTGTCCTGGGTTGTGTTCATTAGGGCACACAGTAGAAAAAAATGTTGTAACAGAAAACAGTCCAGGTAGTACTCCACTGTTTCAGTCTGTTTTGTTTCATTTTGTGGCCTAACGAACACAATCATGGTGAGTATTGACTTGGGTTGGGGCTGCGGATGACTGGGTTCAATAACTAGTGTTTTACCACTATTGTCTTAAATTTGGACCAACAGCATCACAAGGACAGGGAAAATAGGTCTACTTGGTATATCTTCCAGATAGTAAGCGATAAACACCTTAGTATCTTTGGAACCCTGGGTATGTATTTTTTGTTATTGACCACACACACACGTTTTGGATCAATCTGATGACATGCATGTCAAAGCAAACACTGCATGTGACTTTGTAGGGAAACCAAAATGGTGTTTTGCAAGTAATAATAGAGTACTGTATATCTAATTGAAGGTGAAATGGTGATATGTAGTGGCTAGTTCATACCTGTAAAGGCAAACCTTTCCATAATGTATTGTAGCACATGCAGGTAACAGATGCTGGGTTGTCTGTGTCCAATCCGAGCATTCTTTTTCATTGGCTTCAAAACCACTTATCACAGAAATGTGAGGTGATAAATGTGGCGAAGCCAATGAGATGAGAGAGGAAGAGGACAGCAGACAGAGGAACAGGGAGAGGAGTGTAATGGTCCGCAGGAAGAACAAGAGGAAAGATAAGGTAAGAGAGAGAAAGAAAGAGAGGGAAAAGGAGAGGGAGAGTAGGACAAGGGTCCCCAGGAAGGGGATGGGCCAAAGTAAGATTTATTTGATAAATCTTAGATTATAGACCCTGGAGTCTAGGGGTGGAGATACAGTCAGAAAGGAGTAGGGGTCAGGAAGGGGAGTTCTGTTCAGGGGAAATCTGCTTCTAGCTACTATATACACTACATGACCAAAAGTATGTGGACACCTGCTCCTCACACATCTCATTCCAAAATCATGGGCATTAATATGGAGTTGGTTCTCACATTGCTGCTATAACAGCCTCCCCTCTTCTGGGAAGCCTTTCCACTAGATGTTGGAACATTCCTGCGGGGGCTTGCTTCCATTCTGCCACAAGAGCATTAGTGAGGTTGGGCACTTAGGCTTGGCTCGCAGTCGGCGTTCCAATTCATCCCAAAGGTTCGGTGAGGTTGAGGTCAGGGCTATGTGCAGGCCAGTCAAGTTCTTCCACACCGATCTCGACAAACCATTTCTGTATGAGCCTCGCTTTGTGCACGGGGGTATTGTCATGCTGAAACAGGAAATGGCCTTCCCCAAACTTTTGCCAGGATCGTCAAGAATGTCACTGTATGCTGCAGCGTTAAGATTTCCCTTCACTAGAACTAAGGGGCCTAGCCCGACCCATTAAAAACAGCCCCAGACCATTATTCCTCTACCAAATTTTACAATTGGAACTATACATTGGGGCAGGTAGCTTTCTCCTGGCATCCACCAAACCCAGATTGGTCCGTCAAACTCTCAGATAGTGAAGTGTGATTCATCATTCCAGAGAACGTGTTTCCACTACTCCAGAGTCCAATTGCGGTGAGCTTTACATCACTATAGCCAAGGCTGGGCATTGCGCATGGTGAACTTGGGCTTGTGTGCGGCTGCTCGGCCATGGATACCCATTTAATGAAGCTCCCGACGAACAGTTATTGTGCTGATATTGCTTCCAGAGGCAGTTTGGAACTCGGTAGCGAGTGTTGCAACCGAGGGCAGATGATTTTTACCCGCTACGCGCTTCATCACTTGGCGGTCCCGTTCTGTGAGCTTGTATGGCCTACCACCTTGTGGCTGAGCCGTTGTTGCTCCTACCAGTAGATGTTTTCACTTCACAATAATAGCACTTACAGTTGACCGGGGCAGCTCTAGCAGGGCAGAAATGTGACGTTCTGACTTGTTGGAAAGGTGGCATCCTATGATGGTTGAAAGTCACTGAGCTTTTCAGTAAGATCATTCTACTGTCGATGTTTGTCTAGGGAGATTGCATGGCTGTGTGCTCGATTTTATACACCTGTCGGCAATGGGTGTGTCTCAAATAGCTGAATTCACTCATTTGAAGGTGTGTCCACACACTTTTGTATATATAGTGTATGTTTACTGCATACTGTAGATATAATATACTGTATATTCCAGATATATACTGTTAAATCACCACATGCCAGGGGCCAGGATACAGCTAGACTCAAGGTACAGTAACATGGGGGCCGGCAAGTAAACAGGGCTTTAATCCAAAACTTTGGATTTGAATGCATTTTTACTCACAACACCTCTACAAAAAGCCAATTTGACCCACAGTAGAGTAAAGTAGAGTACAGCTAAAGCAGCCTGCCTGAAACGAAGGATAGTGTTAATTGGCTGAGTGACAAACAAGTGACAACCAATCTGTCAAATGGAAAAATACTGTGTCAGCTGTTTCTTTTGAATTCATGTGCTAAAAAAACAAGAGCTCTCAGTATGTGTCTTTAGTGCTTCTTTTCTCCAGGTTAATCTGGTCCAGGTTATCTTGAAAAGAATCCCACTGTAGGATGCTAAAAAAGGAATCAGAGTGGTCATGACAAGTCACTTCCAAATGAGAGTAGAATGTTTGACACTCCTGTTCCACACAGAAAACCCCAGAATTACTGAAAAGGCACTAAAGTACTAAAACAGTTACCATCATCTAAAGAAAAACAACCAGTTACAGGTTTTAAAGCAACAGCAACCAAGAATTTACCAACAGAGTAAGTAACTGCTATAGCATATTGAAGGTGTGTCTGTATATGTAAATCATGGCTAGTTACCTTCGATTTTGGCGTACTCTGTGATTTTAGCGTAGTTGAGCTGTGCAGCCTGCTCCAGGCATTTACGGATGACTCCCTTCACTTCCTCTTGTGGGACTGGAGTCACAATGTCCTTCATCAGCACCTGAGGATGAGGAACAGGACAGGACAAGTCTTCCTTCGGGTCTTCCCACTGAACATCAGGTTATTGCAGTTTTGCTTTCATTTTCAATTTCCTTTTTTCTAGCATATGAGATTATTTGAGCTATGAGATCTGAATCATTCATGAGCTGAACATTTTCTGTAAAAGAAAAACGAAAAGATTGCAGTCATCAAAATGTACGAACCCTTTCCAGCAAAGACAGCGTGGCCTTCAAGGCTCCCTCTGGACGTCCGAACGGGAAGCAATATCTACACGAGAGAAGCGAGTTGAATCACAATGAAATATAAAAATCACCATGGACAACAGAACTATGGAATAGTATATGCTGAGGCTAGCGATCTAGACAGCGATCAAACGAACGCTCATCATATACTTTTCCATTATTCCATCTATCCATTATTCGATCGATCGGATCGATAGATAGACCAGTTAGGCAGCAGCACTCACCTGAAGTTAGTGATCTGGTGTTCCAGGATCACACGCAATCGCTCTTTGATTTCTTCAAAGCGCTCCTTTTCATCCACCTTCACTGTTCCCAGTCCGTCAGGCCTTAGGATGACATCATAGAATACAAAAACACAACATCAGCCCAGCGCATCATGCGGTAGTGGAGCCGCCAGTTGGAGTCCACCAAAAAAGGAACGATACAGCATTTTGCACATAAACAGTGCCATCTTTTAGTTCGCCATGATTTTACTGCTGCTTGTGTGAGTGACAGAGAATCATTCATCAGCATGTTTACCAAATTGAAATGTTATTTCTCTCACAGACAAACATCCAATCAAATTGTATTTGTCACATTCTTTGTTAACAATAGATGTAGACTGACAGTGAAATGCTTACTTCCGGGTCTCTTTTCAACAGTGTAGAATTAAAGTTAAAAAAAATGTAATAAAAATAGAAAGTCACACGACAAATAAATACAGAGTGAATAACGAATAACAACGACAGGTACAAATTGCATAGCTATATACAGGGAGTACCAGTACCGAGTCAATGCGCATGGGTACAAGGTAATTGAAGTAGCTATGTACATATATTTTATAGTACATCATCTTACCTGATGGGCTCTTGTACGAGCTGAAATGTGGAATCCCTTTTCTTTCTAAACTTCATCTTTTTGCTTCCCCGTTTCGAGCCAGCCCCTGGTTCTGGGCTCTGGGCGCCCTCACAACCCACCAGTGGCCCACAGTAACTGCTGCCCTCTCTGACTTTATAGGGATGCATGGGAGGATGAGCAACATCGACATAATGAGACTGAATGAAGCAACAAAAGACAAGGAGGGAAAAGAAAAAAGGAATACGGTGGAAACGAAGGTAAATATAATTCATTAATAAAATAAAAGTGAACAAAATGACGACATGATAACATAAAATACATGATTAAAATCATAATAAATAATATGCAAAACATTCATGACAAACAAAGACGTAACATTGGGAAATCGTAAAGCAATGGTGCTCTGCTGCGTTTGATGACCTTTTGTCCTGTTACTATGGCCAGCTTCTCTTTCCTTCTTTCTCTTTTTATTTTATCTGAAGACCTTTGTGTGTGTATTTGAGATACAAACTTTACCCATCTCTCTTGCGATATGGTGGTGATTTAGCATTGCCAGTGCTACCTTGTGATGAGCACTGGCTTGTCCAAAATGTCGCCCTCCGACCTTGAGGATGTCCTCTTGGTCTAATGATTAAGACTATGGATTGGCAAGCAGGAGGACCGGGTTCATTCGGGTGTAGATTTTACCTGTTACCGTGGACATGGGAGGCGCAGAAAGCGAAGCTGTAGTGAAGCAGGGTGGGGTCGATCATGGCTCCTCTGTCCGCCCTCTCCAGCAGGTCCCCTAGGTAACCCAGGTGTCTGTGACACCCCCGCACTCCGTTCCTGGCACAGTACTCATCCAGGACAAACACCTGGCCTGGGCTGAACCATCCCTACACATTACATCAGAGAGTTGATTTTATGTTATTATTTATCATTTTTTAAGCCCCTTTTCTCCCCAATTTCGTGATATCCAATTGGGAGTTATAGTCTTGTCCCATCGCTACAACTCCCGTACGGACTCGGGAGAGGCGAAAGTCGAGAGCCATGCATCCTGCAAAACACAAAACTACCAAGCCACACTGCTCCCTTAACCCGGAAGCCAGCGGCACCAATCGGAGGAAACGCCATACAACTGTTGACCGTGTCAGCGTGCATGCGCCTGGCCTGCCACCGGAGTCGCTAGAGAGCGATGGCACAAGGACATCCCGGCCGGCCAAACCCTCCCCTAACCTGGACGACGCTGGGCTAATTGTGCTTCACCTCATGGGTTTCCCGGTCACAGCCGGCTGCGACACAGACGGGGATTGAACCCAGATCTGTAGTGACACCTCAAGCACTGCAGTGCCTAAGACCGCTGTGCCACTTGGGAGGCCCAGAGAGGGGGTTTAACAGTTTAGACTAGAACACCTGGCCCGTGCTGAACCATCCCTACACATAACATCAGAGATGTGTTTAACAATTTAGACTAGAACCCCTGGCCCGCGCTGAACCATCCCTACACATTACATCAGAGCTTTTTTTAAGAGGTTAGCACCATGATTTCAATAACAAACAAACCCCTTTCCCTGACTGAACCATGACCTAAGTCACATTAACAATGTACCTTGCTCCAAAAAATGTCAGGATTTTGATAAAAAGTATATTTTTAGTGCCCAGGACTGTATTTATTCTCATTCCACCGTACTGTGGGTTTGGAGAATGCCACTCACCAGGCAGCAGAAGGTGTCATTGAGCCTGTGGTCCAACGTAAGCCTCTGGACGATCTCGAACAGGGAGGCGTGGTCAAAGCTACAGGGGTTAGCCGAGATAAACTCATCCATGCCATGTTTCTGAGCTCTGTCTGCGTCTGTGTCCAACCAGCACAGGGAAAAGGACAGGATTCAGAGGAAGAGGGTGTCAGTAAGGCACAGATAAATAGTACAGCATATCTCTCTACCTCAACACAACACTGGGCCTGTCTGGCTAAGACTACTGTTAGGGCAAATTATAAACACTTACAGCTTTACATTGTCAACTTGCATCATATCAGACAGAGTCAATAGAGCTGATCGGGATTGTGGAATAAGGAGCTACTGATGTGAATCTGTAGCTAAGCTCAATGGGACCAGTGCTTTGTCATACTGTTGTATGTGGATGCTGGCATGCAGCTTTTTTTTGTTCAATGGCTACCATTTTAGGCACATAAGATTCAAAACGTGTAGTAAGAAAGTGGTGGGTTAAATTGAATAGGATGCTAATCTCATTCGTAATATGTATTCAATAGATTCTGCCATTCGCGATTGATTGGTCAATGTCACTAAGTTCCTGACAAATGATGGGTCGTGTGCTGAAAAACAAAACAGAGTACAGTGTGATTTTGAAAAAAATATTAGGCTGAGTAAATAGCTCTGTTTTAATGGAGAAAGTCTAGTCGATTAAAAACTGTAAGAGTTAAGTGTTTTCTATTCTATAGAATACATCTATTTTTTATAAAGGTTGGGTAGCGGACACAAGCCTCTAGGGAGCTGCTTATCTGCATCCAAATGCATTCTGGGAGCAGATCAAGTAATGAGTGCCCATGTTTTTTAAATAGATTTTGACGGTATTTGATTAGTGTTGTATGATTGTTCAATAGATCTAAACAGCAGTGTATATGTTGAGGACAGAGAAGAATAGGAAAATACAGGAGACATGTATTAATGTATGACCATCTTCTGAAACAAAAATATGTATTCTGTCTGTCATGACAGTAGTGGTGGCATAATTTGAATAACCAGAATACTCTCATCTAACAAAAACATTGATGAGAAGCCTAAAAGCAGAATATAACCAGTACCTGATAAAAAAAAAAAAAACATTGATATTCCCACATTTTCTTCCCATTTCTGCACTACATACTGTATATAGTCAGATCTCAAACTATCAGTGATGAGATGACATGTGCATGAAAAGGGGGACTCAACATCATGTGCAAGTGACGCACGCGTTCCTACGTCATACATCCGTGTTCATGTCCCTAGCCCTGTACTGAATAGGCTTGATGATTATATCATGAAATTCGTGAAAATAAGGTCATATACAGTACCAGTCAAAAGTTTGGACACACCTACTTATTCCTGGGCTTTGCTTTATTTATTTTACTATTTTCTACATTGTAGAATAATAGAGAAGACATCACAACTATGAAATAACACACATGGAATCATGTAGCAACCAAAAAAGTGTTAAACAAATCCAAATATATTTTATACTTGAGATTCTTCAAAGTAGCCACCCTTTGCCTCATTGACAGCTTTGCACACTCTTGGCATTCTCTCAACCAGCTTCATGAGGTAGTCACCTGGAATCTATTTCAATTAACAGGTGTGCCTTGTTAAAAGTTAATTTGTGGAATTTCAATCCTTCTTAATGTTTTTGAGCCAACCAGATTGTGATGTGACATGGTATGGGTGGTATACAGAAGATAGCCCTATTTGGTAAAATACCAAGTCCATATTATGACATGAACAGCTCAAATAAGCAAAGAGAAACGACAGTCCATCATTACTTTAAGACCTGAAGGTCAGTCAATGTGGAAAATTTCAAGAACTTTTAAAGTTTCTTCAAGTGCAGTCACAAAAACCATCAAGTACTATGATGAAACTGGCTCTCATGAGGGCCACCACAGAAAAGGAAGACCCAGAGTTATCTCTGCTGCAGTGCATAAGTTCATTAGAGTTACCAGCCTCAGAAATTGCAGCCCAAATAAATGCTTCACAGAATAACAGACACATCTCAACATCAACTGTTCAGAGGAGACTGTGTGAATCAGGCCTTCATGGTCAAATTGCTGCAAAGAAACAACTACTAAAGGACACCAATAATAAGAAGAGACTTACTTGGGCCAAGAAACACAAGCAATTGACATTAGACTGGTGGAAATTTGTCCTTTGGTGAACGGATGATCTCCACATGTGTAGTTTCCACAGTGAAGCATAGAGGAGGAGGTGTGATGGTGGTGGGGGGGGGGGGGGGGGGGGGGGGGTTGCTGGTGACGCTGTCTGTTATTTATTTATAATTCAAGGCACACTTAACCAGCATGGCTACCACAGCATTCTGCAGCGATACGCCATCCCCTCTGGTTTGTGAGTAGTGGGACTATCATTTGTTTTTCAACAGGACAATGACCCAACACACCTCCAGGCTGTGTAAGGGCTATTTGACCAAGAAGGAGAGTGATGGATTGCTGAATCAGATGACCTGGCATTCACAATCACCCAACCTCAACCCAATTGAGATGGTTTGGGATGAGTTGGACCGCAGAGCGAAGGAAAGCAGCCAACAAGTACTCAGCATAATTGGGAACTCGTTCAAGACTGTCGGAAAAGCATTCCAGGTGAAGCTGGTTGAGAGAATGCCAAGAGTGTGCGAAGCTGTCATTAAGGCAAAGGGTGGCTACTTTGAAGAATCTCAAAACACTTTTTTTACACTTTTTTGATTCTATATGTGTTATTTCATAGTGTTGATGTCTTCACTATTATTCTACAATGTAGAAAATAGTAAAAATATAGAAAAACCATTGAATGAGTAGGTGTGTCCAAACTTTTGACTGGTACGATATAAAATTATATTTGTATTTGTGAAGGAATTTACTTCTGCCAGACGTCTTTCGTTATGTTTTTGCACTAAAAACCAATGCTATGTTTTTGCCCATTCAACACCATTCAAAAAGCCTACAAATGTTCAAAAACTACAAGGCAACTTGCAGCTTCACTTGCATAGCATATAGAGAAATGAAAGAGGTGTTGATGTTCCTCCTCAGCGTCGGTGAGTGACAGGTGTCATGTCCAATCGCATGACACTGAAAAAAGTGAGGATAATGTGACGGTGGTGGGGCAGGTGGATAAGGGGGTAGGCTGGGCTTGGCTGGGGGTGGGGGTTCTATAGCAACACTAACTTTGAACTCAACTGACATCTGTCCCCCCCATGTTCAGAGACAGGGATAGATAAAGGGGAGATGGAGGGCCACGGATGAGGGTAGGACAGCTGTCCGCCCCATGTTCAGAGACAGGGATGGATAAAGGGGAGATGGAGGGCCACGGATGAGGGTAGAACAGCTGTACGTTCAATGGTACTTGTTAAAGGGTTCTAGAGTGTAAAATTAGGAGGTGTTTTGTTTCTTAATCGTCCAAACGAGTGGACTAGACCAACAGACTATGTATCCCTGGTTTTGCTAGGCACTGACAAAAAAGGCCCTACCAGAGGTTAAAAGGGAGAGAGGGGTGAACTAAGGCAAAGACAGAGGGGTAAGCATAGGTTAAGAGAGAGGTGAGAGGGGTGAGACAGGAAAGAAATTATAAATATGATGGAAAAATGAAAGTTGTAGGGGGAGATGGAGTTCAAAAGTGAGGGTGTGAGAATGAGATGAAAATGAAACAAAGGGTGAACACAGAAAGAGAGAGAAAGGGGGGGGGGCTGAGAAAACGACTCAGACGCAGAGATAGATAGACGAGGGAGATACAGACAGTGCCAGGAAAGTGGGGAAGAAAACGAAAGCGGACGGGGTGGGATAGTTACGGGGGCAGTAGGGAAGGGTGGGGGTGAGAGAAAGTGTGCGATAGGGGCAGAGTGAAGGTGCACGATGTGTGATAGAAAGTGCTTGAAGGTAGGCGGGAGGAAAGGCGGTAGGGGATATCTCTTCTGGTTGTTTTAAATGAGGAAATGGAGTTTGATTTTGGAATAACAGACTGAATGGACTATGGGGGACATGATCATATTTAGTGAGTTCTTGTCGATGGTGACGTCATCATCTAAAGGCAAGATGATTGGTTAAAAAGATTGGATTGTTTTTCCATTGTGAATATTGGGGAATACAGTAATTAATAAATGCTCAGTGACAAACAAAACATGCTGTAGAACAGTGACTTTTCATTGTGCTTTCAAAAATGTTTCAAAATGTTATGTCATGCATCTGAAGGTTCCATTTTCAATGTTTGGATAAAACATTTTGGGCATTCCTCTTTCTCTTAGCATTTGCAAGTTGACAATACTTGAGTGTGTTGCAGTGTATTTATTCATGACATCTACAGAGCACAACTAACAGGCATACCAACTACTGGAGTATCTCTAACAGGGTAGCAATACAATTTGGTGCAAGTACATCGGTTTATAGCATGAAGCCGACAGAGGCAAAACTACATGTAGATCATTCTCTGGGAGATGGCAAAGGGGGAAATAAAAATTCCTGTAATTCCATCAACGCAATAATGGACACATGACAAAAGTGTTCACCTGTTCAGGCAATCAAAGGGCAATCAAAAGAAACCAAAATGAGACCTGTTCCCTCCTAGAGGTGCTACTATGGGGGGCTAGCTGCTGTCTACAGGCCCATGTAGTAAGAGGGTTCTTCCAGAGTATTGTATGGTAAGGAGCGGTGCCAATGGCTACTCCTTGTCATCTGCATTCAGAATACTCCACGTACATATTTGCCAACTCTCGTGAACAGAGGACAAAAGAAAAGAACCAAAAGCAATTGAGCCATGGCCACTGAGGAGTATTTTTCTCCACAGATCTTTTGGGGTGATTTACCAGGGGGTGCTGTAGCACCCTCAGCACCCCTACTTCCCACGGCTAAGAATTGAGTCCTCGGAAGTAAAGCATGACCCATGTTACCCTGCTAAAAGGGTCCAAATGTCACAGCTTTCCAACTGCTCTACTCTTTGAAAAATGTATTAAACAATATGGAAATATTCAATCATTTGTAAGCGATGTCAAGAATTGTAGGACAACAAAAAAGATGACAAGCTCAGAAGTTCCCTCAGGGGGAAACTTTTTTACTGTCCTCTACTGCTCTCTAAAACAGAATTTCCATAACTGTTGATGGATTCACAACTAGATTTCCTACAGCAGTCATTTACTGTATTTCATTTTCTGATGGCATCATGTCACATTGGGCCATCTCTCTGCTTTACTCTGAGGGGTCCTTGGACACCAATAAGATTACGGAGAGAAGGCAATTATGCAACAAAAAAAAACATAATAATAACCAGATTATAAACTACAATAATTACTGAGCCAAATGATAAGTCTAAGAATCAAATACATGCATCCTAAACCGTCAAGAATGGAAGCTTATGGCTACTTCAAATCTCAGATTGAGGAGAAATCAAACATAAAAAAACAAGTTTTCTACTGTCTAAAGACATGAAGCGAGGAGACTTAAGAGGAGGAAGTGGATAGGGAAAGAGGAGAGAAAGCACGTTGCATTTGTCAGATAATCGTTGGGGATTATCTGAGCTGTGCCGGCTACAGGGAAGCACTTACCCTTAAGTCCAGCTAGAAGACAGCGGGGTGAGAAGGGACAAACCAGAATAACATAAAGACTAGCAACAAGGCTGGAGGAGAGCAAACACGAGTGTCCCTCACCTAGCAGTTGCAATACTAAAGAAGGGGTAACAAGCAAAGCATGAGGAAGAGAAACACACACAAAAAAAAAAAACCTGTACCAAAATGAGAGAGAGAGAGAGAGAGAGAGAGAGAGAGAGAGAGAGAGAGAGAGAGAGAGAGAGAGAGAGAGAGAGAGAGAGAGAGAGAGAGAGAGAGAGAGAGAGAGAGAGAGAGAGAGAGAGAGAGAGAGAGAGAGAGAGAGAGAGAGAGAGAGGCGTGTGGGCAGCGGTGGTGTGCTGAGCATGTGTGGGTATGTGAGCTGGAGAGAGAGAGAGATAGTGAAAAGAAAGGTAGAGAGAAAGAGAGGAGATTGATAGAAAATCAAGAGAGGGAAATAGAGGGCCAGTGAGATCATGACAGAAACAAGAGCGATGAAAGGATAAGGGCAAAGGGTTATCATCCCTCTGCTGTGGTTGATTTAGTCCGGATTCTGATCTAGGTATAGTACATTTGTTGCACTTTAATTTGAGTCAGTTTTCTATAGCAGGAAAATAATCCTGCAGCAACAGAAAATGTCAATTATTGTGTCGATTATAATTATTTTCTGTAGGCATTTTTACATTTTTTTCATAAGGGAAAATCAAGTCTGAAATTTCCAAGTGGAAATGACAAGCCTTTTGAAACCTCAAATAAACTACAAGTGGTAAATGTCCTGCATTTCGGGAAAGTTATCCTGCAACAGTGTGATCAAATTAAGATCCGACATCTGTATCTCATTCTAACATACATTATACATTACCATCGTAATATGATCGCTTCCCTTTGCTTTCTCCAGATCATAACAGAGGAGCACTGGCCCATACTCTACAGTTACATCCAGCACTCCAGCAACAACTTTTAGTTCTACTATCATTATTATTATGTAAATGATGCCAGTATCCTCCGCTGAATCTATGAAGGCACTGGACAGCTTACAAGATAATGTTTAGAGGAAAAATAAATGAAGAGTAATAACAATCTAAATGGCTAACGCAATTGGAATAAACCTGACATATCCACCTAATGCTATAATTTTATCCAAAATGTTTATTATTATATGGTTATGAATATGGGAGTCCACTTAAAGCAAAGTGATGTTGCCTGGTAATGAGTAGTGACACTCATAACTTATCTGGTAGGTAAAGTACTGTACTCAGTCTGGAGGCAGGCTGGCACATGAGAAAACACTATTAGCTTCGCCAGAGTCCCATTCCTTCCTCATCTAAATTCATCATTTAGAAGAAGTAGTCTATAAGTTCTCCTTTAGAAAGACTACTCTCCTATCCTTCCAAATCAGTGCTCCAGAACCTTATTATCGGCAGCAGAGCTCTGATGGTAGAGAGAAAGAACGAGAGAGAGAGCAAGAGAGAGCGAGAGAGACAGAGAGAGAGAGAGAGAAAGGAAGGAAGAAACAAAGAAACAAAGAAAGAGAAACAAAGAAAGAAAGAAAGAAACAAACAAACAAAGAAACAAAGAAAGAGAAACAAAAAAAGAAAGAAAGAAAGAAACAAACAAAGAAACAAAGAAAGAGAAACAAAGAAAGAAAGAAAGAAAGAGACAAAGAAAGAAAGAAAGAAAGAGAAAGAAAGAAAGAAAGAAAGAAAGAAAGAAAGAAAGAAAGAAAGAAAGAAAGAAAGAAAGAGAGGAGAGTAACAGGGCGGTGTGGTGTATGTTATGGCCCCAGAGCCATTCAAGATAACCAGGGTGGGGTGAAACATGTCCGTTTGGTGTGGCACAGTGTTTCAGAGAGGAGGGGGGTAGAGGGAGGAGGTCTGTGCCACTGTGAGGGGTCATTGAATGGCATCAGAATGGCTGGTCTTATATAGAGGAGGTAACCAAATAACCAGAAGAACGATCACATACTCGACAAAGACACCAATGGAGAGACCACAGGGAATTCTTGTCTATAGATTCTGTTTATAGAAACAAAAAAAGACATCTACGCTTTTATTACCTAAATAGCGCAATTCCTGCATAAAAACCTATATAGATGTTTTTATTGCTGAATTGTTTTCAGGTTATAAAAATGCCAATATAATAAAAGGGGAAAAAATATTTTTCTACAACCCATTAACTCTAACCCAACGGCTTGGACATTAGAATAACTGCTAAAATAACTGAAGGAGTTGTAGGAAGGACGCACACCAAAATAAGTTATCATGTTTGGTTTTGAATAGCAGGATCTATTATTGTGGAGTGTTCTTTAGTTGTCTTGTTAACCAGACTGAACGATGCACTCACCTTATTGAAACAATGGTGAGCACAGCATTCAGTCTGGTTTTACCAGGCTAGTTCTTTAGTGCTGTAAAAGAACAGAATTGAGTTGGCAACTAAAGGGTACTAATTTCCCAAGTTAGGGTTCAACCTGTTCAGGTTTCAGTGTGTTTACAACGTGTAACTTAGATATTTCTTTGTAAAAAGAAAAGTGCATTAGGATACACAAGTATCACGTTAGCCTAAAATTCGTTGGCCCTATTTCACTGTTAAACTGTGATTCAAAGTTTGCTTTAAATATAAGGGGCAGAGGACACAGAAGAGACGGTTACAACAGGAAGTAGATAGGTACGTGTTGCAGAAGCCACGTCACTAGAGACAGTCTTACCTTCACTTTGCTACTGTACAGTATCTGACCTGTGGCTGCTTAAAGGTACAAGTAAAGGATCGGTTAACACTACAGAGAACGTTGACTGAGCAGTGGCTGGACCGAGACAGGGCTGGGCTGAGCGGGGACTCAGAAAGTCATCACTGTCTGTTACAGCTGTTGTTTTCTACCCATACCACATGTTGGGGTCTGGGGGTGTTCAGGCAATACTCACTGACACCTTAGCATTGTCACAAACACAACACTTAACGCAAAACATTCTCAAAAGATTTCAAAGGTTTTCAAAAGGATTCAAAAGGCTAAAAAGGTGCCAAGCTTGATGTTTCATTTTAGTGGTTTAACCTATATCTACGCTATTGGCCTCCATTCCGTGTTTCTCTTCAGTTTGTCAGCTTGGTTAATGTTGAGAGAGACAGAGCAGATTGATGGGGGAAGAGTCATATGAAGTTGCACCTTTAAACACGTCATGTGTGACTGATTGGTGACGATGAGGGGAGGCCCATAGAAGCTGGGTACTCTGTGTGATACAGCAATGAGGAGGAAGTGCCTGCGTGTGTCGACTTTAGTTCTACAGCGCAACGTGTTCAACAGTTACAGTATGTGGCTGCAGTGTGGCGTGGGGAGAGACGCATGGCGTTGTGAAACGTTATGGGTGAGAGCTGTCACTGGATTGGGGGGCGGGATGAAACCTGAAACTGCCTGCTGATTGGCTGATATGATGCTGAGGTTGTGTATTGGTTTACTTACAGAACTGGGAGATGGGCGCGTCCATCTGAGCGGCGGCACCCCCCTTGGAGTTTAGTTTCTGGACCTGGGTGGGGGGAACAGGCTTGTGGGACTGACCGGTGGCCCGGTACATTGCCTGAACCCACAGGATGCGGTCCTGCTCGTCATCACTGGCAAAGATCACAGTGTCGCCCTCCTTCACCGCGTTGAAGAACGCCCTGCCGCCATCCAATCCTAGAGACAGAGAGGAGGGTTTAGGGACAGGTTGTGTGGGTGTGTGTGTGTGCGTGTGTGCATGCATTCGCGTGTGTGTGCGTCCATCTGTGCTTGCGTGCATGCATGCACATGCGTACATAATGTACGTGTGTGTCTGTGTGAATGTGCATGCATGTGTGTATATATGTACCTGGCTGGGGGTCGGTGTAGTCCACAGTGTAACCATCCAGCTGTAGCAGCTCCTGTGGCTCAGACTTCTTCTCTCTGTAGCTGCACATGGCAAAGGTGTACTGGCTCACCTGCACCAGAGAAGACAGACACGTCATACACTTCCATCTGCTCAGGAACATCAGAGGATCAATGGTGAATTGCTGTGATTGCTCAAGCTTCTTTTGAGGTAAGAAGGCTGATTAAAAAGTGATTATATTTTTGTGTGAAAACTACCCCTTTAGCCACATACAGTTGCAATCACAATTCCCTATTCCTGCTAAAACAAGTTGAAATTGAAAACACCTTTGGTGTTCACACGTTTGTTTGATATGCAAAAAAAATGTCCTGGACTAAATTATTCAGAATTCAAATTAATTTGGTTGGAGGCAGGGGATTCTCCTCTACTGGGTAATTCATCTCACCTGTGGCAAGTTGCAGATGCCTACAGGGTAAAAATAGCCATTCAACCAGTTTTGAAGAGAGAAAATAAGACATTCTGATCCATTTGAACTCTATTGTAAAGTTCAATGGTGCCAATATATTCGAATAAACTGTATGTTATTGTTTGTTTTGATGATGTAATCATTTGAATGACCTTTCATTTGACCAGACCAAAGACATTATATTTCAGAGGCTGATGATGTACCAACCTGCACGAGGACGAAGAAACGCTTCTTCCAGCGCTTCCAGACGTTCTTCCCAAAAGCCCACAAATACCTGCCAGAAAACAATGTTCAACAATTACTACATGGCAATGTAATGATTACATGGCAACGGTATGACAATTGGCTATTGTTGTTTCCTGTGTTGAAGAAACAGCAACAGAATCAGCAGGTTTAGCCCACACTACATGCATAGCAAGGAGTGTATTCCCTACTACAAACAAAAGAGGCTGAACTAATCACTGTTCATAATATGATAATGTCGTACATGTTTTGATGTTTTATGCAGAGCGGATGACCCTGGGTTTGGTGCAGTGAGAATGAGTCACGTTGGCCTGAAATTTAGTGTCTTTGTTGCTCTCTCAATGTAAAACAAACCCAGTAGTAACCACCAGAAGGCTAGGCTAGAAATTAGGCCAAGAAGGAACCAAGGAAGAGGCCGGAGGCCGGAGGAGTTTCAGAGAAATGGATGAAAAAGGTACAAATAAAACCCAAAACAAAACCCTATCTGGAGATCCTCCTCTGTCCTCATGAGTATTATGCAGTAAAGTAGCAGACTTAAAAAAAATATGACCAGGTCCCATTGAGATCAATAGGACCAGGTTTCCCTTGCTTGCCCAGAATTCTTCATCTTCTGCGGCTTGTCCATGCTTACCAGGAATTCTTCATGTTTTGGAGCTTGTCCATACTTACCCAGAATGCTTCATGTTCTGTGGTTTGTCCATGCGAATGGCCAGTTTGATCTGAAGGTTCTGGTCGGGGCAGGCCTTGGTGAGGGCCATCTTATGGAGCTCTGATGCCTTGGGGCTGTTAGGGGTTGGGTGGAGGACCACCTGGAGGAGAAAAGTATCAGACAAATTAAGGTTAAGAGAGAAATTAAGATGTGAAAATATCTGATGATGACTGCACAATTGCATTTTTAACCTTGACATTTTAAAGGGCAGTGCATTCAAAAACTTGATTTTCTATTTTTTTTTTGTATGATATTTACACACAATGACAGTGGTATTTCAAATAAGGATCGCCAAAATTAAGCAAAACAATATTTAGAGTGAAGACTATTGTTTGATAAACTTAATTTGAAAAAGAGCAAAAATAAAAATAATAATAATAATAATAACTGACATTTCAGCCTGTTCAGGTGGGATATATAAGGAGTTGGTCCCCCTTTGCTGCTATAACAGCCTCCACTCTTCTGGGAAGGCTTTCCACTAGATGTTGGAACATTGCTGCAGGAACTTGCTTCCATTCAGCTCAAAGAGCATTAGTGAGGTCGGGCACTGATGTTGGGCAGACATCGTCCCAAAGGGGTTCAATGGGGTTGAGGTCAGGGCTCTGTGCAGGCCAGTCCAGTTCTTTCACACTGATCTCAACAAAACATTTCTGTACGGACCTCGCTTTGTGCACGGGTGATACTGAAACAGGAAAGGTCATTCCCCAAACTGTTGGAAGCACAGAATCGTCGAGAATGTCATTGTATGCCGTAGTGTTAAGATTTTCTATTGCTGGAACTAATTGGCCTAACTCGAACCATGAAAAACAGCCCCAGACCATTGTTCCTCCTCCACCAAATGTTCTCCTGGCATCCCCCAAACCCAGATTCGTCCATAGGACTGCCAGACGGTGAAGCGTGATTCATCACACCAGAAAACGTGTTTCCAAGGCTCCAGATTCCAATAGCTTGGAGCTTTACACCACTCCAGCCGACGCTGGGCATTGTGCATGGTGATCTTAGGCTAGTGTGCAGCTGCTCGGCCATGGAAACTCATTTTATGAAGCTCCCGACGAATAGTTATTTTGCTGACGTTGCTTCAAGAGGCAGTTTGGAACTTGACAGTGAATGTTGCAACCGAAGACAGACTACCACTTCGCGGCTGTTGCTCCGAGACATTTCCACTTCACAATAACAGCACTTACAGTTGACTTACAGCGCTAACAGGGCAGGCATTTGACGAACTGACTTGTTGGAAATGTGGCATCCTATGACGGTGCCACGTTGAAAGCCAGCGATTCAGTAAGGTCTTTCTACTGCCAATTTTTGTCTATGGAGATTGCATGGCTGTGTGCTTGATTTTACACACCTGTCATCAACGGGTGTGCCTGAAATAGCCGAATCCATTCATTTGAATTTCCACATACTTTTGTATATACAGTGCATTCAAAAAGCATTCAGACTCCTTGACTTTTTCCACATTTTGTTACAGCCATATTCATCCATCTACACACAAAACCCCATAATGACGAAGCATAAACAGGTTTTTCAACGTTTTTGCCAATGTGTTAAAAAAAAAAAAAAATGAAATATCACATTTCCATAAGTATTCAGACCCTTTAATCAGTATTATTTTTATATTTTTGTATCCCTTTTTCTCTCCAATTTCGTGATATACAATTGGTAGTTACAATCATGTCCCGTCGCTGTAACTCCCGTACGGACTCAGGAGAGGCAAAGGTCGAGAGCCATGCATCCTCCGAAACACGACCCAGCCAAGCAGCACTGATATGTCGGGGGAAACGCCATACAGCTGGCGACCATAGTCAGCGTGCATGCGCCCGGCCGCCACAAGGAATCACTAGAGAGCGATGGGACAA
Organism: Oncorhynchus mykiss; assembly: GCF_057628025.1. NCBI lineage: Eukaryota > Metazoa > Chordata > Actinopteri > Salmoniformes > Salmonidae > Oncorhynchus > Oncorhynchus mykiss. The sequence continues at coordinate 36,387,064 of NC_143038.1, read as the reverse complement.
GGACATCCTAGCCGGCCAAACCCTCCCCTAACCCGGACAACGCTGGGCCAATTGTGTGCCACCTTATGGGTTTCCACGTCGCAGCCGGCTGCAACAAGCCTGGGAACAAACCCGGATCTGTAGTGACGCTTCTAGCACTGCGATGCAGTGCCTTAGACCACTGTGCCACTCGGGAGGCTACTCAGTACTTTGTTGAAGCACCTTTGGCAGAGATTACAGCCTCAAGTCTTCTTGGGTATGACGCTACAAGCTTGGCACACCTGTATTGTGGAGTTTTTCCCATTCTTCTCTGCAGATCCTCTCAAGATCTGTCAGGTTGGATGGGGAGCGTTGCTGCACTGCTATTTTCAGGTATCTCTAGAGATGTTCGATCGGGTTCAAGTCCAGGCTCTGGCTAGGCCACTCAAGGACATTCAGAGACTTGTCCCGTAGCCTCTCCTGCATTGTCTTGGCTGTGTGCTTAGGGTTGTTGTCCTGTTGGAAGGTGAACCTTTGCCCCCAGTCTGAGGTCCTGAGCGCCCTGGAGTAGGTTTTCATCAAGGATCTCTCTGTACTTTGCTCCGTTCATCTTTCCCTCGATAGTGACTAGTCTCTCAGTCCCTGCCACTGAAAATCATCCCCACATCATGATGCTGCCACCACCATGCTTTACCGTAAGGATGGTTCCAGGTTTCCTCGACGTGATGCTGGCATTTAGGCCAAAGAGTTCAATCTTGGTTTCATCAGACCAGAGAATCTTGTTGGAAGCAAAACTGTGTTGGATACTACAGTTGAAATGTACAGTAACAATGTAACCACCTCTGAGAGATATGGATATATACATGTGTAAGCACTATACTGTACATATCCACAAGGTTTATTGGAGAGATCCCTGGTCTGTATCCTCCCAGTCAGCCAGTCAGCCAGTCAGTCAGTCAGTCAGTATTCAGCACCACGAGTCAGCATTCTCAAGGATTTTGAACACTCAATACATTTTCAAGAGTTTCCATTAAATCTTAATCGTGCTCTGGCAGACCAGGCCCCAGTGTGCCTGTGCTGTGTGTCACGTTTGAGCCAGCGGCTCAGCGTATCTGTGTAGCTGTGTTGCCATATCAAAGGAGAGAGAAGCCCAGCAGTCCCCGCTCTACTCTGCTCCTCCCGGCTTCCCTGAAGACGGGGCGTAATCTATCTTTGCTGAGTTAAAGAGCTTTGATGAAGCCTTGCTGCCTTGCTGGTTGACTGACTGCCTCTCTGCCGCTGCAGCAGGAGATCAAAGAGCCCCTATCACAGCCAAGGTCACTCCCACTGGGCTAAAACTGGTTGAATCAATGTTGTTTCCACGTCATTTCAACAACAGAAATCAATGTGATGACCTTAAATCAATGCGGAAAACTGATAGAATATGCAAGAAGTCCTCAACGTAAGGGAATTTAGACTTTTTTTCAGCCAACCTTTACCCTAAATCCAAAGATATTTTTTTTACATTTCACATTAGTTGACAACTCAACCAAATGTCAATGAAGACCAGATGTTGAACTGACGTCTGTGCCCCGTGTGCAGCCTAGCCAGGGCTGCCCGGCACACTAGCGCAGGATGTTGGAGGGCTCTCTCTCTCTGCATTAGAGGACAGGAGAGCGGAACAAAGCAGACGATTAAGACATCTCTGCATGACTTACAGTTACGTCATTGAGCAGACACCCTCACCTTAGTGACAAACAGGGGCAATTAAAGTCAGGGGCAGATCAGCTGACTTTTCACAGAGTCGGCTTGGGGATTCTAACCACATGCAATTCAGTCAAACGTCTAACGTGAAGAGAAAGGACCGTTTATACTTGGACAGTTGTGGACATGATGTGGCCTGGATACATCATTGAGGAACTATCATGTGGTCACAGCTCAAAACGCGGTGGCTGTGAGGGGTTAAAAACATCCCTGACTCAGCCCACCCACAGTACTGTATTGAATCCGGCCGTGAAGATGACACTCTATTGGTCCTGTTTCTCCACGGGGAGGGGTTTTGAATGAGGCTATAGCACACCTCCTTAATTTCACCACCTGCCTAATCCAGGACAGAGAGGCCCCATCAATCAGATGGGGATTTTAAAAACGAGTTTTAGCATAATCCTCATCACTAGGGATTTCAAACAAGAACGGTGCGTACCTAGGGACCAGCTGTCATGTTGTGTCTTGTCTCTGTCCTTTCCCTTCACCCTGTCTCCCTCTGCTGGTCGTTGTTAGGTTACCTTTTCTCCCCCGCTTTCTCCCAGCTGTTCCTTGTCTCCTCTAACTACCCATTCACCCCGTTCCCCACCTGTTCCCTTTTTCCCTCTGATTAGGTCCCTATATCTCTCTCTGTTTCTGTTCCTGTCCTTGTCGGATTCTTGTTTGTGTTTCATGCCTGAGCCAGACTATCGTCATGTTTGCTGTAACCTTGTCCTGTCCTGTCGGAATCTGCCGGTCTATCTGAGCCTACCTATGTTTGGTTATTAAAGAAGCTCTGTTTAAGTTAGTTCGCTTTTGGGTCCTCATTCACTCACCTTAACAGAAGAATCCGACCAAGAATGGACCCAGCGACTTCGGATCCTCTCCACTCAGCCGTCGGGATCCAGGGAGCGATGCTAGGCAGACACGAGCAGGAAGTGTCTGCTGCTCGACATGCCGTTGAGACCCTGGCCACCCAAGTCTCCAACCTCACAGAACAGGTTCACCATCTCCGCCTCGATCCACCGGCCACTTCCAGGGCTTTCGAATCTCCGGAGCCCAGAATCAATAACCCGCCGTGTTACTCTGGGGAGCCCACTGAATGCCGCTCGTTCCTCACCCAGTGTGATATTGTGTTTTCTCTCCAGCCCAACACTTACTCCAGGAGCACTGCTCGTGTCGCCTACGTCATATCTCTCCTTATTGGACGGGCTCGTGAGTGGGGCACGGCAATCTGGGAGGCAAGGGCTGAGTGTACTAACCAGTATCAGGACTTTAAGGAGGAGATGATACGGGTTTTTGATCGATCTGTTTTTGGGGAGGAGGCTTCCAGGGCCCTGTCTTCCCTATGTCAAGGTAATCGATCCATAACAGACTACTCTATTGAGTTTCGCACTCTTGCTGCCTCCAGTGGCTGGAACGAGCCGGCTTTGCTCGCTCGTTTTCTGGAGGGTCTCCGCGCAGAGGTAAAGGATGAGATTCTCTCCCGGGAGGTCCCTTCCAGCGTGGATTCCCTGATTGAACTCGCTATTCGCATTGAGCGACGGGTTGATCTGCGTCACCGAGCTCGTGGAAAGGAGCTCGCGTTCTCCGTTGCCCCCCTCTCCGCATCACTACCATCTTCCTCTGCCGGCTCGGGAGCTGAGCCTATGCAGCTGGGAGGTATCCGCATCTCGACTAAGGAGAGGGAACGGAGAATCACCAACCGCCTCTGTCTCTATTGCGGTTCTGCTGGTCATTTTGTCACTTCATGTCCAGTAAAAGCCAGAGCTCATCAGTAAGCGGAGGGCTACTGGTGAGCGCTACTACTCCTGTCTCTCCTTCAAGATCCTGCACTACCTTGTCGGTCCATCTACGCTGGACCGGTTCGTCAGCTTCCTGCAGTGCCTTAATAGACTCTGGGGCGGAGGGCTGTTTTATGGACGAGACCTGGGCTCGGGAACATGACATTCCTCTCAGACAGTTAAGGGAGTCCACGGCCTTGTTCGCCCTGGATGGTAGTCCTCTCCCCAGGATTCAGCGTGAGACGCTACCTTTAACCCTCACTGTTTCTGGTAATCATAGCGAAACCATTTCTTTTTTAATTTTTCGTTCACCTTTTACACCTGTTGTTTTGGGCCATCCCTGGCTAGTTTGTCATAATCCTTCCATTAATTGGTCTAGTAATTCTATCCTCTCCTGGAACGTCTCTTGTCATGTGAAATGTTTAATGTCTGCTATCCCTCCTGTTTCCTCTGTCTCTTCTTCACAGGAGGAGCCTGGTGATTTGACAGGGGTGCCGGAGGAATATCACGATCTGCGCACGGTGTTCAGTCGGTCCAGGGCCACCTCTCTTCCTCCACACCGGTCGTATGATTGTAGTATTGATCTCCTTCCGGGAACCACTCCCCCCCGGGGTAGACTATACTCTCTGTCGGCTCCCGAACGTAAGGCTCTCGAGGATTATTTGTCTGTAGCTCTTGACGCCGGTACCATAGTCCCCTCCTCCTCTCCCGCCGGAGCGGGGTTTTTTTTTGTCAAGAAGAAGGACGGGTCTCTGCGCCCCTGCATAGATTATCGAGGGCTGAATGACATAACAGTTAAGAATCGTTATCCGCTTCCTCTTATGTCTTCAGCCTTCGAGATCCTGCAGGGAGCCAGGTTTTTCACTAAGTTGGACCTTCGTAACGCTTACCATCTTGTGCGCATCAGGGAGGGGGACGAGTGGAAGACGGCGTTTAACACTCCGTTAGGGCACTTTGAATACCGGGTCCTTCCTTTCGGCCTCGCTAACGCTCCAGCTGTCTTTCAGGCATTAGTCAATGATGTCCTGAGAGACATGCTGAACATCTTTGTTTTCGTTTACCTTGACGATATCCTGATTTTTTCACCGTCACTCCAGATTCATGTTCAGCACGTTCGACGTGTCCTCCAGCGCCTTTTAGAGAATTGTCTTTTTGTGAAGGCTGAGAAGTGCACTTTTCATGCCTCCTCCGTCACATTTCTCGGTTCTGTTATTTCCGCTGAAGGCATTAAGATGGATCCCGCTAAGGTCCAAGCTGTCATTGATTGGCCCGTCCCTAAGTCACGCGTCGAGCTGCAGCGCTTTCTCGGCTTCGCGAACTTCTATCGTCGTTTCATCCGTAATTTCGGTCAGGTGGCAGCTCCTCTCACAGCCCTTACTTCTGTCAAGACGTGCTTTAAGTGGTCCGTTTCCGCCCAGGGAGCTTTTGATCTCCTCAAGAATCGTTTTACATCCGCTCCTATCCTTGTTACACCTGACGTCTCTAGACAGTTCGTTGTCGAGGTTGACGCGTCAGAGGTGGGCGTGGGAGCCATTCTTTCTCAGCGCTCCCTCTCTGACGACAAGGTCCACCCATGCGCGTATTTTTCTCATCGCCTGTCGCCGTCGGAACGTAACTATGATGTGGGTAACCGCGAACTGCTCGCCATCCGGTTAGCCCTAGGCGAATGGCGACAGTGGTTGGAGGGGGCGACCGTTCCTTTTGTCGTTTGGACTGACCATAGGAACCTTGAGTACATCCGTTCTGCCAAACGACTTAATGCGCGTCAGGCGCGTTGGGCGCTGTTTTTCGCTCGTTTCGAGTTTGTGATTTCTTATCGTCCGGGCTCTAAGAACACCAAGCCTGATGCTTTGTCTCGTCTCTTCAGTTCTTCAGTAGCCTCCACTGACCCCGAGGGGATTCTCCCTGAGGGGCGTGTTGTCGGGTTGACTGTCTGGGGAATTGAGAGGCAGGTAAAACAAGCGCTCAGTCACACTCCGTCGCCGCGCGCTTGTCCTAGGAACCTTCTTTTCGTTCCCGTTCCTACTCGTCTGGCCGTTCTTCAGTGGGCTCACTCTGCCAAGTTAGCTGGCCACCCTGGCGTTCGGGGTACGCTTGCTTCCATTCGCCAGCATTTTTGGTGGCCCACCCGGGAGCATGACACGCGTCGTTTCGTGGCTGCTTGTTCGGTCTGCGCGCAGACTAAGTCCGGTAACTCTCCTCCTGCCGGCCGTCTCAGGCCGCTTCCTATTCCCTCTCGACCGTGGTCTCACATCGCCTTAGATTTTGTCACCGGACTGCCTTCGTCAGCGGGGAAGACTGTTATTCTTACGGTTGTCGATAGGTTCTCTAAGGCGGCTCATTTCATTCCCCTTGCTAAGCTTCCTTCTGCTAAAGAGACGGCACAAATCATCATCGAGAATGTTTTCAGAATTCATGGCCTTCCGTCAGACGTCGTTTCGGACAGAGGTCCGCAATTCACGTCTCAATTTTGGAGGGAGTTTTGCCGTTTGATTGGGGCTTCCGTCAGTCTCTCTTCCGGCTTTCACCCCCAGTCTAACGGTCAAGCAGAACGGGCCAATCAGACTATTGGTCGCATCTTACGCAGTCTTTCTTTTCGCAACCCTGCGTCTTGGTCAGAACAGCTCCCCTGGGCAGAATACGCCCACAACTCGCTTCCTTCGTCTGCGACCGGGCTATCTCCTTTTCAGAGTAGCCTCGGGTACCAGCCTCCGCTGTTCTCATCTCAGTTCGCCGAGTCCAGCGTCCCCTCCGCTCAGGCTTTTGTCCAACGTTGCGAGCGCACCTGGAAGAGGGTCAGGTCTGCACTTTGCCGTTATAGGGCGCAGACTGTGAGGGCTGCTAATAAGCGTAGAACTAAGAGTCCTAGATATTGTCACGGTCAGAGAGTTTGGCTCTCCACTCAGAACCTTCCCCTTAAGACGGCTTCTCGCAAGTTGACCCCGCGGTTCATTGGTCCGTTCCGTATTTCTCGGGTCATTAATCCTGTCGCAGTTCGACTTCTTCTTCCGCGATACCTTCGTCGCGTCCACCCGGTCTTCCATGTCTCCTGTATTAAGCCCGTTCTTCGCGCCCCCGCTCGTCTTCCCCCCCCCCCCCCCATCCTTGTCGAGGGCGCACCCATCTACAGGGTCCGCAGGATTTTGGACATGCGTCCTCGAGGCCGTGGTCACCAGTACCTTGTCGATTGGGAGGGGTACGGTCCTGAGGAGAGGAGTTGGGTTCCCTCTCGGGACGTGCTGGACCGTGCGCTGATCGAGGATTTCCTCCGTTGCCGCCAGGTTTCCTCCTCGAGTGCGCCAGGAGGCGCTCGGTGAGTGGGGGGGTACTGTCATGTTGTGTCTTGTCTCTGTCCTTTCCCTTCACCCTGTCTCCCTCTGCTGGTCGTTGTTAGGTTACCTTTTCTCCCCCGCTTTCTCCCAGCTGTTCCTTGTCTCCTCTAACTACCCATTCACCCCGTTCCCCACCTGTTCCCTTTTTCCCTCTGATTAGGTCCCTATATCTCTCTCTGTTTCTGTTCCTGTCCTTGTCGGATTCTTGTTTGTGTTTCATGCCTGAGCCAGACTATCGTCATGTTTGCTGTAACCTTGTCCTGTCCTGTCGGAATCTGCCGGTCTATCTGAGCCTACCTATGTTTGGTTATTAAAGAAGCTCTGTTTAAGTTAGTTCGCTTTTGGGTCCTCATTCACTCACCTTAACACCAGCGGTGGCTGTAGCTTACTGTCTACACATCACATCATGCTAACCAACCCAGGACTGATTACACCAGCTTTCTCTGTCCCATAATGATGTGTGCTCTGAATGGTGTGTGCTCACGTTACAGAGTGTGTGGTTTGGGGATTGTGACTTTACCTGGAAATGGCATACTATACTGGTTTCCAAATACTTCCTAACCATAATACCATAATGCTATTATCAATCCAATCCTCTCAGAACTACATGAGTGCCTAGGGAGTAGGGGCTAGGGGTCGATGTGGAATCCAGCATAACTGTCTACTCAGTGACATAACAGCTCAGTATATGGATGGCTGGGGTCACCTGGGCTTCCTGTTCAACAACCAGGAGAAATGTATTGGCCTAAAATGCAAAGGTTTAAAACAATGTTTGGACACACCTACTCATTCAAGGGTTTTTCTTTATATTGTAGAATAATAGTGAAGACATTAAAACTATGAAATAACACATATGGAATCATGTAGTAACCAAAAAAGTGTTAAACAAATCAAAATATATTTTATTTCTGATTCTTCAAAGTTAACACCCTTTGCCTTGACAGCTTTGCACACTCTTGGCATTCTCTCAACCAGCCTCTTGAGGTAGTCACCTGGAATGCATTTCAATTAACAGGTGTGCCTTAAAAGTTAATTTGTGGAATTTCTTTCTTTCTTAATGCGTTGGAGTCAATCAGTTGTGTTGTGACAAGGTAGGGGTGGTATACAGAAGATAGCCCTGGGCGTGGTCAGTACATGTGCATCCAAGTTGGGACTGAGAGACTGAAAAACAGCTTCTATCTCAAAGCCATCAGACTGTTAAATAGCCATCCGATTACTCAACCCTGCACCTTAGAGGCTGCTGCCATATATACATAGACATAGACTGACTGACTGACTGGTCACATTAATAATGTTTACATACTGCTTGCATATGTATATACTGTATTATATTCTACTGTATTTTACTCAACGCCATTCTGACATTGCTGGTCCTAATAGTCATATATTTCTTAACTCCTTTCTTTTACTTTAGATTTGTGTCTATTGTTGTGAATTGTTAGATATGACTGCACTGTTGGAGCTAGGAACACAAGCATTTCACTACACCTGCAATAACATCTGTTAAATATGTGTATGTGAACAATAAAATGAGATTTAATATGATTTGGTAAAAGATATTATGGTAAGAACAGCTCAAATAAGCAACGAGAAACGACAGTCCATCATTACTATAAGACATGAAGATCAGTCAATCCGGAAAATGTCAAGAACTTTTAACGTTTCTTCAAGTGCAAAACATAAAGTGCTATGACAATACTAGCTCTCATGAGGACCGGCACAGGAAAGGACGACCCAGAGTTACCTCTGCTGCAGAGGATAAGTTCACTAGAGTTACCAGCCTCAGGATTGCAGCCCATATAAATGCTTCACAGAGTTCAAGTAACAGACACATCTCATCAACTGTTCAGAGGCGACTGCATGAATCAGGCCTTCATGGTCAAATTGCTGCAAAGAAACAACTACTAAAGGACACCAATAAGAAGAGAGCCAAGAAACACAAGCAGTGGACATTAGACCGTTGGAAATCTGTTGAGAGAGGGAGAGAGAGAGAGAGAGAGAGAGAGAGAGAGAGAGAGAGAGAGAGAGAGAGAGAGAGAGAGAGATCAAAGATTGTGTTACCCTGCCCAGCTCTTTATCCTCCAGGGCCAGCACTCCAGTGCTTTCTGTAAACAGTTTCACCTTGACGGCAGGGAGGGGGTGTGTGGTGGTGAAGTCTCCCTGGGTTCCCCAGCTGAAACACAACACACACACACATCAGAAGCATGTGACCTTCTGGTATGGCAACTGCTCGGCATCTGCCCGCAAAGTGCTACAGAGGGTAGTGCGTATGGCCCAGTACATCACTGGGGCCCCAAGCTTCCTGCCATCCAGGACCTATATACTAAGTGGTGTCAGAGGAAGGCCCCAAAAAATTGTCAAAGACTCTAGTCACCCAAGTCATAGACTGTTTTCTCTGCTACCGCACAGCAAGCGGTACCGGAGCGCCAAGTCTAGAACCAAAAGGCTACTTAACAGCTTCGACCCCCAAGCCATAAGACTGCTGAACAATTAATCAAATTGCCACCCTGACTATTTAGATTGACTACTTACCTCGACTAACATGTAACCCCCGCACATTGACTCGGTACCGGTACCCCCTGTATATAGCCTTGTTATTGTTATTTTATTGTGTTACTTTTTCTTAACTCAATTTCTTGATCTGCGTTGTTATTTAAGGGCTTGTAAAGTAAACATTTTACGTTGTAAAATGTTGTTGTAATCGTCGCATGTGACAAATAAAGTTTGATTTGATTTGACACAGCTCTCAAGACATGGACGGACGCATCTCCAACATCTACAGGGCTGTAGCTTTAGGCCAGGCTGCAAACAAACACAGACAAACAACGTGTGCACAGTCATTTAATTTGGAATTTTAATTTATGTTTGAGACGACATTTGCAGTCTATACAGCGAAAGTTAGATCAGCCAGCATTCTGGAAATGCCTTTAAAAGTCTATCCCTGTGCTCAGGTTGTTTGTTATTCTGTGTTGGATTGAATCCTAGCCTAAATGAACATCTACCTGGCCAAGAGGAATTGCACAAGATCCACTAGAATCGCCTTCCCCGTTTTCCCTTTATCTCGCACATTCTCATCCTCTTTCCCAAAGGTCGATACCTGCGCTCTCAGAAAGAGTGAGACGTGGTTGTTAAAAAAGAAAAACAATAAACTGGGGCTGGGTAAGCTACGTACTGCTCAGTTATGAGACAGACTGAGAATAGCAGTTGACACTTTATTTGTCGTGGCTGAACGTGCAAAGGGTAGAAGTAGAAAGGGGTAGAAGTAGAGAGGGGTAGAAGTAGAGAGGGGTAGAAGGTATATAAAATGCTGTGCAGAAGCAACATTTCAATTTATTACAGAGAGGAGATGGAGTGAGACTGAGTGGGAGACTGGCGCACCGGCCGCTCCACACAGGCAAGCACAGCCTGAGGGAGCTCTACCACTCACACAGAGACACACACAAACACTCATGCATGTACACACACACACACACACACATTCACAATGAGATATATACTAACATGTTCATAGGGGTTATTGTGTCATGATTGGATGGCATGTGATATCATCATCATCAAGGAGACAGGCAGCACAAGACAGAGCCAGCAGTCTGAAGCTGTGTGTGTGTGTGTGTGTGTGTGTGTGTGTGTGTGTGTGTGTGTGTGTGTGTGTGTGTGTGTGTGTGTGTGTGTGTGTGTGTGTGTGTGTGTGTGTGTGTGTGTGTGTGTGTGTGTGTGTTTGCCGTTTCTCCTCCTGCTGTGAGCTGCATCTGTGAGTGACAATGTCTTTCTCCTCTGCCTTACTGACATTAACACTCATCACCACCAGGTGGTGTCTCATCTCACACTGGGAATGTGGTTCGAATGTTACTGATTTACATTGGCCCCTTAGTTCTACTACCTACATTGATCATGCATTTATTAAGTATGATCATATACAATAAGAATGAGAGCAGTACTGTATTATATTCAGGGATCATTTGTTAAACTAAATGACACAAGATTTGGGCTCCCAAGTGGCGCAGCGGTCTAAGGCACTGCATCTCAGCGCTAGAGGCGTCACTACAGACCGTGTTTCGATTACAGGCTGTATCACAACTGGCTGTGATTGGGGATAGGGCAACGCACAATCGGCCCAGCGTCGTCTGGGTTCGGCTGGGGTTATGCTGTCATTGTAAATAAGAATTTGTTCTTAACTGACTTAAAGATCCTAGATCAGTCAAGACACGTCTCATCCTGTACAAGGAGGTTCTTAAAACAGCGCCTGTGTGATGGTGTATGCGATGGATAAGCTGACAGCTAGCTAGCAGCACGAGATGCTTGTCATTTCCAGGAGTGCTAGAGGGGGCTCTCTCTTGCTCCATTAAGATGCAGGTCCTAATCACTCTCCCTGCCTGGCAGCACTGGAGTCGGGGCACACACAGAGGCTGCTCTCCTCATCTCCTCCTCTTTCTCCCCCTCTTCACCACTTTGTTTGTCATCCTGTCATTTTCTCTTTTCATGCCTATCCTTCATCTATTGCTCTCCCTCTCGCTCTCCCCCTTCTCTCATCTCCCTCTCATTATAAAATGGCACTTGAATCTGTGCGAGAGCAAGAGGACGAGTCTCTAAAATAGTTCATAATCGCGAGCTGAACATCACATCACTGGAGAGAGGCTGGCATCACAGACACACTGTAACATTACAGGCTGCTTCCTTGATAACAGTAGACAGACTCAGGATCCAGTCTGCGAAAACCCATTCACATTAATTCCTTCATCCTTAACATCATCACCACTTTTGACATTCAGGAAGGGTTGATGAAAGGCTGGGACCACAATGAACCTGAACCAACTTAATGTGTTGAACCTGAATAGATCGTTTCGGTATGTATCTACTGTATAAGGTTACACATCTCGGTAAACTTGAGGTGTTCCAAGGAGAACCTTTTTGGAAAGCTATCATCCTGAGATGGGGGGCTTTGCCCGGTGTTATCTTTTCACTCATCATCTGACCTCCCTTTAATTCCCATGGAGACAGACTGTTATAAATGGAGGATTACACTGGGAGCATTCTTTGATCAGATGACTCAGGAATCACAGCCTGAAGAGAAGGTGACTGCATTCAGATCACATGAGAACAACACATGCGTCAGTGGATGTTAACCATCAGGCAGGTTAAGAGTTGAGGTGAGAGAGGCACAGAGAAAGAGAGACAGAGACAGACAGACGACAGACAGACAGACAGAGGCAGACAGAGACAGACAGAGATAGACTGAGACAGACAAACAGAGGCAGACAGAGACAGAGACAGATAGACAGAGAAAGAAGGGTCTTACGTTGGCTTGGAGGCCTCAGCCTGGTCTGTCTGCAGTTTCTCCCCTCCCTCCACCTCCATGGTGCAGTAAACAATCCTGTTAGGAGCCAGAGACTTCAGGCCCACCACCTCCATGATCACTACCTGGAGAGCACAAACAGCAGGTCGTGAAACCATGGGTGTATGCGGTAAGGTTCACAATGTAGCAGAAATGTACCAAATATAGAGCTGACATTACTCTGGTCTAGACAATATTATGTTACATTCTGTTACATTGCACCCTCCTGAAAAGGTCCAAGCACAGCCCCCAACTGTCTATGGTGCCCTATACATGACTACAACAATCTCCTTGACATAAACCAACAAAGGTACAGTAAATGCATACTACCACATAAAAAACATTAATGAATACATTACTGTAAAATCCATTAACCTCCTAAGCTATATTGGTCAACAACATTTACGGTATGTTTTAAACCAGTCATTTTCAACTGGTGGGTTGTGGCCCAAATTTGGGTCATGGGAGGTTTTGAATGGGTCGTGGGTGTCTGAATAAAAAAATTATGAAAATGTTGATTGAAAAAATACTCCAGTCTGAATGACTAAACAACTAAAACCAGGTAGAAAGTGGTAAAAAGTGAGTGAATTTAATCTCTGAATAATTTTTCTTCAATCACACTATTTTCAATATAGATATTAGCAGCGCTATTTAGTGGATTTGGTTGATTTTGTGGTGTCAAACCAGTGAGCTTATTACCATTCTCCGTCAAGAATATGATCAATATGGAATTACTAACAATGACTGTTGTTCCCTTGTCGTATAATTGCTACATTCCCTACCAGTATAGCATAAAAAAATACAGTATTTTGGCAAAAAGAAAATTGCGATGTGAATATTACTAAGACAACCTGGTTCAATTTGGGTCCTGACCCAAAACCAGTTGAGAACCACTGCCTTAAACTACACAACACCCCGACTGAGAGAAAGATACTAACATTTAGGTCTACTCAAGCGAACTAGAACTCATGACCATTAAAAAGGAAAAGACAATGGAGCTCAAAAATCCCATCACGAAATTCCACGACAGAAGCTACAAATCAGGCCAGCCTCTCTGATCTATAAAGCAGTAGTTTCAGTCCTCGCACCATAATCACTGCATCTGCTCTGCTCCCCACTACAATCAACTGCTGGGACTGGGAGTGAGCAGTATTAATCTGCACATGCTAAAATTATACTTCCTTCTCCTAAAGTAGCTAGGGGAACAGAAACAGCTCTTCTGTGTATACTGAATTCTCTTAGACCATTCATCATAACAGGAGTTATTATGATGACTAATGAAGTTGCTATGAAATTAAAAGAGGATGATTTATTTTGTTTCACTACATTATCCTGGTCTACCTTGTGATCTGTGATTTATAATTTAACAATGGAAGTCTACTCCAGTGATCAGGAAGTACTATAGAGGAGTCATTTAGGCAGAATGTTCTTCCTGAAAGCTTCCATATATTTTTATTCTCTTTCTTTATGGCTAGAGGGCCATCTGTTTGCAATCTATACTGGGTTTATATTCAAAAGCGTCTCAGAGTAGGAGTGCTGATCTAGGATCAGTTTTATTTTTCATAATTACATAATTAATCAACTTTATTTTATTTATTACGCAGAAATTCTAGTTCTTCTTTATCAAACGGCGTTGTTATATTTCAGTCTTCTGTGATATAAAGTGTAATATTGGGATGCAACCTCGAAATTGAATACATTTGAACTTTTTATCTGACATGAAACAATTGACTTCTTTTTTTAGGCCCATAACCATGTGAGTGAGGTGTGTACTTTTGCTTAAAAATAGATTTGTTTAAGACTATCAAGAAGAACTCTGTGTGACCCTGATTTAGCCCACTGCAGTAAAAGGCTAAAGAAGGATTTTTAAGACTGTAAGTACAATTCTTACAAGCTTGATTAGCTGGTAGGTTATTCTTTAGATGTTTGGAGCTGCTGGTGAACCATGATGTGCAGGATTAATCTAAGTGACACTGGACTAGTGCACTTGCCAGAGTCTTTACGGTGTCTATAGCTAGGTTTCCATCCAATTGGTGACTGATTTTTATGTCAATATTCTAAAATCTTCATTAAAACAATATGCCATTTCAGAGTTTCCTTTAGGAAAATTTGTGCTGGACCACATGACAGCCAACACCATCAATAAACAAGGGATGTTGGACAAATATCCACATTTACATGTCCTCAAAAACAGCCTATGACAAGTTAGGCTACTTTCCTGAAACAATAATTGTCCACCTCTCGGTTCAGCTGTCAGAGATTTAAGCACTAAATGTATCAGGGCATTGCTAGAAAAGGTGTCCACTGTATGACACTAATTAATATATATATATATATATATATATATATATATATAAGTTTAGTCCTAACCCCAGAGAGATATGCCCGTGGCATGCTATGACACCGAAATGCATTTCTTTATGTCAAGTGGTTACTGCATCTGCTATACAGATATAGATGTACAGAAGGAGAGTCATTCGTTCATTTTCAATCCAAATAGTTTGTGTAAAGATAAGTGTTATATTAAAAGAGTAACTCTGGTAGGCCTGAAACAGTCTTCCTCACCTGAAGTGCGCCGGGGCGCACTGCCTTCATATCATAGGCCTGCAGTAGCTAAAGCTTAATAACAGCCACACCATACCTAACCTCCACAAACGTTTCTAAACTAAAAAAAGAAAAAAGACAATGGAGTCCAAAAACCACATTACTAAATTCCATGACAGAAGCTACAAATCAGGCCAGCCTCTCTGATCTATAAAGCAGTAGTTTCAGTCCTCGCACCATAATCACTGCATCTGCTCTGCTCCCCACTACAATCAACTGCTGAGGCTGGGAGGGAGCAGTATTAATCTGCCCATGCTAGAATAATACCTTATTCTCCTACAGTAGCCAGGGTAACAGAAACAGCCCTTCTGCATTTATTACATTCTCTGAGATCATAATAACTCTTGTTATGATGAAGGATGAGTAACAAAGTTGCTACGGAATTATAAAAGGAGGTTTTTATTGTGGTTCACTACATTATCCAGGTCTACCTTGTGATCTGTGATTTATAACTAAACAACGGAAGTCTACCCCAGTGATCGGGGAGTACTATAGAGGAGTCATTTCGACAAAATGTTCTTCCTGAAAGCTTCCATATATTTTTATTCTCTTTCTTTATTTCTAGAGGGCCATCTGTTTGCAATCTATACTGGGTTTATATTCAAAAGCGTCTCAGAGTAGGAGTGCTGATCCAGGATCATTTTGGCCTTTTAAAGCATAACAATTAAGCAGGTGGACCTGATTCTACATCATTCAGCGCTCTAACTCTTAGACATTTTCTGAATAGGGGCCCTGGTCTAGAAGGATATAAATCTAGAGAGAGAAGAGAGAAGCAAACTCACCTTGGGACTTTGGCCTGGAATGTATTCATGTGCTAAAATAATCAAGACCAATGAAAGGGCAGATCAGATCTATTTTTCCAAAGGGCCAGCTGAGATATATATATTGCTATATCATCACCACCACCACAGACATCGATAGAAAGTGCTTAAAGCATGTCAAGCTCTGTTTCCCTTGCCCTGCAGAACATAGAGCCATTGCTAATAAATATGTTGATAATGTGTATGATGACTCATTCTCTTTATAAAGACAGAGGCAGGTGAAAAGGTCTGTCTGAGAGCGAGAGGCTCAGGATAATAGGGTGGAGCTCTCAGAGCAGTACTGTTTCGATAGAACATTTGTATGGTATTAATCTCTATTCAAATGGACTTGTGCTTACAGTGTGACTTCTTTGTAACTGAGAAAATCACATTACAGAAAGGGTAACACTGTATTTAGCATATTCTCTCATAATGCCAAATGGCTGAGGTCTTATCCTTCCTAGACAGGGTTAGGGCTAGTGCCAGGTGAAGGGTCAGGGCTAGGTTTAGCGCCTCCATAGTCAAGAGGAGCACCACATCATACTTGGACAGGGTTAAGGTTAAGGTCAGGTTTAGGGTCAGGGCTAGGGTTAGGACCTCCAGACTGCAGGAGAGCAGGACTTCAGACTTGGCCAGGCTTAGTGTTAGGGTTCAGGCTAGATTTAGGGCCGTGGTTAGGGTTCCTACCTCCAGAGTAAAGGAGAGCACCACATCAGACTTGGACAGTGTGTTCTCGTCCTCCTGACCCATGTCCATGATGGAGGTGTTGTGTCCTTTCTTCAGCTTCTGCAGTTTGAACTCTCCTCCCTTAGACACGGGCATGCTCTCCAGGTTGGCCATCAGCTGGTTCACCGACGCCTTCAGCTCCTCTATGTACATCTGCTCCATTTCCTTCGACACAAACTTGGGGAATTTGCCTCCCTTTGAAGAAGAAAAAAAACACATCAATAAGTATGTGTTACAGAAGGGTTTTACCATAACAAGTCAGCTTTTGTGTCCATGTGGGCTGGTCATCCCGATGAAGCAAGGCACTATAATAATAAAATAGATTCAAATCAAATCCAAATAATGTATTGTTGTATTGTCAACACTAATGTGAATACATGTCATTCGACAAATGACCAGATATAGCCTACAGTATATTAATTGTGGCGTAAAGCTGTTTGTACAATAGTGAAGCTCTTGGAGAACTCGCATCGTGAAGCCATTTGGATGCTTACAAACTGTTTATTCACGTTTATGTGTGGCTCTGCACAATGTAACCAGTGTGTTCATGAGGTTGTTCTGCTGCAGTGTGTATAGGCTATCAGACTCACCCTGGCAATCTGATCGGCCATCTGCAGACGTCCATCCAGCTCCCGTCGGATCTGGGCAGCCTGCTCGTCCAGGTTGTCCAACTAAAGGGTCAAACACAAGAAGAAGTGTTTTGCACACATATTTTAAAATAAACTTGTCCAGGTGTTGGATTAGAGAGCATAATAGCACTCCCAAGTCTGAGTTTATTCAAGCAATGTTTTGACCCCAACTGGGCCTTCTTCAGGGCAACAGGACAGCAACACAGAGGAACCTGTGAGCATCGCACAACTTTTCTAGAGATTTTAATATTGTAGAAACTCAAATCACTGCTCCTGTCACACCCTGATCAGTTTCACCTGTCCTCATTATTGTCTCCACCCCCCCCCCCCCACCCCCCCAGGTGTCGCTTGTTTTCTCCGAGAAGTGTGAGTTCCACCGCTCTACAATCACCTTTCTGGAATATGTCATTGCTGAGGGCAATGTTCAGATGGATCCTGGAAAGGTGAAAGCAGTGGTGGATTGGCCTCAACCAACACCCAGGGAGCAGTTGCAATGGTTTCTTGGTTTTGCAAACCTCTACCGCCATTTCATTCGGGACTACAGCACCCTGGCGGCCCCCCTCTCACCTCTCCCAAGGTACGGTTTAAATCATCTCCAGCTGTCGACAAAGCCTTTGTGGACCTGAAGCATCAGTTCACAACAGCACCCATCCTCATCCATCCGGACCCCTCGCGTCTGGAATGGGCTCGTACCTCCAGGCTGACCTGTCATCCAGGGTCCCGTCGTAAACTAGCCTTCCTTCGACAACGTTTCTGGTGGCCCACAATGGCCCCTGACATCTTCTGCCAAGGAGACGGCCCCGCTTATGGTGCAACATGTCTTCCGGATCCATGGACTTTCGGTAGACATGGTCTCCGATCGGGGTTCTCGTCTCAGTTCTTGAAGGCATTCTGCACCCTTATTGGGTCGTCGGCCAGCCTGTCATCCGGATTCCATCCCCAAACTAATGGTCAGTCGGAGCGAGCCAACCAAGAACTGGAGACCACCTCAAGGTGCCTGGTCTCAACCAACCCTACTTTCTGGAGCCATCAACTGGTCTGGGTGGAGTATGCCCAGAACACACCCTGATCAGTTTCATCAAGTCAACCAGTGTGTTTTTCCCGCATACTCCTTTTGCTATTCCTCCTGGTTTTGACCCTTGCATGTTTTTTGGACTGACCATTCTGCCTGCCCTGACCTCGAACCTTTCTGCCACACTGTATCTCCAGGACTCTGAACTGGTTTTGACCTTTTTGCCTGTCCACGACCATTCTCTTACCTTCCCCTATTGGATTATTAAATATTGTAAGACTCCAACCATCTGCCTCCTGTGTCTGCATCTGGGTCTCGTCTTGTGGCATGATAGCTCCACATATTGCAACCAACTTGCCAAGTTTCCAAATGATCTGTGTAACTTGTCTATTTTCCTTCAGCTTCTGCATTTATTTTTAAGTGCTTGCTTTGTGTTTGTCATGTGATTGATTGTATGCCGCCTCTCAAAGTTACGCTCATGCACGCCCACACTCGGCACGGACGTGTGCGAATGCTCGAGAGGGGCACGCCCCTTATTACCACGGATTCTGTCCTTTTGTAAATGTGATTATTTGTTTGAGAGCTCTATAACATTTACTGGTCTGAATTAGAAAGGCCTGTGTGAATGTGATGACTATTAGTACGGTTTAAACATTTGTACAGCCTCTGTTGGTTAAAGAAGGTTTGAACCAGTTAATTGGTTATATGCACTCCTTCTTCGTGTGGCAATGGTTTTGCCCATGGGGTGTCTCAAGGTATTTCTACCTAGCTGTGCCAGTCAGTGTTCGAACTTCGAGGGGCTCTGACAGGGAGTGTGTCTCTATGGGTAGGGTATATTTTTGTCTCAACAGTAGACCTAGGCTAACCTTACCCTGTTTACTACAGCCAAATCCTGTTTTGGATTGAGTTTATTTGGATCGTGATTTCTTTGGAGAAATTCATTTTTATCCATTGTTTGTTTCGCCCCGTTTGCCTATTTCTGTCATTATTATTTACTCCAACCACTATAATTATGTTTCTAGGTGTCCTGCCTTTCTACCTGCAAGAATGCACTACCTGCAAGAAATTACTGACTTCCTATGGCTGCCAGACATGTTTACCCTTTCACCCAGTCCAACTGAAGGAGGGCAAAACACAGCGAATCAGCTCAGAGACCAGGAGGACCCAAGGAGGACATCACCTCACCACACGGTAATAATCAATACAATCTGAATTATGATCCTACATGGAATAAGGCCAGGGCCTGTATTCATAATGTGTCTCAGATTAGAAGCACTGATCAAGGATTAGGTCCCCCGTCCATGTAGTTGCATCAATTAGGGTCTAAAAGACTAAACTGATCCTAGATTAGCACTTTTGTAAATACTGGCTGTATCCCAATGATCTCTACTTTCTCCCATAGTGTACATTTTTTCACTTCACTTCACTGATTTGAATGGAAATAACTGGTATAAAAAACATGGTGAAACTCTACCAATCCAATTATTTAGGATGTGGGAAAGTAGTGGGAAGTAGTGAACGTGCGCATACACTACTTCAGGAAAAAGGAGAGATTATTGGGATGCACACATGGGCCCAGGTGGACATTACCATGGAGCTGGGCAATGAATACATTCTCCATTATGTTCCTACATGACCCCCAAAAGGCTCCTCTAGACAGCCAGGGTCACGGAGTAAAAGGTCACCAACCACATCCCATGTTGATCATTTATCTCCTCTGATCTCAGGTTGGGTGATTGGATTCACACTCCGTTAATAAATACTGTATTTATAGGGCTAGTTTCCCAGGCACATATTAAAACTTCCTAAGGCTAGGGGGCACTATTTTCACATCCGGATGAAAAGTGTGCCCAAAGTAAACTGCCTGCTACTCAGGCCCAGAAGCTAGGATATGCATATAATTGGTAGAGAGTTGGATAGAAACCACTCTAAAGTTTCTAAAACTGTTACAATTATGTATGTGAGTATAACAGAACGTATCTGGCAGGTGAAACCCAGAGGACAAACCATCCATGATTTGTTTTTGAGGTCACTCTCTTTTCAATGGGATTTCTATGTGGATCTAGATTTCTAAGGCACTTGCTTGCAGTTCCTATGACTTCCACTAGATGTCAGTCTTTAGAAATTGGTTGATGTTTTTCCTTTGAGAAATTAAGAAGTAGGGCTGTTCAGAATGAGGGTCGAGTCTAGTGTGCTGTTGTGGTTTGGGAGCACAGCCTGAAAGCTCGCTCCACTTTGTTTTTGTCCGGCATTGAACACAGTTCATAATACATAAATAAATACCTAAAGTTGGATTAGGAAAGTTGTTTGAAATGTTCGGATCAAGTTTACAAGTAACTATTTTAGATACTTTGTAGTCATGTTGCGCGAGTTGGAACCAGTGTTTTTCTGGATCAAACGCACAAAATAAATTGACATTTTGGAGATATAACGACAGAATTGATTAAAAGAAGGACCATTTGTGATGTTTAATGGACATATTGGAGTGCCAACAGAAGAAGATATTGAAAGGTAAGGCATGAATTATATTGTTATTTCTGACTTTTGTGTCGCGCCTGGTGGGTTGAAATGTGATTTTCATGTGTTTGTTTGATGGGGTGCTGTCCTCAGATAACAGCATGGTTTGCTTTCGCCGTGAAGCATTTTTGAAAACTGACACTGTGGCTGGATTAACAAGATGTTATTCTTTAAACCGATATATAACACTTGTATGATTCATGAATAATTATTATGAGTATTTCTGTTTTTGAATTTGGCGCACTGCTATTTCACTAGGTGTTGTCAAATCAATCCCGTTGCACGAAGGGATCACTAAGAAGTTAATTAACCCTAGTCTTGGACCAAAAAGCTCTTTCAATGGAGAATTTCCATTGAATGCTTTTTAGTCCTGGATTAGGAAATCTGTGTCTGGGAAACCGGCCTATACTGTAGGTGTCTATGTAGGTAGAAAGGGCACATTAATATAGAAAGCTATCTATAATAATACATCTCCTAGCTCTCAGGATCAGTCATTTGATTTATGCTGTGTAAATGCTAAGAATGTGCTGTACACCAGGGTGGGGGTCAATTTAATTTCAATTCAGTCAAAATTTAAACCCTGAAATGACTGAATGAAAATGGGATTGACCCTAATGTATTGACTTGACTGACAGAAGCACAATTGAAGCTCTTTGTAGTTGTATTTTTCTTTGTAGGTAGAGTAATACATAAATATTAATAGCCTTAGAGCATATGTGGCTAAACTTATGTTTGTCCTATTTCAGACATGTACAAGTGTGTATTATACGCATGTGTGAATTTGACATTTGTTTTTTTGCCACTGAGACACCCTTGGTGTGTGTGTGTGTGTGTGTGTGTGTGTGTGTGTACATACTGTACGGTGCATTCGGAAAGTATTCAGACCCCTTCCCCTTTCACAAATTTTGTTACATCTTTATTCTACAATGGATTAAACAAAAATGTTCCTCATCATTCCTCATCAATCTACACACATTACCCAATAATAATAAGCTTTTTAGAAAAACAGAACCTTATTTACATAAGTATTCAGAGCATTTTTTATTGAGACTTGAAAGTCAGGTGCATCCTGTTTCCATTGATCATCCTTGATGTGTCTACAACTTGATTAGACTCCACCAGTGGTAAATTCAATTGATTGGACATGATTTGGAAAGGCACACACCTGTCTGTATAAGGTCCCACAGTTGACAGTGCATGCCAGAGCGAAAACCAAGCTATGAGGTCAAAGGAATTGTCCGTAGAGCTCTGAAACAGGATTGTGTCGAGGCACAGATCTGGGGAAGTGTAGCAAAAAATATTCTGGACATATCTGCAGCATTGAAGGTCCCCAAGAACACAGTGACCTCATCATTCTTACATGGAAGAAGTTTGGAACCACCAACACTCTTCCTAGAGCTGGCCAAACTAAGCAATCAGAGGAGAAGGGCCTTGGTCAGGGAGGTGACTAAGAAATTACCAAATATTTTCTAGTGTGTATCAAGAATGGTCCACCACACAAATGACATCAAGCCAACTTGAGACAACTGTGGGAAACACTGGAGTCAGCACGGGACAGCATCCCTGTGGAATGCTTTCGACATCTTGTAGAGTCCATGCCCCAACAAATTGAGGCTGTTCTGTGGGCGAAATGGGTGCAAATTAATATTGTTCTTAATGTTTTGTGCAGTCAGCGTATACCTCTCTGAAGGACAGGTACAAGTAGACACTCTAAGGAATTATGGTATGAAGTTATAGCCTGGAAATGCTTGCTTGCATAGAAGTAAGCAATGCTTCCATAGAACGTAAGGAGTAATGCCTCCCTATAGCATCTCTCTTGAGACCCAGCTGTATTGGCTTCAAGGTTCCCTGTAGATTAATTTGCCGCCATAAGCAAGTAAGCAATGACTCCCCATTCCCAAGACGTACATCTCTCTCTGCATGCTGGGAGTGTTTAGTGCATGCTGGGAATTGTATGAGCGAGTGTTGTCTGGAGTTAGATCGCCTTTTCCTTCTGGTTTTCCTTTTCTATGTGTGATTATTTGTTGTGGTAGAATTAAGTATATTGTTTTTCTTGTCGAAATTTTCCTGGCTTTGGCAGGGATGGCGACCCACATGGGGACGCCGTCCCTGTCACTTCAGCACGGCTTTAGGTGTGTTACTGAAGCTACTGTCACTGGAGGAGTTTCTGTTCGCCATTGGAGAGAGGGTAGGCTATGAGAATGTTGCTTATGCGTCACTGATGAATAAAGCCGTGGTGGTTTTTCTTAAAGAAGAGTGTCTTGTTGAGCGTGGCGTATTTCTTAAAGGTATGTTTATTCAAGTTACAGCGCTTTTTTTTCTCAATCAGTTTTTGGACTCAGACTTTGGAGTTATCGTTAAGTTAAGTCAAGTATGACAACAGACTGTATATGGCTTATGCTAGTACGGGTAGTCAACAGAGTTTTGAGTGTAGGGATGTCGGCCATAAGCAACATGCTTTCCCGAAAAGGGAGAAGGTGGAGGGAGGGGCGCAGGTGGTCCTCATAACTCCTGGGCCCACTGACGTAGGGAGAGGCGGCTGACAGTGGTAGAGCAGACACAAGCACCTGTTGCTGAGGAACAAGTTATCCATGTTGATGGCACGGAGTTGCAACTTGTACCAGAGGGGAATGGTATGCAGCAGAAAAATATTGTTGTAGGAGGTAAGGATGGATCTGGAGAGCCATTTCCTCAGACTGGGGGGGGGGGGGGGGGGGGGGGGGGTTCCCACTACAAGTAATGGGGTACAGGAGGGGGTTCAGGTGGGGCTAGTCTCCCAGGTAGTGGAGGAGATGCCCGGTACGAGTGATGGGGTGCAAGTGGGGAGTGTTGAGAGGGATGTGGCAGAGGGGTCAGGGGTCTGAGGCCTCAGTTGAGGAGGATCAGGAGAAGGATATCTCTCTTGATATGATAGCAGCTGGTGAAGACTCAGTTTACAATCTAGATGAGGTAAATGGGTTCCTGGATCAGACTTTTGGGGAATCTGTCAGATTGGCAGATTTTTTTTATGTTAAGTTTTGAGGTCAGCTGTGATGTAACAGAAGACAGTGGGTTAGACTAGTTGCGTGAGAAGCGTTTTCGCTTGAGGAAATGTGTTACTGCTGTCACGCCAGCAAAATGTAGTGGTAAACGTGGTAAGGTTAAGAGAAAATTTAAACGATGATGATCATGCCTGAGAGAGAGAGAGAGAGAGAGAGAGAGAGAGAGAGAAAAAAAAACTGTCTGGTTTCTCTGCTTTCTTTTGCTTTCCTTTCTCTTTTCTATATGGAGTTACTAAGGGTAGGTTCTCAATATTAATGGGGGAAGGGACAGGAATAAGAGGGCTTGGGTATTGGAAGTAATGAAACAGAAAAGGCTTAACATAGTTTTTCTGCAGGAGACCCATAGTGATGAGGCTAATGAGGTTGACTGGGATATGTGGTGGGAGGGGCAGCATACACTCAGTCATGGTACTCATGTCAGTGCTGGGGTGGCAATTAGGATGACTGTGGTATCTACAACAGAGATCGTCAAGGGTCGGGTTTTATTGGTCAAGGTGGATGTTCTGTTTGTTTTTGTATTTTAACATTTTAACCTTGGGCAGTCGACATTGCAACGCAAACAGATGGTCTGCCTTCGTCTCTCTGATGGGAAGGTGACCATGGACGACAGTGAAATGTGCCAACATGCCGGGGATTTCTACTCTGCCCTCTAAGGCGGAGGATTGTGATTCTCTGTGTACTGAACAGTTGTTACATGGACTTCCTCAATTGGGCCCTGAGCAGAGAGTTGCTTTGGATTCTGACATTACTCTGCAGGAGCTGTCCACAGCAGTTATGCAGCTCTCATCAGGCTGAGCCCCTGACATCGATGGTTTACTATTTGAGTTCTATAAGCAGTTTTGGGGGGCTTTTTATGAAGTGGTGTGAATCTTTTCATGAGGGTTCTCTTCCTGTTTCCTGTCAACATGCTGTGCTTTCATTGTTGCCAAAAAAGGGGGATTTGGCTCTTCTAAAAATGGCGACCTGTTGCATTTCTGTGTGCGGAATATAAAATTGTATCTAAATGTCTCTCAAACAGGTTGAAAGAGTATCTGGGGCTCTTGGTCCACAAGGACCAGTCTTACTGTGTACCTGACCGCTCTATTGTTAACTTGTTTCCAATAAGAGATGTTTTAGACATTTGTACACTATTTGATGTGAATGTGGGTTTACTTTCTTTGGATCAGGAGAAGGCCTTTGACCGTGTGGACCACCAAACAATGAAAGTCTTTGGGTTTGGGGATGTTTTTTTGTTGTTGTCTTGGATGAGTTTACTGTATGCTGGGGCCTCATGTATGGTGAAGGTGGGGGGTGGTTTAAGTTGCCCCATCCCCGTCCAAAGGTCTATCAGACAGGGATGCCCAATTTCAGGGCAGTTATATTGTCTGGCAATTGAACCAATGCTTTGTTTTTTAAGAGCGAGGCTTACTGGTTTCTCTGTGCCAGGGGTAATGAAGGGTCCTACGATAGCACTGTCTGCGTTTGCAGATGACGTGACAGTTTTTATTACAGGGGGTGAGGATGTTAAGGTTCTACAAACGCTCTAAAGGTGTATGAGGGGGGGCCTCAGCTAAAGTCAATTGGGAAAAGAGCGAATTGCTGTGGGCAGGTCAGACAGGCTCAGCTCCACGGTTACCATGGGGGCTTCAGTGGGGTAGAAATGGGATGAAGACTTTGGAGTTTTTTCTAGGCTCTGATGTCTTTCCGGAAAATAACTGGGAGGGTGTAGTGGAGAAAGTGTGTGCCAGATTGTCAAGGTGGAAATGTTGCCACCCCAGCTGTCTTATAGAGGAAGGGTGCTAGTTGCCAATAATCTATCTGCCTCTACCCTGTGGCACAGACTAATGATTTTACAGCCACTGTGTCGACCCAGTTCTAGCTGGGTCGACACAGCCTATACATTGATGAGGAGACCGGGCTGTTTAGGCTTAGACAAGCATATTTTCCTATTAAAGCTAGAGGGGGGTGATTTTGTCTGGCTATGAGTCTATTATGCAGCTTTGGAGAGTATTTGTCAAATCCCGTAAGGCCGGCATGCCACCAGGGATGTGGCTTTTTGAAGAACCTTTTTTTTTTTTACAACACGGACATCCAGTCCCGTGCTCTGGGTTCAGCCAGCCTACGTTCATGCCTATTAGGTCATCTGATACGGAGTAGGAGCAGATCATTGGAGGAGCTCGGAGAAAGAGCGGGGATCCAATCATCTAGCCTACTGAGGAAGGTCGGAGCTGAGGTCTGTAATTCCTTGCCAGTACTTCATCGGCAGTATGTGACTGACACTTCCAATTCTGGTGGACGTAGGGTCTGGATTGTGTTCCCTGCACTGAATGTTAGTGCTGCGGCGGGGGGATTCGAGGAGGAAGTGAGGAAGCTGTTTTCCGGCGGTGGAAGGCGGTGGGAAAGAAGGCCATGTACAAAATCTGTGTAAAAGTTTTCCATGCTTTAACCCCAGAAGGGGAAAAATCAACGAGGTGGGCGGGGATGTTTGGATCAGGAGCCTCCCCAACAGGCTGTTGCCGGTGAAATGTGATTTTAGCTTCTAAAATGTGAGATGTGGGTTTTCATAAGTTAGGGCTGCTCACTCAGTGACCCGCCTCTGTGAAAGGAAATAGGCTATAAAACTTTTCAAACACGCCCTCTTCTCCCTTCCTATATAAAGCCTTGACGACAACAGAACTTCCTGTTCCGATGAGGTAGGATGACGATCCTATGTCAGAATGGTTCAGATAAAACTACAGAACGAAGCCAACATCAGCATGAGCTTTGATTGCGAATTGTATGAACTTTGAACTCTTATTCACGACAGAAGTGATTTCTCCTAGCCGTTGAGTTAGCAACCGCAGCTGCAAACGCAGGTAAGGAAGGAACAGACAGAGTATCCCATCTACCACACAACGATGTTACTACAACTTATCCAAGTGACCACCAGAGACATTCTTCAAAGGACAGAGGACTAGGTTTGGCAACACGGTCTTCCATCTACCACCAACCTACTGAAGCTCAGCTCAGAGTAAATATTTATTGCATTTTCCTTTTCCAAATGGGCGGTAATTTAGAATGCATAAGATACTGTATTTACGATAGCACAGCTTCACCTTTGTTCCTGTCTTCCCGATCTTTCACTCAACCCAGCCCCCTTTCCTTTGTGTAACAAGCCGTCATATCTGTTCCGCCCACTAGGGACGTTTTCCTATGACGTAATTTGTAATCAAGTTAGGATTTAATGATGTGTATGTGAATTATGTGTGATTAGTTAGGTATTTAGTAAATAAATGATTAAACCCAATTTTGTATTGCTGATTCAAATTGTTAGCCAGGGTTCTTGCAGATAACCATGAATTTACAACTTTCAGATTATGAGACTGAAGTAAAATGAAGATTAATGTGGACTGCTATTGATGTAAAATATTACTAGGTCTTTAAGAGTTTATTCGGAAGATAACAGCTCTATAAATATTATTTTGTTGTGCCCGACTCTCTAGTTAATTATATTTACATGATTAGCTCAATCAGGTGATATTAATTACGGAGAAATTATTTCATAGAATAGCATGTCATATCACTTACTCCGGCATAGCCAAAGACACAACACCACCGTACCTCCTTCGCTGTGCAATCCGGTTTCCGAGCTGGTCACGGGTGCACTTCAGCCACGCTCAAGGTACTAAACGATATCATAACCTCCATCGATAAAAAACAGTACTGTGCAGCCGTCTTCATCGACCTGGCCAAGGCTTTCGACTCTGTCACCCTATTCTTATTGGCAGACTCAATAGCCTTGGTCTCCCAAATAACTGCCTCGCCTGGTTCACCAACTACTTT
Source organism: Oncorhynchus mykiss (assembly GCF_057628025.1). Taxonomy (NCBI): domain Eukaryota; kingdom Metazoa; phylum Chordata; class Actinopteri; order Salmoniformes; family Salmonidae; genus Oncorhynchus; species Oncorhynchus mykiss. The sequence continues at coordinate 36,359,806 of NC_143038.1, read as the reverse complement.
GCAGACAGAGTTCAGTGTGTCAAATCGGAGGGCCTGTTGTCCGGACCTCTGGCAGTCTCTATGGGGGTAACACAGGGTTCAATTCTCGGGCCGACTCTTTTCTCTGTATATATGATATATATATATATATATATATATATATGTATATACAATGATGTCTCTCTTGCTGCGGGTGATTCCCTGATCCACCTCTACGCAGACGACACCATACTGTATACATCTGGCCCCTCTTTGGACACTGTGTTAACTAACCTCCAAACGAGCTTCAATGCCATAAAACACTCCTTCTGTGGCCTCCAACTGCTCTTAAACGCTTGTAAAACCAAATGCATGCTTTTCAACCGTTCACTACCCGCCCGCCCGACTAGCATCACTACCCTGGACGGTTCTGACCTAGAATATGTGGACAACTACAAATACCTAGGTGTCTGGCTAGACTGTAAACTCTCCTTCCAGACTCACATTAAACATCCAATCCAAAATCGAATCTAGAATTGGCTTCCTATTTCGCAACAAAGCCTCCTTCACTCACGCCGCCAAACTTACCCTAGTAAAACTGACTAACTGACTACCCTAGTAATCATCGACTCTGACAATGTAATCTATAAAATAGCTTCCAATACTCTACTCAGCAAACTGGATGCAGTCTATCACAGTGCCATCCATTTTGTTACCAAAGCCCCTTATACCACCACCCACTGCGACCTGTATGCTCTAGTTGGCTGGCCCTCGCTACATATTCGTCGCCAGACCCACTGGATACAGGTCATCTATAAGTCTATGCTAGGTAAAGCTCCGCCTTATCTCAGATCACTGGTCACGATAACAACACCCACCCGTAGCACGCGCTCCAGCAGGTATATCTCGCTGGTCATCCCCAAAGCCAACACCTCATTTGGCAGCCTTTCCTTCCAGTTCTCTGCTACCAGTGACTGGATCGAATTGTAAAAATCGCTGAAGCTGGAGACTTATATTTCTCTCACTAACTTTAAACATCAGCTATCTGAGCAGCTAACCGTTCGCTGCAGCTATACACAGTCCATCTGTAAATAGCCCACCCAATCTACCTACCTCATCCCCATATTGTTTTTATTTACTTTTCTGCTCTTTTGCACACCAGTATCTCTACTTGCACATCATCTGCTCAGTTATCACTCCAGTGTTAATTTGCTAAATTGTAATTACTTCGCTACTATGGCCTATTTATTGCCTACCTCCTCACGCCATTTGCACACTGTATATAGACGTTCTTTTTTTCTATTGTGTTATTGACTGTACGCTTGTTTATTCCATGTGTAACTCTGCGTTGTTTGTGTCGCACTGCTTTGCTTGGCCAGGTCGTAGTTGTAAATGAGAACTTGTATTCAACTAGCTTACCTGGTTATATAAAGGTGAAAAAAAATACATTTACCTGATCACTAGTTGGTTCTATTTGGGCTAAAGTACAGGTTTAGTAGAAGGGGTGTAGTTATCTTGCTTAATTTTGTGTCAGGGGCAGCTAAATTAGCAATATGGGAACCAAGAAAGAACAATACTTGGGGACAGGGGTCTGTGGATGTAGTGGGAATGCTGGAGGGGATGTTGGCAGCGAGACTGAGGGTTGAGTTTGCCTATTACAAAATGGTTAACAATATTGATCTGTTAATGAGAATATGGGGTATTCAGAGGCTGTTGTGTTCAGTTACTGTGGAGGAAGATTTGGTGTTGTGTTTATAATTGATGTGTAACCATGGTTTTGTATGAGTGTTTATGGTGTTGTGGGTTCCCAGACCCAATAAAGGTTATTTAAAACTCAAATTCTCTCTCTCCCCTCATCATAGCTGTGTGTGTGTGTGTGTGTGTGTGTGTGTGTGTGTGTGTGTGTGTGTGTGTGTGTGTGTGTGTGTGTGTGTGTGTGTGTGTGTGTGTGTGTGTGTGTGTGTGTGTGTGTGTGTGTGTGTGTGTGTGTGTGTGTTGTAGCATTGTGACATGTCTACCCAGATCCTGCAGTAACATGATAGCTTAGCCAGGTTTGCCCTGCACAACAGTCACTTCCATTCCTGTCACACATGTAGTACACCCCCGCCCCCCTCTCTTTTTGTGAAGACAAATTGAGCCCTGTTGCCCTGTTGCCCTGTTGACAAAACAGGTTGCTTTATGGCTGTGCCATGTTACTGTTACCATGGTGGGTTGTCATGGTGTGTTATGCTGCTGAGTGGTTGTGTGGTGGCAAACCGTAGCTCTGTAATGTAACCGCTATAGAGTGAACGGAGGAAAATATCTGCATGCAACCATAAGAGCGGAATGCTAGTGTTTGTAGCTAGTGTTTGTGTGCAACCACCGGTGAGGGGAATGGTGTCGTAACTAGATTTAGATTAGAGGCCGGGGGCTAACTGAATCACTCAAGCATGACGTCAGGTAGGCGCACAACAACCTGATCACATGACCCAGGCATCCAAGGCTCCTAACGACGCTGACTAAGGCATGGAATTGCCTAGGCCTTAAACCGTTTTCAAACTCATAGAAATATAATTGCTAGAATTAAAATTCCTGCTCGAGTCAATGGGTTTGTAATTTTGTTCCTGCGAGTTCATGCAGCTGTTAGACTAGTTTGAACTGACTGACTGCATACCTGAATAAACGCATTCAAAATAGCATTTTTTTATCAATCACTTGAGAAAATCTTCACTTGATATTTAATTAGAGGGTTCATTCGCCTTTTGTGAGTCTGCTTTCATTTCCGAGGTGACTAAGACTAGAGGTGTCTGGAGAGATGACGGAGATGTCTGTACACAAACCTCAATCAATGACAAGCACAGTGATTCATAAAAAATCGACAGTCTGTGAGACTTCAAGAACAGTTCTACACTGTGTTTATTAGGCACCTAGAGATTGCCTTGTAAGTGAGAGGCATGTTAAACGTTACTATTGGGTTCATGCGTGGGAGCTGGTGTGGTTTGGTTCTGGTTAGATAACTCACCCTGCGCTACTTCAGACGTTTTCTACTCCAGAGTATTGTAAAGCAGAGGAATTCACAAGCTCCCTCATATCAATAATGAATGGAGAGATTTATATTAGCTGACACATGCAAAGAGAGTAGAGGATAGGGCTGAGGGCTTGGTCTCGCTCTCGCTCTCTCTAAGCAACATTGGTCACCCTTCAGCAACAATAATGCTTTGACTCACTGCCACTCTTTCTGATGACCCTGACTGTCAGTCCATCCGCCACTGAGGACACAGCAGAACCCTGAGCATACACCCTACAGACAGGGGCCTTAAGAAAGACAGACGGAGGCAAAAAAAAGGCCTAAAACGTTTTAGTATAACTGGGACTGACTTGGGCTTGCACTAGGGCTAGTCTGGACTTTTTCATTTGTTATTTCTACTGTAGAATTACTGACATGTTAGAGATCATACTGGTTGTTCGATGGGTCTTTGACTCCCTTCTGAGAGGAATTCCTCCATCCAGACAAGACAAGCTCCAGCATAGCCTCTCCTGCTGAGTGGGCCTACTCTGCTGATGTGATGTCTGGCAGGGGGGTCTATAAGATCTCAGCCTTAGTCTGCTGCTGCTAAGACCATATGTGAATTTATTGCCCCCCATCTATCTTCAGAGTTTGTTCTGTTAGGTGACCTAAACTGGGATATGCTCAACACCCCGGCAGTCCTACAATCTAAGCTAGATGTCCTCAATCTCCCACAAATTATCAAGGAACCCACCAGGTACAACCCTGAATCTGTAAACATGGGCACCCTTATAGATATTATCCTGACCAACTCGCCCTCCAAATACACCTCTGCTGTTTTCAATCAGGATCTCAGGGATCACTGCCTCGTTGCCTGCATCCGCTATGGGTCCGCTGTCAAACGACCACCCCTCATCACTGTCAAACGCTCCCTAAAACACTTCTGCGAGCAGGCCTTTCTAATCGACCTGGCCTGGGTATCCTGGAAGGATATTGATCTCCTCCCGTCAGTAGAGAATGCCTGGTCGTTCTTTAAAAGTAATTTCCTCACCATCTTAAAAACAATGTAGACCTAAGAACTCCAGACCTGACTGCCCTCAACCAGCACAAAAACATCCTGTGGCAGACTGCACTAGCATCAAATAGTCCCTGCGATATGCAACTTTTCAGGGAAGTCAGGAACCAATAAACGCAGTCAGTTAGGAAAGCAAAGGCTAGCTTTTTCAAACAGATATTTGCATCCTGTAGCTCTAACTCCAATAAGTTGGGGGACACTAAAATAAAAAGTCCATGGAGAATAAGAGCACATCCTCCCAGCTGCCCACTGCACTGAGGCTAGGAAACACTGTCACCACCGATAAATCCACGATAATCGAGAATTTCAATAAGCATTTCTCTAAGGTTGGCCATGCTTTCCTCCTGTCTACCCCAATCCCGGCCACCAGCTCCGCACCCCCTGCAGCTACTTGCCCAAGCCTCCCCAGCTTCTCCTTCACCCAAATCCAGATAGCTGATGTTTTGAAAGAGCTGCAAAACCTGGACCCATACAAATCAGCTGGGCTAGACAATCTGGACCCTCTATTTCTAAAATTATCCACCGCCATTGTTTCAACCACTATTACCAGTCTGTTCAACCTATCTTTCATATCGTTGGAGATTCCTAAAGATTGGAAAGCTGCCGCGGTCATCCCTATCTTCAAAGGGTGAAGGAGAAGCTGTGGAGGCTTGGGCAAGTAGCTGCAGGGGGTGCGGAGCTGGTGGCCGGGGTTGGGGTAGACAGGAGGAAAGCATGGCCAAAATGTTACAGACCTATATCCATCCTGCCCTGCCTTTCTAAAGTATTTTAAAGCCAAGTTAACAAACAGATCACTGACCATTTCGAATCCCACCGTACCTCCTCCGCTGTGCAATCTGGTTTCCGAGCTGGTCAGGGGTGCACTTCAGCCACGCTCAAGGTACTAAACGATATCATAACCACCATCGATAAAAGACAGTACTGTACAGCCGTCTTCATCGACCTGGCCAAGGCTTTCAACTCTGTCAATCACCGTATTCGTATCGGCAGATGCAACAGCCTTGGTCTCTCAAATGACTGCCTCGCCTGGTTCACCAACTACTACTCAGAGTTCAGTATGTCGAATCGGAGGGCCTGTTGTCCGGACCTCTGGCAGTCTCTATGGGTACCACAGGGTTCAATTCTCGGACCAACTCTTTTCTCTGTATATATCAACGATGTCGCTCTTGCTGCGGGTGATTCCTGGATATACCTCTACGCAAACGACACCATTCTGTATACATCTGGCCCTTCTTTGGACACTGTGTTAACAAACCTCCAAATGAGCTTCAATGCCATACAACACTCCTTCCGTGGTCTCCGACTGCTCTTAAATGCTTGTAAAACTAAATGCATGCTCTTCAACCGATCGTTACCCACCCGCCCGACTAGCATCACTACTCTGGACGGTTCCGACTTAGAATATGCGGACAACTACAAATACCTAGGTGTCTGGCTAGACTGTAAATTCTTCTTCCAGACTCATATTAAACATAGCCAATCCAAAATTAATCTAGAATCGGCTTCCAATTTCGCAACAAAGCCTCCTTCACTGACGCTGCCAAATATACCCTTGTAAAACTGACTATCCTACCGATCCTCGACTTTGGCGATGTCATTTACAAAATAGCCTCCAACACTCTACTCAGCAAACTGGATGCAGTCTATCACAGTGCCATCTGTTTGGTCACCAACGCCCCATATAACACCCACCACTGCAACATGAATGCTCTCGTCGGCTGGCCCTCACTACATATTCGTCGCCAAACCCACTGGCTCCAGGTCATCAAAAAGTCTTTGCTAGGTAAAGCTCCGCCTTATGTCAGTTCACTGGTCACGATGACAACACCCACCCGTAGCACGCGCTCCAGCAGGTATGGTCATCAACTGGTCATCCCCAAAGCCAACACCTGCTTTGGCCGCCTTTCCTTCCAGTTCTCTGTTGCCCATGACTGGAACAAATTGCAAAAATTGCTGAAGTTGGAGACTTATATCTCCCTCACTAACTTTAAGCATCAGCTATCTGACTGATCGCTGCACCTGGACACAGCCCATCTGTAAATAGCCCATCCAACTACCTACCTCATCCCCAAATTGGTTTTATTTTATTTTTTGCTCTTTTGCACACAAGGATTTCTACTTGCACATTTTCTGCACATCTATCACTCCAGTGTTAATTGCTAAAATGTAATTACTTCGATACTATGGCCTATTTATTGCCTTACATCCTTAGACCATTTGTACACACTGCATATAGACTTTTTCTATTGTGTTATTGACTGTACGTTTGTTTATTCCATGTGTATCTCTGTTGTTGCTTGTGTCGCACTGCTTTGCTTTATCTTGGCCAGGTCGCAGTTGTAAATGAGAACTTGTTCTCAACTGGCCTACCTGGTTAAATAAAGGTGAAATAAAATAAAAACATAGTGTTGACCTCTCCTATCTTCTGCGCTCCTTTCCTCCCTTCCTTCTCTCTCCCCTACTGTACTCTACTGTCATGTCCTCTCCTCCCCTCCACCTTTCTTCTGCTCCCCACCCTCGTTTCCCTTCTCTCCTCTTCTCATCTCTCCTCACACTTCCTCTCTATACTCCACCCCAACGTTGCCTTCTCTCCTCCTCTCTCTTCCCTCATCTCTCCTCACCTCTTCTCTCCTCTCCTCAACCTTCCATCACCCTCCTCTCCCTCCTGTATTTCACCCACTCCTATTACATTAACAGGCCCAGTGTGTCTCTGAGGCTTTACTGTATTGATTCACTGCTCCTTCCAGCAATCCCCTTAAAGAGAGAATGAGCTGCTACTAATGTGTGGCTGCTACAATGGGAAGGGAGGGGGGTTTTAAGTGAAAGCTGCTGGACTGTTTTCAGACTAAACTGAGATGGAGAGATGGAGGAGAAGATTGCCAGAGAGAGAGAATGGAGAAATAGAGAGGGACCGAGAGAGATGGGAGTGGAGAGCGGGGGAAAGAACAAAGAAAGAGGGGGGGGGGAATGGGGCGATACAAAGGGAGAGTAAGAGAGTGAGAAGGGGTAAAGAGCGACAGGGAGGGAGAGAGAAAATGGGGAGACAGCTTTAAGCACATTGAAGGGTTTCACTTAAATACTTGAGGAAGGAGCACAGAGCGGTGCTCTCCTCAGATTAAAATGGACTTGGAAAATGCAGCCACTCTCTGGATGAGATCTGTTATAAAATACCAACAATCCTAACATCCGTTAAAAAAAGCAATAACTACAATAATTGTGATTCTGCATTTAGTTCATATATTAACTTTACTGTGAATGTTTAATATAATTTTTATTGCATCCTCTTCATCCTCTTACTGTATTGTACAGTCCCTGTACTCATTATCCATGTAAATATACGATTTTGGAATGAGATGCTTAAATGTCAGCGTGTACAGTGGCGTACAGTGGATTCTGAAAAATATTATTTTCCACATTTTAATACTTTACAGTCTTACTCTAAAATAGATTACATTGCTTTTGTCCCTCATCAATCTACACACAATACCCCATAATGACAAAGGAAAAAATATTTTTCAAATGTATTAAAATTTAAAAACTGAAATATCACATTTACATAAGTATTCAGACCCTTTACTCAGTACTTTGTTGAAGCACCTTCGGCAGTAATTATAGCCTAGAGTCTTCTTGGGTATGACGCTACAAGCTTGGAACACGTGTATTTGTGGCATTTCTCCCATTCTTCTCTGTCAGGTTGGATGGGAAGAGTCACTGCACAGCTATTTTCAGGTCTCTCCAGAGATGTTCGATCGGGTTCAAGTCCGGGCTCTGGCTGGGCAACTCAAGAACATTCAGAGACTTGATCAGACGCCACTCCTGCATTGTCTTGGCTGTATGCTTAGAGTCATTGTCCTGTTGGAAGGTGAACCTTTGCCCCAGTCTGAGGTCCTGAGCGCTCTGGAGCAGGTTTCCATCAACGATCTCTCTGTACTTTGCTCTGGAGCTTTATCAGAGTGACTATCGGCTTCTTGATCACCCTGACATAGGCCCCTCTCCCCCGAATGCTCAGTTTGACTGGGCGGTCAGCTCTAGGAAGATTTTTGGTGGTTCCAAACTTCTTCCATTTAAGAGGACACTGTGTTTTTGGGAACCTTCAATGCTAGAGATTTTTTGTTGTACACTACCCTACCCAAGATCTGTGCCGCTACACAATCCAGTCTCAGAGAACTACGGATAATTCCTTCGACCTCATGGCTTGGTTTTTCTTCTCTGACATGCACTGTCAACTATGGGACCTTATACAAATCATGTCCAATCAATTGAATTTACCACAGGTGGACTCAAATCAAGTTGTAGAAACAGCTAAAGGATGATTAATGGAAACAGGACGCACCTGAGCTCAATTTCAAGTCTCTTAGCAAAGGGTCTGAATACTTATGTAAATAAGATATGTTTTATTTGCAAACATTTCTACAAACCTGCTTTCTATTGGTCATTATGGTGTATTGTGGGTAGATTGATAAAAAAAAATCTGAATTTAATACATTTTAGAATAAGGCTGTAACATAACAAAATGTGGAAAAAGGGAAGGTTTTCGAATGCACTGTATATGTTTAGAGTGCATGGGCCACTGTGCAGCCCAAAAGATCTCACGGTTTGACCAATTTGGTTACAGATTCTGATGTTTACCCATGTTTATCCAAATGCACATTTTTGAAGTTGCTCCAAACGTCCAATTTCGATGTGTTTTTGACAGCCTGGGTTCCTCCTTTTGCTGCAGTTCCTCCGCCATTCATCCGAAAGGTTATGGGTTAAGGTTTGGCATAGTGTTAAAATAAAAACAACTCCACAGTTAGGGTTTAGGCATTCATTCGGAATGGTTAAGGGTTACTGTTTGGGATAGGATAAAAATTTAAAAAAACGAGTCTCTACCACTATTATAGAACCCTTCAACCCTCGGAGCCGGAGCCCGTGGCTTACACTGATTCGCCATCCCTGTCCACAACACCTTAGCAAAACCTAAGCATACTTGATGGTAATAGTGCTCAACATGGTCCATAGTGGCGGGTTTTGAAGGAATACCTTGATGTCCTTGGGACATGGATGGACGTCCAATTTCAAAGTGAATCTTGAGCGAACTAGCTGGCACAGCCACCCACCCTGCCTGCTGTGTTTCACAGGTCACGTCCCAAATGGCACCCTATTCCCTTTTTGGTGCACTACTTTTGACCAGGGTCTATCGGGAAGTAGACCACTATATAGGGAATAGGGTGCCATTTGGGATGCATTTAACAGAGTTCCTGGTTAATAGAGCACATAATCAGAACTTTGCCACCAGCTGCAGCAGAAGAGAATATCTGCTCTGCCTCTACATGGGCAGGGCTTTGGCCTTTCAGAGCAGCACACACACAGCTCAGTAGCGCACACACACAAACAGGCACGCGCACGCACGCACTCACACACAGTGTGGTCGCACACACACACACAGCGCTGTCAGACAATGACACCTCAGCAGACAGGGGCTTCATTTGACACCACGTTCATCTCACTATTAGGCTTAAATACATTTTGCAGGTAAAAATGTACCTAGGATTTACCCAGGCAGGGCGAGGCTAACACTAAGGGAGTGTGTGTGTGTGGTTGGATAAAATGTTTCCCCTGATGCTGGCTGCTGCTGCAAATCCTCTGATGCCCGTCCATCCGATCATGCTGTGCTGAACTGTGAAGCACTGAGGGACTGGTGTGTGTGTGTCTGCAGGTGCCTGCGTGCACGTGTGTGTATGTGTGTGAGGCTAGCTAGTGACCTCTAACTGGACGGCATGGTGCAATCCAAGCAGAACTGTCACACTCACAGAGAGGGAGGGAAAGAGGGCCACGCCTGCCTGGAAACAGCAGCTGAGCAGCTTGTGTTAGCTGTGCTCGTCTAACTACATTCTGACAACACAAGGACTGCACTCTAGTCTAGATATATATTACAGAAACTAAGACATCCCATTTAGATTCCCTGAATACGAGGACAATGAAAAAGTCCAAGGGTGAATTAATTTGCTGGATACATGATACTCTGATGTTTGCAGTTTTGTAGGGTGTATGTATTTCAGTGGTAGGACTGAAGTAGGTCACTGTGGTTACCAGCACAACACAGGTGGACAGACACACACAAACACAGGCTCCCCCAAGCTAAAATGTAACGCTCCTTCAATGATAGTGGAAGTGACAGCTCCGCTGCAGCGAACACAGATGTGACGTTGCCTGAACGTTAGTAGAGTTGACAGCAGGTCAGGGGTGATGGGAAGGGGTGATGGTGAAGGGAAAGGGTGAGGAAATGGGTGACAGGATGGGTGTAGTTAACAGCACAGCTGATGACAGATGACTCCCAGGTGGGAGGACAGAGATGGAGAAGTGACATCCTCAGACAGCACACACAGACCAGTGGTGACTGGAGGAGGAGGGGGAGAAAAAGAGGTGACTGCTGGTGTATTTATAGCTGAGCCTGTGATGCCTCGTGCTTCTGTGTGTGTGAATGTGTGAGAGAGAGAGAGAAAGCCAGAGCCTCTGTTGTATGCAGAGCATGCTAATGAGGGAGCACTCTGCCTGCCTGCGGCTACAGAATGTGCTCATCTCTATCTAGCCCGTGCTTGCCTCGTGGCTAACTGGTATGCAGTGTGTACCTACTCTTCTTCCAATCTGCATTGTGCCGATCCCATACCAGGCTGGTGCAGTCAAGCTTAGCCCATGTGCCTTACCACATGCACCCACACAAACACATGCACAGTCACATGCAGGCACGCAAAAAGACATACACGAACGCATACACACAAATGCACATGCGCACACACACTAGAGCTGCATGATTTGGACAAAATATCTAATTTCACTATTTTGGGCCAGATATTGCGATTTTCAATTAATTAATACCATACTGTGCTAACTGAATACAAAAAAACAAATGAAACAAATCTTTTCCAATGTTGTTATAGGCTACATATGATAATACATATGGTTACTACACCTACAGTACCAGTCAAAAGTTTGGACACACCTAATCATTCAAGGTTTTTTTTCTTTCTTTTTAATATGTAGAATAATAGTGAAGACATCAACTATAAAATAACACATATGGAAGCATGTAACCAAAGAAGTGTTAAATAAATCAGATTTTTTTTCATATTTGAGATTCTTCAAAGTAGCCACCCTTTGCCTTGATGACTGCTTTGCACATTCTTGGTGTTTTCTCAACCAGCTTCATGGGGTAGTCACCTGGAATCCATTTTAATTAACAGGTGTGCCTTGTTAAAAGTTCATTTGTAGAATTTCTTTTGAGCCTTTTTGTTTGAGCCAGTTGTGTAGTGACAAGGTAGGGCTGGTAAACAGAAGACATCCTATTTGGTAAAAGTCTATATTATGGCAAGAACAACTCAAATAAGCAAAGATAAATGACTGAAGGTCAGTCAATCCGGGAAAATTTCAAGAACTTTTTCTTTCTTGAAGTGCAGTCACAAAAACCATCAAGCGCTATGATAACACTGAATCTCATGAGGACCCAGAGTTACTGCTGCAGGATACATTAATTAGAGTTACAAGCCTCAGAAATTGCAGCCCAAATAAATGCTTCACAGAGTTCAAGTAACAGACACATCTCAACATCAACTGTCTCAGAGGAGACTGTGTGAATCAGACCTTCACTACTAAAGGACACCAATAAAAAGAAGAGACTTGTTTGGGCCAAGAAACAGGAGCAATGGACATTAGACTGGTGGAAATCTGTCCTTTGGTCTGATGAGTCCAAATTTGAGATTTTTGGTTCCAAACTCCCTGTCTTTTGGTCTGATGAATCCAGATTTGAGAATTCTGGTTCCAATTGCCCTGTCTTTGTGAGACGCAGAGTAGGTGAACGGATGATCTCCGCATGTGTGGTTCCCAACGTGAAGCATGGAGGAGGAGGTGTGATGGTGCTTTGCTGGTGACACTGTCTGATTTATTTAGAATTCAAGGCACACTTAGCCATGCTGGTTACCACAGCATTCTGCAGCGATACGCCATCCCATCTGGTTTGCGTAAAGTAGAACAATGACCCAAAATACATCTCTGGGCTGTGTAAGGGATGTGATGGAGTGCTGAATCACATGACCTGGCCTCCATAATCACCCTACCTCAACCCAATTGAGATGGTTTGGGATGGGTTGGACTGCAGAGTGAAGGAAAAGCAGCCAACAGTGCTCAGCATATGTGGGAACTCCTTCAAGACTATTGGAAAAGCATTTCTCATGAAGCTGGTTGACAGAATGCCAAGAGTGTGTAAAGCTGTCATAAAGGCAAAGGGTGGCTACTTTGAAGAATCTGAACACTTTGTTTTGCTTACTTAATCATTCCATATGTTATATTTCATAGTTTTGATGTCATCAGTATTGTTCTACAATGTAGCAAATAGAAAAACATAAAGAAAAACCCTTGAATGAGTAGGTGTGTCCAAACTTTTCACCTGTACTTTACATATAAACAAACATTCATTTTTTAACATGATCATCCAAATATAGTGTGCTATCATTAATTAATGAATAATATTATGAATTCCTATTTCCTATTTGACCATTTAATGAATAATAAGTAAGTTAATTATTTATTCAGGCAGCCATAGGCTGCAGATGGAAGCATATGATTGTGTAATAATTTACAAGTAGGCTTTAATGGGTGCGTGTTGTATTAAATAACTGAATAGCTTGTTTTCAACAATATATATTTGAAACAGGAAATGTTACACATTTACCACATTTTTATGAGCATTTAAAACATTTAAAAAATATATACAGTACCAGTCAAAAGTTTGGACACCTACTCATTCCAGGGTTTTTCTTTTCTTTTTACTCTTTTCTACATTGTCAAGAGTGTGCAAAGCTGTCATCAAGGCAAAGGGTGGCTACATCGAAGAATCGAAAATATAAAAATAAAACTTTTTTGGTTACATGATTCCATATGTGTTATTTCATAGTTTTGATGTCAACTCTTGAATGAGTAGGTGTGTCCAAACTTTTGACTGGTACTGTATATTTTTTACCAATCACAAGTGGGGCGCCATCCCTAACGCCATAATTGGCGGGCCGCAACTGCAATGTACTTGCAAAAATAGATATTAAAACAAACATTTAAAAAATGTACATGTAATAGAATATGCTGGGAATATAATAATGATGGTAATGGTTTTGGATCAACACTGGTTATTAACACCCACACTGGGGTGCTTTTATGCCACTGAGTTAATTTAACTCCTGAATCAACACTAGAAATGTTACACTGGAAAATGAACACTAGGTAACACTGGCTAATTTGGTGTGTGTGTGTGTGTATTCATGTGCCTGTGTGTGTATGTGTTCTGTCTGTTGGCTGTGGGTTTGTGATTAGCCGCTTTAGAGTTAGAGAGGTTCAGTTTGATGTTGTCTGCTTTCCCTTACCTCCGCTTTGACATCGCGCCGTGTGCGCGATCCAGGTAATTGAATAAGCTGCCACTTGAGATTGGGAGAATAATTTTAGAGTTCATCCGTGCGGGTAAATATTCATGATCACACAGCAGAGCAGCTGAGCGAGGAGAGCGTGAGAAAAAGGAAGGTTTTTTCAACCAGTCAGCGACGTTGTTACACTGCATCATTGTATCACTGTCTGAGCTTCACACGCCACTAACGGAACCATTTTTTTTTTACCCTGTTAATTGGTGTCATAGCACTAACCTGAGACCAAATCTCTAGATGCAGTACTGAGGTTCAAAGTTTCAAGTGCTTACCTATTTATATTAGAGGCATTAAGTGCAGCATAAACGTCCTCTACTCTCAACTATTGTATATGTGTTTCCTTATCTGCTTATCTGAGTATGAATAAAACTGTCCATGTTGAACCGAACTCCTTTCACAAGAAATGTGAAATCTTACAATAGCCTTGCTCCTGTTGAAATTAAATTCTCTTCCTTTAGCTAGCACACACAAGTGACTGTAGCTAGCCCAGGAATTCTACATTATAATTATTTTAGTAGACACTCATACCCAGAGCGACTTACAGGAGCAATTAGGGTTAAGTGCTTTTCTCAAGGGCACATTAACCGATTTTTCACCTAGTCGACTCAGGGATTTGAACCCAACGGTCTTAACGACTAGGCTACCTGCCGTCTCTCTCACCCACACAAACTCCAGCGCTGTTGAAGGTACCTCCTACGCCTCCGAGAGAACAGAGACTGTAAAGACTGCCAGCCTATCCTTCATGTGATTCACACAGCAACAGTGGCTGATGAGAGCTGCACATAATGTAAACTATTGTCAATGTGAACCCCAATGGCTGTTAAGGTTCCTCCTCCTGACAATAGCAGGTATGAACTAGTGAGTGGGCACTGTACTGTAAATTGATTGGGAGAGCAACATTTCAGCATTATGATCATGCTATAGATAACATCCAAAATTCTGTTATACAACTGTGCTGTTGGGGCTAATAAATAAATCATGTCTCATGGATATGATTTTCCCCACTCAAATCTCAATTGGAAACCCAGGCTATTGTTGACATGAACCCTACGCATCGACGGGAGAACAAAACAAAAACCATTCAATGGCAAATTCTCTTATGTAACAGTAGAGTCTAAAATAGACAAATAATACTAATGCTATTCCTCCCACTCTCAATTTGAGACCCAGAATCTTCAAAAAAATACATTTCTGTCAAATGTGTTTGAGTTAGGCTATCTTTATGTACTTTGTAAGTACAAATACATTAGTTGCTGAGTGTATACTATTGTTTGTTACAAAAACAATACCGTTCAAAAGTAGTGCACTATATAGGGGATAGGGTGCCATTTCGGGACAAAGCCTGTGTGCTATCTGATCCATATGAGATGTGATTATGTGAATAATATTAATGTTTGCACCTCCATCCATAGTGTCCGTAACCGTTCAGCAGCACCCAAGCAGCCTTTTGAGAGGAGCTGAGAGACTGAACTCTGAGGTGTGATTATCATCACATTTGTGATGACGTGTGATTATCACCTCCTGTGGCAACCTCTTCAGCAAGGCAAACGATCATTCAAGTACCTTAAATGGTAAATGTTAGTTAACATGTGAAAGAGATCTGCAAGGCCATCTCATCTCATTGCTATGCGTGAGCACAATACAGGCAAAAGCACATTTACATTCTCTGTCTCTGACTGCGTTTGCTGAAGCCCGACAATTTCTGCCAATTACGTCTGATTGTGCTTTCATTAAATAAACTCCAGGTGGTGTTTGAGTCATCTACTGGCACAAACTCATTCAGAACGCCTCTTCAATGTCTCACGCCCCCGCGAGGCCACCTTTCTAGGGAGAAAATATGCCATTCACTCCATCACCATCAGAAAGGCTAAATGATTTGTGTTTGATCTGGATGGATGCGTTTGATAGAGTAGCTTGATCGTTGCTTGTAGTGGCTAAACTAACGCACACACACACCAAGGACTGTCACACGCCTCTGAGAGAGCCATTTAGTCAGATCAAGTGGTTGTCCAACCCTGTTCCTGGACAGCTACCCTCCTGTAGGTTTTCGCTCCAACCCTACTTGTAACTAACCTGATGCAGCTGATCAACCAGCTTGGGGGTAGAAAGTGTCTGGAAGCCTGTTGGTCCGAAAGCTGATGCTCCAGTAACATTTGCTGGATGGTAGCAGAGTGAAAGGTCTGTGGCTTGGGTGGCTGGAGTCTTTGGCAATTTTTCGGGCCTCCCTCTGACACAGCCTGGTATAGAGGTCTTGGATGGCAGGGATCTCGACCTCAGTGATGTACTGGGCTGTCTGCACCACTGCGTTTTGAGGTCAAGTGCAATTGTCATTCCAAAGTTACCTTGGAGCTATTGAAAACAGGGATAATGGTGGTCAGCCTGTAACATGTTGGGATTAAGGACTGGGACAAGGAGAGATTGAAAATGTCTGCGAAGACACCTGCCAGCTAGTCTGCACATGCTTTGAAAATGTGCCCTGGTGTTCCGTTTGGCCCGGGGGTCTTGGGATTGTTAACCTGTTTTAAACATTTTGTTCACATCGGCCACAGAGAGTGAGATCACACAGTAATCTGGAAAAGCAGGGGCTTTCACACAAGGCACAGTGTTATATTCCTTGAAGCGAGCAGAAAAGGCATTTAGCTCGTTTGGGAGTTCTGCGTCGCGGTAGCTCTAGCCTTTAGCCCAGCACCGATGTTGCCTGTAATCCTTGGTTTTTGTTCGGGATACGTTCTTATAGTCACTTTGGGGAGGTTGTCTATGCACTAATTGATAAAGCCTGGGACTGTTGTGGTAAACTCCTCAATGTTATTGGATGAACCCTGAAACATATCCTAGTCTGTACTAGGATATGTTTTGGGATTCATGTAGCCTCGCGTCTGCTTCGTCCGTCCACTTCCGTATTGAGCACATCACTGGTACTTCCTCTTTTGTTTGTAAACAGGCAGCAGGAGAATGGATTCATGGTCAGATTTGCTGAAGGGAGGACGAGGGAGGGTCTTGTATGCATTTCTGTAGGTAGAATAAAAGTAGTAAAGAGTTTTAGAGCCCCTAGTGGCACAGGAGACGTGCTCGTAGAAGTGAGGTTAGACGGTTTTAAGTCTCCTCGTGTTAAAGTCTTCGCCCACCAGAAATGCTGCCTCTGGGTGAGCAGTTTCTTGTTTGTTTATGGCCCCATACAGTTAAAAGGGTCTGCAGCTTACCATTAATTATTCTATATCAGGTGAGCAAAAGCTTGAAATTTACTTCACACTTGAAGCAGCACATTATTTTTAGGAAAAAAGACACACTGACTCCTTTCGTTTTCCCTAAAGCCGCCGTCCGATCCTGCCGCTACAGGGAGAGCACACAGAGTACTATGTCCATAGCGTCATCACCAGCCACATAAGACATACAGTTTATTTGGAAAGTACACAGTCCCTTGAATTTTTCCACATTTTTTTACATTACAGCCTTATTATAAAATTATTATTATTATTATTATTATTTGTTTTCAGAGTGGCCATCGGGTTCTTGGTCACCTCCCTGAGAGTCTTGATGGTTCCAAACTGCTTCTATTTAAGAATGATGGAGGCCACTGTGTTCTTGGGGACCTCCAATTCTGCAGAAATGTTTTGGTACCCTTCCCCAGATCTGTGCCTTCCTTCATCCTCATGGCTTGGTGTTTGCTCTGACATGCACGGTCAACTGTGGGACATTATATAGACATGTATAAGCCTTTCCAAATCATGTTCAATCAATTGAATTTACCTCAGGTGGACTCCAATCAAGTTATAGAAACATCTCAAGGATGATCAATGGAAACAGGATACACCTCAGCTCAATTTTGAGTCTCATAGCAAAGGGTCTGAATACTTATGTAAATACGTTTTTTCAGTTTGTTATTTTTAATACATTTGCACACATTTCTAAAAACCTGTTTTTGCTTTGTCATTATGGGGTATTGTGTGTAGATTGAGGAAAAATGTAAATTTTATAAATTTTATAATAAGGCTGTAACGTAACAAAATGTGCAAAAGGGAAAGGGTCTGAATACTTTCCGAATGCACTGTATAATAAGAGTCTGGTAGCAGCAGTTGTGATGTGTGTGTAGCATGAATGTATATGTGAGTGTGTATATGGGTGTGTGCATATGTGAGTGCATTTGTGCTAAGGTCCGAAGAATCAAAGCAGGTGGTCAGTCCAGTTCAAGTGTTCAGGTACCTGTAGATTGGACGGAGAAGTATCGCTCAAGTCGCAACAAAATGGAATATAACGTTGTGTATAATATTCAGAATGACGCAATTCCATGTTCAAAGCAACTTAAGACCTGCATCACTATACTGAGAACTTTTCTCGTTTCTAGAAGGACGTATTTTGGGTGTTTTTGGAGCCTTTATTCATGCACCCATACCACACAATGAGAATGAGGAAGTGATTTGGTGTTTGGGTTAAAACCTGTTAAGGATATGGCAGACATACGCCCCCTTTGGAGAGATTGGGTACCCCTAGTAAACTGGAAAAAAAATCTGTCAAAAATTGCTAATATATGCAAATAAAAATTATTATTGGATAGAAAACACTCTAAAGATTCTAAAACCGTTGGAATTATGTCTGTAAGTATAGCAGAACTCACAGGGCAGGCATTCTTCCAAACTAGTTTTTGTGGCCATGAAAGTTGGAGCAACTTTGACGTCATGGCCCCCACCCTTCCCAACCAGCTATGATTCTGGGGACACTTTCTATCTCTTCCGCTAGATGTCCTCTTTCATTAGAGCTTCAAATCGTTCAAATCCCGCGAGAATTGACCCTATGGGAGTGAAATTAGTGCGTGCCACGAGAGAATAGGCTGTGCGTATGGGCGCGAATTGGTCCCAGCCATTCCTTTGTTTCCAGCACTCAAGAGAAGGGCAGACGATGGCCGATTGAATTGAAGTTTGTTTTGCACGTCTAAAACATCATAAAGCTTGCTTCTGCACTTAGTTTGACCTGTTTAGTCAACATATAATGTGTAATTTTGAAGTTTTGATGCGCAACTTATCCGGACCAGAGGACGTTTTGGGTGCATTTCAGCTGATGTTATTAGCAGTAGCTAATACAAAGACGCAAGACTTGAAACCAAACGATGTATTGGGTAAATATGAAGCCTTCCAGAACATTCTGAACGAAGACCATCGAAGGTAAGGGAATATTTATGCTTAAATCTGTGTTTCTGTTGACTCCAACATTACGTGGAAATGTAGCTTGGAACTGAGCGCTGTCTCAGCATATGGAATAGTGTAGGATTTCTGTAACGTTAAAAATAAATCTAACACAGCGGTTGCATAAAGAAGCAGTGTATCTTTCTAACTATATGTAGAACATGTATATTTAGTCAAAGTTTATGATGTCTATTTACGTTATCTTGCCGCGCTACATAGATTTCCTGCGGGCATTTTTGAGTAATTTCTGAAGGTGAACTCACTGTAAATGGACATTTATGGATATAAATGGCATATTATTGAAAAAAAAAAAAAATGTACTGTGTAATATGTCATATTACTGTCATCTGATGAAGATTTTCAAAAGGTTAGTGAGCGATTTATTTTTTAATCCTGCGTTTGTTGATTGCATGTTTTGGCTATTGAAATGAGCTGTGTCTGGTGGTGGTTTTACATATATATGTGCTATGTTTTCGCCGTAAAACATTTTAGAAATCTGACTTGCTGGCTAGATGAACAAGATGTTTATCTTTCATTTGAGCTATTGGACTTGTTAATGTGTGGAGGTTAAATATTTTGAAGAATATTTTTGCGTTCCATGCGCCACCGTTTCAGCAGAACGTGGGAGGGTTGATTCCCAATTGGGAACCAGTATCGTAGACAGGTTAAGTTTCTCAAAAACATGTGAAAAGAAAAAGGTGTCTTGACCATTCTATAACATTCCATGTACATCAAAAATAGAGATTTGGTTATAAAAAAAAGATAACGCGGGCCTCCCGGGTGGCGCAGTGGTTAAGGGCGCTGTACTGCAGCGCCAGCTGTGCCATCAGAGTCCCTGGGTTCGCGCCCAGGCTCTGTCTTTAACCGGCCGCGACCGGGAGGTCCATGGGGCAACGCACAATTGGCCTAGCGTCGCCCGGGTTAGGGAGGGCTTGGTCGGTAGGGGTGTCCTTGTCTCATCGCGCACCAGCGACTCCTGTGGCGGGCTGGGCGCAGTGTGCGCTAACCAAGGTGGCCAGGTGCACGGTGTTTCCTCCGGCGCAATGGTGCGGCTGGCTTCCGGGTTGGATGCGTGCTGTGTTAAGAAGCAGTGCGGCTTGGTTGGGTTGTGTATCGGAGGACGCATGACTTTCAACCTTCGTCTCTCCCGAGCCCGTACGGGAGTTGTAGCGATGAGACAAGATAGTAGCTACTACAACAATTGAATACCACGAAAAAGGGGTAAAAAAATTTAAAAAATAAAAAAAAAGATAACGCAGCTCAAAGTTATGCAAGTATTTCAAAACAAATGTTAGTCAGCCGGGATCTTACTCCGGAAGGGGATTTTCTCTGATGCTGTTACCAAGAACCTTGATCTTGCAAATGAACATTAGCCACTTTAAAAAGAAAAGGAGAGCTTGTCTGTCGAAACAGTGTGCGGCTCTGCTTTTCTTTTTCAAGTGTTCTACTCCGGTTCTACTCAAAAACGACATTTTCCATTTTTTTCATTAGTCCACTGTTGATAAAGTCCCAAAATGTTTTGCATGTCAGAAATGGTTTGCTGTTTTGGGAAACTAGTACCGGTTAACTTCATAATGAAAAATGATCTAACAGGCAAAATGATGAATGCGATCTGCTTTGTCTATTACCTTGTGCATAAGTTGACTGCAAGTATTTATTTAAAAAATACAAATATCCACATTCACAAAATTTTAACAGTACTGACGGTATTGGAAAATCATGCCGAGGGTATTTCAAAATACGACGGGATACCGCCCAACCCTACTCCCACATTGATACTGTATACTGCATTGTAGGGAACGAGCTTGTAAGTAACATGACATTGTACTGTTTTACACCTGCTGTATCCTGTGCATGTGACCAAAACACTTTGAATCTTGAAACTTTTGACCCGAGAGAGCCATATCAGCCCCGATCAAAATTAGTGCACTAATACTGTATAGGGAATAGGGTGCCATTTGGGATGCAGCTGAAGAAAGGCTGGCTTACTGTCACTGTCATAATATCATTTTCCATATGAGGCACAGTCAGTCAGAATACTTTCCATCAGCATCATCAAAATGGTTGAAAGAAAATGTTCAAGGGAGAAGAGCAGCCAATAAAATGAGGTCTTTAAACGGGGCAATCCGTGATTGGCACATTATTTTTGGACTATTAAATTAATGACATACAGCCTTTGTTGTTTTATTTAAATCCTGGATTTCCCCTTTAACAGAAAAGCATCCATCATAAAGAATGAAAATCATCAAAGATCCTCCAAATACATTTATTTACTGCTCAACAGATAGTAGACAAACAACCGAACCGCAGGCTATTAAATCTGGTGAGACCTTGTTGTTCTCTATGCAGCTACAGAAAATCAGGCATGAGAGGTTGAATTTTTGCTCCTGTCATATTGAACACTGTGGTAAAAAGGCGTCAGCCATTCTACTGCTTGTGAGCAGTGATGTATTGACTGCTATGACAAAATGGTCAATGGAATAGAGATTTAATACGCTTTAATGGCCCTGACTCTGATTGCTCTGCGCTGGTGTGTTAATGTGTGCAACAGTCATCTGTGCATGTGTGTGTATGTGTATCAATCTGTATGTGTCCGTGTGTGTGTCCGTGTGTGTGTGTCCGTGTGTGTGTGTGTGTGTGTGTAAGTATATTTCAGGCATGTGTGTTTGTTCCAGACAAATCGTAAATCAATCTGAACAGGTTAGCTCTTTGCTACAAGCAAGCGGCCCTGACCTAAATAAAATAACAAGTTGTGTTTACCTACTAACACTGCAGCACAGCCTACCATTTCCATGGCCCCCCAAAAATCTAAAGGGCCAAAAGAACATACAGAAAGCGATGACATTGAAAATTTTGCTGCGTTTTCTTTGTCTGCAGCTCTGCAGGGCTTAGAGCATGTTTAGAGGGATTGCACACCACACCACCACCGCACAATGTCCTCATTCATGACCTGACCCTCCACTAGCGGCTCTACTCTGCTCCGCTTTGCCACCAGGCAGCACAGGAAAACTAGGTTAGCCATCTTCAAAGGATGAGCAGGGAAGAATCTAAAGCACAGTGAATTTGTGGAAAGGCTATGGGAAGATTCAGAAGGGATGTGCTTTATCTCAGCGCGAGACAAACCTCCAACAAATGAAGGTTCAGAGAGAGAGAGAGAACGAGACAGAGAGAGATGGAGCATGGATCGGGATTTACGATCAATCTTTAACTTCACATTGTAACCCAGTCTGCATTCACAATCTGCCATAAAACTTCAGTTGAAGGAAAAACACGTCAGTTTGCGTTTAAATATTAAAAGTAGGCACCGTTTGTTTAATTGCACCTGAGGATACGCCATTGGGTTTGCAACCTTTCAAATTTTATACAACATTAATGACAAAGAAAAGAGTAAGAACTTCTTCGCTCAGACAGAAATTAAGTTGTTTCAACAATTCATTGGTTTCCGAGGACAACGTGCATTAAATCGAAATGGGAGAGAAAGAGATTCTTCACTTGTGTGGTTGCTAATGTATTAAATTATGAGGAAATGTAAATGTATCTTAACTCTGGCTCTGAATGCTTCCTGTGATCAGACTTTAATTAAGCTCCTGGAAGAAGAATATATTAGTGCTGCTATCTGCTCTCTTAGTCTCAGCATTCCCATAGTCTGTTGTAAAAGTGAAGTAGTGCTTCGGGGAGGGAGAGTTATTTTCTGACACGGGCACCCTGGTGTCCACCATTATCCTCTAGCAATCTCAACATGTCACTCTTAATAGGGTGGAGATTGAAGCGCTAGGCTATAAGACAGATAGGCCTGTGATTTACCAGGGGTGTATTCATTACACTGATTCTGTTGCAAAACGTTTAGTCTGTTGCAAAATGTTTTGCAACAGAAACTGTTCACTCAAAATGGAAAATGTTTTGCTACGAAAACATGAGCTTCTACTGGACAAATTCAGGTAGGTCCCTCACAGTTCCGTTTGCTTCCGTTCGGTTCTTAAAATGTAAACCTTTACCATTGCAAGACGTAATGAATATACCCCTGCTTTGGCTTTGTGCTATCTCCCTCTTGAACATAAGTGCCAGGTGCATGTTATTTTATATTAATTCACCTGATGAACTGCTTTGCTTTATCTTGGCCAGGTCGCAGTTGTAAATGAGAACGTGTTCTCAACTGGCCTACCTGGTTAAATAAAGGTGAAATAAAAATGTTTAAAAAGAAAAAGGCTGTTTCAGCCAAAATAAAGAATAGGAAGAGCTTGTTTTTGAATGCAAACAGGCCCTCTAGTCAAGGTAAAAAAAAAACAGACAGCTACAGTAGCAAAATCTGTACAGCTGCAGGTATAGCCTATACAACAGTAGCAAGTGCTGCACTGTTCTTGGCCTTGCGTTGTTTTTTGTTTGTTCTTTTTACTAGGTGAGGTTTGCTCATGAGGACAACACCTCACCCAGCAGGCAAAAATGTCTGCACCATCACGATGACGTCATTGCAACCAGTCAGTTTTGCCCACTGGGAAAGATCTAACAGTCATTTTTCAGCAGTGATGTACACACACATAGATGTGTCAGAAATAGCAGCCGATGGGCCCTGTCCAAAAGCAGTGCAGGGAATAGGGTGCCATTTCGGACGCAACCATACTTCACAGTGATGCGTACAAACACACCCTCCCTCTACTAACGCCTGCTCTTACCTGGCAGGCGTTGTAGAGCAGCTGGTGCTCAAACTTCTTGATACCCAGAATGTTCTGGAACATCTCGTAGAGCTGGTCCTTGCTGAGGATGAGCTCAGAGGCTGCACTAGCCGTCATGCGTTGCTGAGCCTTGCGTGGGTCCTCGTCCCCGCGGTAGATGGTGTCGAACTTGGCCATCCAGGAGCTGAGCACCGTCTCCTTACTCAGGCCGTCGATCTCAGGCAGGCTGCGGACACGCTTCTCGATGTGCCTCTTGAACACCTCCCTGCAGTCATTGGCTGAGAAGCCCCCGCTCTGCACCATCTTGGCAACGCGGTCGCTTTTCAGGAACACCTGTGGTCACAGAGAAAGATGTTGGAAAGGATCGATAACCGCACACTGTTGAAAACATGAATAGCACTTCAAAAGGAGGCTCAGATCCCCAAAAAGATATGATATTTATTAGGATGTGCTCAGCGCAATAACGTAGGTAAATAAGACAAATATTTTGGTCGACTTAACCGTTATTAGTGTCATAAAAGGGCGAGCGCATACATTTGGCTCATATAAATGTGGATTACATCACATAATCAAACCTAGGTGCAATAAATACAAATAGAGAATCTGAAAATCTATTACAACAGACAGAGAGGGAGAGCAACGTGACGTCAATGACTGGCAGGTAAACAAGTACAGATTGACGGGGTCAGACTGCTGCTGCAGCTACAGATAATAGTGCATTTCATTTACGTAGCGCTTTTCAGTACAAAGAATCTCAAAGCGCCAACCGTGGCATGTCTTCACCTGGAGCAAGAGTGCAACCAGCAGAGCATGTAGTTGTTAAAACATGTGAACGTGAAACATTTACACTGCAACTGTAAGAGGCTAACCGCTAAAACGGATCATACAGTATTACCGACGGTAAACAGCGAATGGCTTTTTGTGTGTTTTATTCAGCAGGTCCATTGTATCGAGTAGACTCTATTATGACCATATAGGTTGAAGAGGAATTGACTTTATATAACGACTCAGACGATGATGAGTCACCCTTTTAGTCTTAGTCTACACTATGTTTCTAATACATTCATATTTTATACTCATCATCACCGGATGTCTTGTACAATAGACACACGTGAGTTGTTATGACTGTTGGGGTGATGTGAGATGTCTGTTCACCATAACATTTACGACCACACACCAAACCAAACAATACCATACATCACACACAGCCGTTTCTTCATCACTGTGGATCCAATGTACAGAAGTACAAAAGTTAGGGTCATCCCGTGTGTGTCTGTGTGTCCGTTGTCTGGACGCTAGCTAGCTGGGCGGATTGAAGACATGATTGCAACCACTCTTACTCAGGCTGCAATGGAATATGAACCAATGGAAGGTAGCCATCCATGCAAGATGACAAAAAAAGAAATAAGTGCCTGACTGCAGTACCACACCACAATAATGGTGGAATACTGATGCAGTGTTAGATTTATTCTCCGTGCTCTACAGTGATATACTGGAGTAATATAACTACAGACATAATGGCAGAGAGAGCAGCATACAGTGTATAACGTTTCAAATATTGGGGAGTAATGTTGATGGCCATTGGATGGAAACGCACTTGCTATTATCAGGACTCTCCTTCCAGGCCTCCCTACCCCCTACTCCTGAATTATTCAGACTGAACGGGGAGAATGCTATTCTTTCTCATTTACTCCCAAACTGTGTGTGTGCGTGTCTGTGTTTTAGATTTAATGCGTTCCTGAGAACTACCTGCCAGACTGACTTTCTCTCCTGGTCCAAACCAATCTTACTTTATAGAGCAGCTGACCTACTAATATACTGATTGATGTTGGTCCCACAGTCGGTCTGATGTCTGGCAGATATACTTTGCCTGCTCTCTCTTTAAAAGTACAGGGAGAGATGGGGCTCTGTATTCATATCTGGTTCCTATCCAAGCAGACTGCAGACATTTCACAGAGAGCTACTCTACCTGTGGAGCACCGCTGACAGAAACCACTGCTGGAGAAGCACATCATCTCAATTCAATAGCTATCGTATTCTGTGGTCATTATCTGGCAGATGGACAGGCAGGCTTTGTACATCATTAGAAAACATAGAAAGAAATGGTGGATTGATTTCTGAGTTTGTTTCTGATAGACTCCACTGTTTTTATTATCCTTTATGTCCCTTTGTGCTCCTGAGTGATGCAGCGGTGTAAGGCACTGCATCTCAGCGCTAGAGGAGTCACTACAGTCCCTAGTTCGATTCCAGGCTGTATCACAACCGGACGTGATTGGGAGTCCCATAGGGCGGCGCACAATTGGCCCATCGTCGTCCGGGTTAGTGTTTGGCCAGGGTAGGCCGTCATTGTCAATAAGAATTTGTTCTTAACTGACTTGCCTAGTTAAATGAAGGTTAAATCAAAAATGTACAGCCCTTACAATTGAAATTGAATGAATGCATGGCAATTATGACCAGCATTCACATAGAGAGACACCTAATACCCCATCCATCCTCCATCACCATTCTCTGATATTGGTAGTGGTGGTTGTTCTCTGTGTGTAACTTTTACAGTCTCTTGTATGACTTTCAGATTCATTGATTACCTCTCTAGCTATAGTGAAGCCTATAGAACACTGGCTGTATTCTGGGCACGACAGAGATCAAAATGAAATACAATGTTATTTGTAACATGAGCCGAATACAACAGGTGTAGTAGACCTTACAGTGAAATGGCGGCGGAAGAAATGGCAGCAGTTTTACGGACGCCAAACCAATTGTGCTATTATGTGGGGTGTTTTGCGTTATTTGTAATTTATTTTGTACATAATGTTTCTGCAACCGTATCTTACGACAAAAAAAAGCTTCTAAAAATCAGGACAGCGATCCCTCACCTCGGATTAGACAAAGATTTTTTCTTCAACGAGCCAGACGCACAGGACATTCTCCAAACACCCAACATCCCCGTTATTTGCAAGAGGAAGCGACGCAGGTACAGAGGACAAAGAGCCGGATGCCTGGTCAGGACCCGGAGAAGACGAGATGGAAAGCTGCCGGTACCGTCAATACTACTCGCCAACGTGCAATCATTGGACAATAAACTAGACGAGGTACGATCACGAATATCCTACCAATGGGACATCAAAAATTGTAATATCCTATGTTTCACGGAATCGTGGCTGAATGACGACATGGATATTCAGCTAGCAGGATATACTGTACGCTGCACCGGTAAGATAGAACAGCACACTCCGGTAAGACGAGGGAGGGCGGTCTGTGCATATTCGTAAACAACAGCTGGTGCACGAAATCTAAGGAATTCTCTAGATTTTGCTCGCCTGGAGTAGAGTATACTGGGATAAATTACAGGCCACACTACTTGCCTAGAGAGTACTTGCCTAGAGAGCCTAGAGAGCTATACTTTTCGTGGCTGTTTATTTACCACCACAGACAAATGCTGGCACCTAGACCGCACTGAGTCAGCTGTATAAGGAAATAAGCGAACAGGAAACCACTCACCCAGAGGTGGCGCTCCTAGTGGCCGGAGACTTTAATGCAGGGAAACTTGAATCAGTTCTACCAAATTTCCAGCAACATGTTAAATGTGCAACCAGAGGGGAAAAATATAGATCACCTGTACTCCACACACAGTGTACAAAGTTCTCCCTCGCCCTCCATTTGGTAAATCCGACCACAACTCAATCCTCCTGATTTCCTGCTTACAAGCAAAAACTAAAGCAGGAAGCACCAGTGACTCGGTCTATAAACAAGTGGTCAGGTGAAGCAGATGCTAAACTACAGGACTGTTTTGCTATCAGACTGGAACATGTTCAGTGATTCTTCCGATGGCATTGAGGAGTACACCACATCAGTCACTGGTTTTATCAATAAGTGCATCGAGGATGTCGTCCCCACAGTGACTGTACGTACACACCCCAACATGAAGCCATGGATTTGTCGTGACGTTGTATTAGTTAATGTGACGACTGTTGCTCATCGAATGATTAAAGGTTTCTAATTGCGTGATAAACTGAATAAAGCAATTATTAACTCTTTAACCTGGGGCACCATGGGAGAATTGGTTTCATTGAGTCCACTCTATTTCCCAAATTAACTCAAAGAATATCAGAATACTGATTTTACAACAGCAGCTAATTCAACAGTTACCTCTACAGTCTCGTTCTGAATGTCGCATAATCCGGGAATCTGCACGGACCCGGGTCTCACCAATGAGCTCGTACCACACCAATCTTAGTTGAGTATTTATTTACTAGAAAGCTAAAGTTATGATAAAATATACACATACACAAAAACACATTCTAGGCTATTGATTAGAACTTAGTATAACGGGCCAACACACTATGGCGCGTGTTACCCAAAATGGGGATTTAAAAGAGAGAGAAAAAGAGAAAGTACACGAGAGAAATATACATTTGGGTGAATTTGTCAGCTACATGTATGCTTATTCTAACCCTAGTCTTGCCCCAAACTGCCGCTCTTAGGGGTCAGAATATAATGACGTAATTACGTGGGGAAGGTCTCCGTGGATTTTCCAGGCTGCTCAATGACGCACTTCTCCGGCGCAACTCTCTGGTTGCCCTCACAATGTCAGTGTCCTTTTGGCTTAGGAGTCTGTTCCCTCGCCCTTGCTCTGGAAGGGCTCTTCTGAGGACAGACAGCTCTGTAGCTCAGAGCTCACAGCGTAGGAATGAAACAGTGTAGATACCACGATTCGATGGGAGATGGAGGCTAGGTGGTTCGACTTGAATTCACCCGCTTAGACACAGCTATTCATCCATAGCTTGGGTAGAAAACGATTTCTTTGTCTTCAAACTTGTGTTGCGTTTTGGGTCCGTTGACTTTTTAGACCTCGGCTGCAGCTTGGGTCACTTAGTCTGATCTGTTAATTCTTCACTCACAGGTTTTATACCCTCGGGTCAGAAGTGGGCGTAGCCGCCTTTAGGGCAATTCTCTGAGCGTACCAAGTTAAGGGCAAGGTCTAGATTTTACTCATATCCAATTTTAGACAACTAACTTCACATTTCATCTTTACCAAAACATTCTCTTTGATTTGGACATATTCCTCAACGTAAACAAGACTAAGGAAATGATTGTGGACTACAGGAAAAGGAGGACCGACACGACCCCATTCTCATCGACGGGGCTGTAGTTGAGCATGTTGAGAGCTTCAAGTTCCTTGGTGTCCACATCAACAACAAACTTTCATGGTCCAAACACACCAAGAAAGTCACGAAGAAGGCACGACAAAGCCTCTTCCCCCTCAGGAAACCAAAAAGATTTGGCATTGGTCCTGAGATCCTCAAAAGGTTCTACAGCTGCAACATCGAGAGCATCACTGCCTGGTACGGCAACTGCTCGGCCTCTGACCACAAGGCAATACAGAGGGTAGTGTGTACGGCCCAGTACATCACTGGGGCATAGGCTGCCTGCCATCCAGGACCTCTACACCAGGCGGTGTCAGATGAAAGCCCTAAAAATTGTCAAAACCCCAGCCACCCCAGTCATAGACTGTTCTCTAAACTACCCCATGGCAAACAGAACCGGAGTGCAGAGTCTAGGACAAAAAGGCTTCTCAACAATCAAATGGCTACCCGGACTAATTGCAATGTGTGCCCCCCAAACCCTCTTTTATCGCTGCTGCTACTCTCTGTTTATCATATCTGCATAGCCACTTTAACTACCCATTCATGAACATACTACCTCAATTTGGGCCGACCAACCAGTGCTCCCGCACATTGGCTAACCGGGCTATCTGCATTGTGTCCCACCCACCACCAGCCAAACCCTCTTTTACGCTACTGCTACTCTCTGTTCATCATATATGCATAGTCACTTTAACCATATGTACATACTACCTCAATAAGCCTGACTAAATGGTGTCTGTATGTAGCCTTGCTACTGTATTTAGCCTGTCTTACTGTTGTTTTATTTCTTTACCTATCTATTGTTCACCTAATACCTTTTTTGCACTATTGGTTAGAGCCTGTAAGTAAGCATTTCACTGTAAGGTCTACTACACCTGTTGTGACAAATACACTTTGATTTGATTTACTTACTTACTTTTCGTAGCAAAATCCGTTCATCTCTAGGAGACAGAACCCGTCTCCTTCCTGAGCGGTATGACGGCTACGTGGTCCCATGGTGTTTATACTTGCGTACTATTGTTTGTACAGATGAACGTGGTACCTTCAGGTGTTTGGAAATTGCTCCCAAGGATGAACCAGCCTTGTGGAGGTCTACATTTTTTTCTGAGGGGTTGGCTGATTTCTTTTGATTTTCCCATGATGTCAAGCAAAGAGGCACTGAGTTTAGGTAGGCCTTGAAATGCATCCACAGGTACACCTCCAATCGACTCAAATTATGTCAATTAGCTTATCAGAAGCTGCTAAAGCCATGACATAATTTTCTGGAATTTTCCAAGCTGTTTATAGGCACAGTCAACTTAGTGTATGTAAACT
Organism: Oncorhynchus mykiss; assembly: GCF_057628025.1. Taxonomy (NCBI): domain Eukaryota; kingdom Metazoa; phylum Chordata; class Actinopteri; order Salmoniformes; family Salmonidae; genus Oncorhynchus; species Oncorhynchus mykiss. The sequence goes on along the minus strand of NC_143038.1, from coordinate 36,330,039 downwards.
TCTGACCCCCTGGAATTGTGATACAGTGAATTATAAGTGAAATAATCTGTCTGTAAACAATTGTTGGAAAAATGACTTGTGTCATGCACAAAGTACATGTCCTAACCGACTGGCCAAAACCATAGTTTGTTAACAAGAAATTTGTGGAGTGGTTGAAAAACAAGTTTTAATGACTCCAACCTAAGTGTAAGTAAACTTCCGACTTCAACTGTACATGTAGGTAGGGGACTAGGCTTAGAAAACAAACAGAGAGTTTATGCAGCCTAAAAAATGCGGGGGGGAGGGGTTCAATGCAAATAGTCCGGGTAGCCATTTGATTAGCTTCTCAGCAGTCTTATGGCTTCGGTGTAGAAGCTGTTAATAAGCCTTTAGACCTAGACATGGCGCTCCGGTACCGCTTGCCATGCGGAACCAGAGAGAGTCTATGACTAGGGTGGAGTCTTTGGCACTTTTAAGGGCCTCTAGGGCCCCTGTAGCGGCTTGCATTTGGAGGCTGAGCAGTTGCGATACCAGGCGTGATGCAACCAGTGCTCTCGATGGTGCAGCTGTAGACCTTTTTGAGGATCTGAGGACCATTGCCAAATCTTTTCTGTCTCCTGAGGGGGAATAAGCATTGTCATGTCCTCTTCACGACTGTCTTAGTGTGTTTGGACCATGAAAGTTTGTTGGGGATGTGGACACCAAGGAACTCTTGACTAAGCACGCACCTCTGAGGGGCCCCTGTGTTTAGGATCAGAGTGGCAGATACATTGGTGCCTACCCTTACCACCCGAGGGCGGCACGTCAGGAACTCCAGGATCCAGTTGCAGAGGGAGGTGTTTCGTCCCAGGGTCCTTCGCTTAGTGATGAGTTTTGTGGGCACTATGATGTTGAATGCTGAGCTGTTGTCAATGAACAGCATTCTCACATAAGTGTTCATTTTGTCTAGGTGGGAAAGGGCAGTGTGGAGTGTGATTGCGCCATCTGTGGATCTGCTGGGTTGGTATGTGAATTGGAGTCATTCTAGAGTTTCCAGGATGATGGTGTTGATGTTAGCCATGACCAGCCTTTCAAAGCATTTCATGGCTACCGACTTGTTAAGGGTCAGTAGTCATTTAGGCAGCTTACCTTTGTTTTCTAGGGCACAGTGTCTATGGTGATCTGCTTGAAACATTTAGGAATTACAGACTCAGTCAGGGAGAGGTAGAAAATGTCAGTGAAGACACTTGCCAGTTGGCCAGTGCATGCTCTGATTACATGTCCTGGTCATCCGTCTGGCCCCGCGGCCTTGTGAATGTTGACCTGTTTAAAGGTCTTGCTCACATCGGCTACGGAGAGCGTGATCACACTGTCATCCGGTACATCTGGTGCTCTCATGCATGCTTCACTGTTGCTTGACTCGAAGCGAGCATAAAAGGCATTTTGCTCATCTGGTAGGCTCGTGTCACTGGGCAACTCGCAGTTGGGTTTCCCTTTGTGGTCCGTAATAGTTTGCACACCCTGCCACATCCAATGAGTGTCAGAGCCGGTGTAGTACGATTCAATCTTAGTCCTGTGTTGACACTTTGCCTACACGAAGACTGGGTTTGTGCAGATAACCAACCATTTACAATGTTTGGAATGAGACTAACGTGAGGTAAAGAATAATTCATTAATTAGAAGACTAATTGATCAGATTAAAATATCTGAAAGTTATATTAGGAAAATGATAACTTTATAATCTGAATATTTTCCTTGGTGCCCCGACTTCCTAGTTAATTACATTTACCTGAATAGTTAATCACATAGTAAAAATTACAGAGAATTTATTGGATAAATTAACAGTCTTCAGTTTAATGATGCCAAAGACATGACAGTGTGATCAATTGAAGGAGCCGGTACTCCTCCATGCAGCCAGGGCAGACTGCGTGTGTGCGTGTGTGCGTGTGTGTGTGTGTGTGCGTGCGTGGCGGCAGCAGCCAGGGACGGGACAGACAGTTCTCAGGGTCATCCTCCATCCCCTTAATGACAGAGTGATGGGGAGTGAGCAAGACAAGGCCATTGGCATAGCATCGGACGCACACACACATCAGAGAAACTGTCTATCAGGCCCCTGCATCCATTACACTGTGACAGTTAAATTGTGGCCACATTGTCGGCTGTGATTAAACACTAGTGACACACTACAATAAGAGGACAGTAGTTTTAACCCTGTTATGTTATGTATTTACAGCACTGAATTAAATAATCACGTTGATGTGTGTGGGTAGAGAGAGAGTGAGAGTGGGGGTTGAGAGAGAGACAGAACAAGAGGGAGATACCTTTCTTGCACAAGCCTGTAACAGTAAATCTATTTGTCCTGTTTGACATTGGCGCATTGAGTTATTCTAGGCCCAGGAAACAGATAGACACCTGTATTCGGGCATGTCTCAGTAGAGAGGAAGAGGCAAAGGGAGATGGATGACTCTGTACGTGCGAAAATACAGCGTGAAGCAGACCGAGTGTTTATTTTTTTTGTATGGAGGGGCAATGAGAGCGTGTTGAATTTTGTCAACATAAAATGTAATTGCTCATTTGCTAAGTGAGGCTAAGTTTTATAATGTTTCTGTTGTTACAATTGTATTGATATACGTGGCATCTTATAAAACACAGAACACACTTTTCACTATTTACACAGCTGACCAGGCTCTGTCAGAGCTTTTATTGCCCTGCAGAAAGCATTTGTTGAACTGAAATGGGTACATAATGCAGGTAAAACCTAGTACACTGCCCTCCAGAATTACTGGCATCCTAAGTAAATATGAACAAAAAAGTATGTGAAAAAATGTCCTTGTTGTTTATCAGTTTGATCTTACACTCAAAATATCATATGAATCTAACCTTTAACTGGGTTAAAATTGTTTAAAAAAAAATAAAAACAATTGTCATCAATAAATAATTGTTTTATTCAAAAACATACGTCACAATTATTGGCACACCTAGAAATTATTATGAGCAAAATGTAATTGATGTATATTTCGATTAATATTGTACTTTCTAAAGTTCATCTGAGTCTTTGGGAACTCTTAAGTGGTAATCCACAACTTCCTGCTTCACTGGGGTATAAATATGAGGTGACTCACAGACTGAACTCCCTTTGTCATCTATCAACATGGAGTGTTTCTGTATGGAGGAATGGTCTCAAATCTCTTCCTGTGTGTTCTCCCACCCAATGAAACATTATAGGAGGCCACTCAGAGCTGTTATCTTGACAAAGGGAGGGTGCACAAAGTACTAAATATATGGGTGCCAATGATTTCTTGATGACATTTTTTTTTCTTTTAACAATTTTAACTCAGTTAAAGGTTAGATTCATATGATATATTGAGCGTAATATCAAACTGATAAACAACAATGAAATGCTTTTCACAGCCTTTTTTGTTCATATTTACTTAGGGTGACTCTTTTTTTTGTATTTAAATCTCTCTTGCATAAACTTCTGCCATACCTTACCTCATTGTTAACCTTCAGACATATAAGTTACCAGACCCGGACACGTGGATGGCTAACACTGGAGATCCCTTCAATCTTCACCAAGGTACGTAAATCTGCTGTCATGTGGAATGATATCCAAAACTGCTTCAAGTTGGTGAAGATGGTGCATCTTGGGCAATTCAGATGGAAGTTAGAGGCCCTTTTTACTGAAGATTGTGTTTCTTTCATATGATTGCTTTTGCTTTTCATGTATAGTATAATTGTTGTTTATTGATGTGTTTATGCTGGGCTCATCTGTGAAAGAGACCGTTGTGTCAGCATGAATCCCTGCTTAAATAAAGTTGAAATCAAATCTTAGAGAAAAACAATGTTACTATCAGATTTGTGCCTGTTGTTCACGTGCGAATCGGCCATCTCAGTGGCTAGAATCTTGTCTTTATTCCCATAGTTACAGTATTGGATCCTGCCTCTTGTCAGTATATACACTGAGTATACAAAACATTTCCATGACATAGACTGACCAGGTAAACCCAGGTGAAAACTATGATCCTATGACCACCTGTTAAATCCACTTCAATCAGTGTAGATGAAGGGGTAGAGACAGGTTAAAGAAAATGTGTGTAAGCCTTGAGACAATCCAGACGTGGATTGTGTATGTGTGCCATTCATAGTGTGAATGGGCAAGAGCAAGACAAAGGATGTAAGTGTCTCTGAACGTGGTATGGTAGTAAGTGCCAGGTGCAACGGTTTGTGTCAAGAACTGCAATGCTGCTGGGGTTTTCACACTCAACAGTTTCCCGTGTGTATCAAGAATGGTCCACCATCCAAAGGACATCCAGCCAACTTGACACTACTGTGCCAAGCATTGGAGTCAACATGCCAAGCATTGGAGTCAACATGGGCCAGCTAGCATTATGTGGGTAAACACTACAGTATGTCAATTGAGTCGCCGTTTTGTCTAATTAAATACAATTAACTTGTTTTCAAATGGATTTCTTTGGTTTTGGAGCTCCTTCAAGGCATTGCATGATTTGATTTAATACAACATTATAATATCCATCATACAGTGCCCTACATGTATGAACGTACAGTAAAGAAACCCTAGGACAGTATAGTATGGGGACTCTAAGTATCCTATGTAGTGGGATAGCGGACAATACCCATATAAGGGTATTTTTATCTGCACAATAATTCTCTATTATTGTTGAACTGGTTGAATTGTGACTGTAATGTAGGTGGGAGTACGATGGCAGCCTCTTTAGCACAAGTGTGTTAGCTAATCCGTATAGTCAGTGAATAGATGTGATGTGCACACGACACGATGCATCATCTCATCCACCATTTTCCCCCCACAGAGCACAGCAGTTCCCTGGAATTCAGGCCAAAGCAACAGAGCGCTGAGAAACTGAGCAGCCGCTTCCATCCCACTACGAGTGATTCCTAGCCCTACAGTTAGAGAGAGAGAAACTAATTCACTGAGCAGCACTGAGGAAGAGGTGCAGTATCTCTGCCACTCTGTTTTCAGCAGCACTGACAGACTGTATCTCAACAGCTCGGAATTTGATTTATTAGGAAAAGCTCTGATTTACAGTTCCGGGAGACAGAGGAAGCTGGGGGGTCTTTTTACGACTCTCATGTCTATGCTAATTGAGTTACAGCAGTAAATGGCAGCTAATCAGCCTGGTCTATTACATTGAATGCTAACACTATCTCAGCACCACATCAGTTAGGAAACACAGGGTTAAAACACATGATAGCGGTCTCTGTAAAGAAAGAGAAAAGGATGGTTCATTTAACAAGCGTATTGTAACAGTGGTGTGCTGAGAGACAGTCGGCGGATGAGATGACACATTTGTAGGTTAGAGAGAAAGAGAGAGAGAGAAATAAATAAATAAATATGTACCTCATAGTAGCTCTGGACAGCGTTGATGAACGCTTCATCAGCCACTATCTGGGTGTCTCCATTGAGGAAAGCTTTGAAGCGGTCGTTGGTCTGCCGGAGCTGCTGCTCTGTGATCTGGGGAGGCAGAAGGCATACAGAGGATACTTCAATAACACAGCCATATCAAACAGAGGACACCTCAATCAGAGTCATAAAACACAGCCATGGGTAGGGATAAATCAACCTGTTACATATGTATGGGTTATGGCTATGGAAGACAGTTGACGTACGTTCATCAAGATAGTTCAGTGTTTTGAGAAGATACATTTTTGGGTTATTTTGATAGCTCTTGATTTGATTGCTTCTGACGAGGGAGGGTTGCTTGCTTAGCATGAGGAAACAGTATGTGTATAAACTGTACATTTCTAACAATTGTATATGAAATACGTTATGTTGCCCCTTCTGTCTTTGCTAGGATTTGTGTAATAATGTCTCTCAATGAAGTACAACCTGTAGTAAACACCACATGCCAGAGAGACAGGCTGTACCAGGAGCACCTCTCATTTAAAGAGCGATTGCCCATAAAAGCAACTAATCCCTTTGAAAACGACCTCTATGGCAACGATATTAGTCAGAAACATGCATTGTCAAAATGTACTACAATGTGTAAATAGGATCATTTGTGTCAAAGTCATTGTAACGCAGACGCTGGGAGTCAGGAAGCAAGTACAGGGGGTGAATTTAATAATACAAAAAACATGGAACAATACAAAACAAGAGCAGCGTCTGGACATGAGAAAGATAACTAATACTGCCTGCGGAAAGAACCAAAGGGAGTGACAGATAATATAGGGGAGGTAAAGGTCATAGAAGTGATGGAGGTCAAGTGTGTCTCATGAGGTGCAGGTGTGCCTAACGATTGTGGCAGGTGTGCGTAATAATAAGTAAACTGATGACAATGAGCACCAGAGAGGGGGAGGGGGAGTAGACGTGACAGCCATGTCTAAAATGGAGTTTGGAACCTCAGTGAGTCACAATGTGAGTACTCAGTGAGTAAATGAAGGTTTGGATTACAATTATGTCAACAAGTCATGCCCCCTTTTATCAAGCTCACGAGCAAATCGCCCCTCCTCCCCCTTCACTTCCCTTCAATGGGTTCCATTGTTTGATTGACCCCAATGCGTTTCAAGAACAGCAGACTGAAAAGCCTTATATGGATTGACAATGCCTCCACAACTAAAGTTCTATAGTTTGCATGGCCTGCTGAAGGACCCTAGTCTGGGTACCAGTCTTTTTATCTAACATTCCAATCCTTGGCACTCAAGGCCAGTTTCTTTTAGCAAATGACAGGTGTGGCAAGGAGTGGAATGTAGTCGCTGAACAGAGACGCAACCAGGCTAGAAAGACCCTAGCTGGTATGCGGAATAGATGCTTGGAGTTTGTCTTGAATTGAATGGTATCAGTCAAGATGGGGAAGGAGAAACCCTGTGTATTCTGCACCAGGATCAGGGAACTCCTGTTGTATACGGGACAACACACAGGAAAGTATGACCACTCTGACATTTTTTCTAAGGTAGCCCCATTACCACCAGACAAAATGTCAATAGGCACAGCATCTGCATTGCCTGGGAATGACCATGAAAGGTGAAATGTGCACATGGTTATATTAGCAGCTTCTATTATGTAAAGGTAGTGGAGGTTCCTCAGAAGAGGAAGGAGGGGGCATCCTCCTCAGTGAATTTCATAAAAATCTAAAAAGTGAAACATTAACAAAGTTATCCTTTTTAAATAAAACTATACAAAATATATTCACATGACCAAATAATTTATTAAAACATACTGTTTTGCAATTAAGGCATATAGTAGCCTCAGCAACACTCTGTAGGGTAGCACCATGGTGTAGCCAGCCGGAGGACAGCTAGCTTCTGTCCTCCTCTGAGTACATTGATTCAATACAAATCCTAGGAGGCTCATGGTTCTCACCCTTTTCCATACACTTACACAGTAATTACAACTTCTGGAGGACGTTCTCCAACCTATCAGAGCTCTTGCAGCATGAAGTGACATGTTGTCCACCCAATGTCCACCCAATGAAAAGATCAGAGGATAAATCTAGTACCGAAAGAATAAACTACAGCTAGCTAGCACTGCAGTGCATAAAATATGGTGAGTACCCAGCTAGCAATGAGGAATCGGCCCAGAAGCGGCCCTCTTCCGGGGGGCCGGAACTGATTGAATTGGCACGGAATCGGGTGTAGGACTGCCCAGAAGCAGCCCAAGTACATCATGCCTTTTCCATCTATCAAAAATTCAGCCGACTTTGCAGTCATCTTACCAGAATCCCCCCAGAAGAAAATGTAAATACATGTACAGTAATTTTAAATATTATTATTATACATTTTATGCATACAAATTACAGTGCCTTGCGAAAGTATTCGGCCCACTTGAACTTTGCGACCTTTTGCCACATTTCAGGCTTCAAACATAAAGATATAAAACTGTATTTTTTTGTGAAGAATCAACAACAAGTGGGACACAATCATGAAGTGGAACGACATTTATTGGATATTTCAAACTTTTTTAACAAGTCAAAAACTGAAAAATTGGGCGTGCAAAATTATTCAGCCCCTTTACTTTCAGTGCAGCAAACTCTCTCCAGAAGTTCAGTGAGGATATCTGAATGATCCAATGTTGACCTAAATGACTAATGATGATAAATACAATCCACCTGTGTGTAATCAAGTCTCCGTATAAATGCACCTGCACTGTGATAGTCTCAGAGGTCCGTTAAAAGCGCAGAGAGCATCATGAAGAACAAGGAACACACCAGGCAGGTCCGAGATACTGTTGTGAAGAAGTTTAAAGCCGGATTTGGATACAAAAAGATTTCCCAAGCTTTAAACATCCCAAGGAGCACTGTGCAAGCGATAATATTGAAATGGAAGGAGTATCAGACCACTGCAAATCTACCAAGACCTGGCCGTCCCTCTAAACTTTCAGCTCATACAAGGAGAAGACTGATCAGAGATGCAGCCAAGAGGCCCATGATCACTCTGGATGAACTGCAGAGATCTACAGCTGAGGTGGGAGACTCTGTCCATAGGACAACAATCAGTCGTATATTGCACAAATCTGGCCTTTATGGAAGAGTGGCAAGAAGAAAGCCATTTCTTAAAGATATCCATAAAAAGTGTTGTTTAAAGTTTGCCACAAGCCACCTGGGAGACACACCAAACGTGGAAGAAGGTGCTCTGGTCAGATGAAACCAAAATTGAACTTTTTGGCAACAATGCAAAACGTTATGTTTGGCGTAAAAGCAACACAGCTCATCACCCTGAACACACCATCCCCACTGTCAAACATGGTGGTGGCAGCATCATGGTTTGGGCCTGCTTTTCTTCAGCAGGGACAGGGAAGATGGTTAAAATTGATGGGAAGATGGATGGAGCCAAATACAGGACCATTCTGGAAGAAAACCTGATGGATTCTGCAAAAGACCTGAGACTGGGACGGAGATTTGTCTTCCAACAAGACAATGATCCAAAACATAAAGCAAAATCTACAATGGAATGGTTCAAAAATAAACATATCCAGGTGTTAGAATGGCCAAGTCAAAGTCCAGACCTGAATCCAATCGAGAATCTGTGGAAAGAACTGAAAACTGCTGTTCACAAATGCTCTCCATCCAACCTCACTGAGCTCGAGCTGTTTTGCAAGGAGGAATGGGAAAAAATTTCAGTCTCTCGATGTGCAAAACTGACAGAGACATACCCCAAGCGACTTACAGCTGTAATCGCAGCAAAAGGTGGCGCTACAAAGTATTAACTTAAGGGGGCTGAATAATTTTGCACGCCCAATTTTTCAGTTTTTGATTTGTTAAAAAAGTTTGAAATATCCAATAAATGTCGTTCCACTTCATGATTGTGTCCCACTTGTTGTTGATTCTTCACAAAAAAATACAGTTTTATATCTTTATGTTTGAAGCCTGAAATGTGGCAAAAGGTCGCAAAGTTCAAGGGGGCCGAATACTTTCGCAAGGCACTGTATACCAATCCAGCACCATACACCTGGTGACTGTGTCAGCGTGCATGCGCCTGGCCCGCCACAGCACGATGGGACAAGGACAGCCAAACCCTCCCCTATCTCAGACGACGCTGGGACAATTGTGCGTTGGGTCTTCCGGTTATGGCTGGCACAGGTCTCAAACCAGCATCTGTAGCAACGCAGTTTGAACTGCGATGCAGTGTCTTAAACCACTGCGCCACTCGGGAGGCTCCATCCACAAGGTTTTTAATGCTTATCAATTGCCTTACACAAAGTATCAAAATACTAAAATAATACACACATTTTAATTGTATATTTTTTGATCACAGAAACAATGAGAAAATATGGAAAAATAAATGATGAAATGTTAATTATATAAAGCAGCCTGTGTAATCATCTGCCAGAGAGTAGGCCCAAGCCCCAAGTAATACATCTGGGCCAGATAACTATCACCGGAATAGGCCCGAGCTCAATCCCTGCACCCTAGCCATAAGTAATACTGCCTAGGGCGGCCCAGACTCGGGCCAAATGACATCGGCCGAGTCTGACTCTCAGCCGAGTCCCCCGACTCTCAGCCGTTATCGGGCCAGATCCACTGTGCTAGCTGGGTAGCTGACTGAGAGGAAGACAGAGTTAGTTGAACAGTTTGTAACAAATACATTTCTTCCAAAATGAAGGAGAAGCAAGAGAGCGAGCTAGCTATATTTGGTTGCATTGTTTTTTTTTTTACTTTCACTTTCACTTAGTTAGTGAATCTAGCTAGCTAGTTTAGCCTACTCAAACTCCCGGCTCAAACAAAGAAGGATGACATGTTAGCTATCTTGCTTTGGCTATCCAGCACTGGAACTCTTCCAAGTCAAGGTAAGCTTTTGGCTTAACATTATTTATTACCAAAGGGGCTCGCCGGTGTAACTGCTAAACTGCTTTCTGACTGTAAACTGTACTGCACGATTGTAGCGGGTTAACTAATACGTTAGTTTTAGTAATTCTTGACTATGATGTGAGAACTATGTAGACTGTATGTAGCGGTCATGATTTGAAGGTTTGGCTTGGAAAGGTTTTTTCGCCTGTCACAGACAGCTGATGTGTTGTCCACAAGCAAAGGGAAAGGTTAGAGGAGGAGAGCATGTACAGTAGTAGATGGTTGCAAGAAGGAAGTATATATACAACAATCAAAGTGATCATGATGTTTTTATGTGGCTGCTATGAAAGTGAACTGGTTGCGTGTGATCAGGGGAGTGTTCATTCCGCAGATTCTGTTAACTTTTCTTGAACGGAAGCAAACGGAACAAAATGGGGATAAACATACATGAATTTGTCCAATATAAACTCTCATTTGCAACTGTTGGACTAATGATTAGACCCTAGATCAACTAGATGCAGGCAAGAGTGTGCAGGGCAGTATTGAATGTGTCACTGTCTGTCACATTGATTACTCAAAATTCTCTGACCTGTGCACCTACATTGTAAACTTTCATTCATAGGCTAGGTTGTAGCAACCTCATGATGGGTACAAGGAAAATGTCAGTATCATGTAGTAGCGTAAACCTATCGATGTTACATTGAACTGGGTGAATGGAATATGAATGACAGTCATCCAATATGCTGAAATAGAAATAAGGCCATAATTGTATATTTTGATCACAGACTCATACAATAAATCCTTCACCCTCATCTTAAATGACATTGACCGCCACTGTTGTAAAAGGTTGTCTATTCTACAGTACCTACACACGTATCTACCTACACATGGTTAACGTTCCTGAGTGGCGCAGCGGTCTAAGGCACTGCATCTCAGTGCAAGAGGCTTTACTACAGTCCCTGGTTCGAATACAAGCTGTATCACATCTGACCGTGTTTGGGAGTGCCATAGGGCGGCCCACAATTGGCCCAGTGTCATCCGGGTTTGGCCGGGGTAGGCTGTCATTGTAAATAAGAATTTGTTCTTACCTGACTTGCCTAGTTAAATAAAGGTTACATTTAAAAAACTGGAGGCAACTGCAGTGCAATCAATAGGAGGTGAACACTGGCTGGTGCTGAAAATGTAGCTAACTTGTTATGCAAGTGTTGCATACCAACAGATGGAGAAAACCTACACCAGTCGAGCAATTCATTTCAACAATAATCTTCATTTTAATTTGACTTAACAAACAACAAGAGGGCTTAATTGGAGTCTACTTCTTTGGAGCATAGACCTATATAAAATAACTTAACTGGCTGAGGTAGGCTATGAGGTTTAACAGCCTAATAGAAGTAGTTTTTTTTATATATTAGGCCTACTTACAATTGCAACTGGTCAAAAATGTAGCATCCTACATAACAATCATTTAAAGAAAAAAAGTCTGCACGTTCGAACTAAAACAATGTAACTAATAATGAAAAGTGCACATTTGTAAATAGCAAACTCTAAAAGTAATTAATTGTGACATTGTGGTTACAATAAAGGATGTAAACAGCTGTGTTTTTATTTACAGTAGTGATGGACAACTGGAGGCATTTTGAAAACAGCTTTTCAAACACACAAACACCATTATTCAAAATGTTCCTATTGGCAGGGCAATAGACTTGTTATAGCCCAGCTGCTGTTGTGAAAATCCCTCAACTTGCAATGTATTCGATACTTTTAAGTTCTCTAAAGTGTTACATTTCTAGCTCAAAACAGCAGTGCAGTATTTCTTCATCAACATCTTTATGCTTTCGTTAATAAAATAACGAGAAAAAAGATATTCAAATGCGGATGTTTTGTTAAACTACATTTTAGTCGCACTTCTACCCAGATCCACGACCACAGGTAAAACCTTGCTGAGATGATCAATGTATTTGTTGTATTGTCAATATCTCCAGCAAAAACATCTCGATGGCCTTGACCAGCTCATCGTTGCTTGTCGGCTTGGCAGAGTTACGGATGAATGTTTTCAGTTGATGCCAAACAAGTTCGATCAGGTTTAAATCAGGAGACCTACATGTAGAGATGACAAAAATAGTTTTAGATATACAGTAGGCCTACCGACGGTGTTGTAGGTATTTTATTTATTTATTTATTTATTTTACTACATAAAGGTCTTCTTACTCTGCTGGCGTCTTGACCCAGTTTTTGCCCTCATTTGCAATGCAAACCTGGGCGATGGTGGGTTTTGGGTCATTGTCTGCATTTGGAGAAGACAAAAAGACATTTAGCCTAACAGCCAACATTTGGTACAATAATAGAAATATACATGCAAATAGGCCTAAACGTAACAAAATATTACTATAATCCTACCTTAAAAGAAACAATGTGGTCCGGCTTGCTTGACCTTCTTTTTTTTTCTGAAGTAATTTTAAGCAAATTTCCCAAGGGCCACTGTTGATTCATCTGCGAAGATGGCGTCATTGAATGTCTCGCCAGCTTTTTATCAATGCCAGGACCTGCAGGACGCTAAGTTCTTTGTTTGTCAGACAAATCATTGAGTCAAAACTATATAACAGTACAAAACAAGCGAACACACATGGGTAATGTTTTGAGAATGTTTTATTAATAATATAAATATAAAACATATGAACTCAAAAGAAGAAACGTCCTCTCACTGTCAACTGCGTTTATCTCCAGCAAACTTAACGTGTAAATATTTGTAAAAACATTACAAGATTCAACAACTGAGATATAAACTGAACAAGTTCCACAGAAAAAAATCAAAAGTAACAGTCAGTATCTGGTGTGGCCACCAGCTGCATTAAGTACTACAGTGCATGGACTTAATGCATACTACAGTGCATTAAGTACTACTCCTCATGGACTGCACCAGATTTACCATTTTTTTTGTGAGATGTTACCCCACTCTTCCACCAAGGCACCTGCAAGTTCCCGGACATTTCTGGGGGGGAATGGTCCTAGCCCTCAACCTCCGATCCAACAGGTCCCAGACGTGCTCAATGGGATTGAGATCCGGGCTCTTCGCTGGCCAAGGCAGAACACTGACATTCCTGTCTTGCAGGAAATCACGCACAGAACGAGCAGTATGGCTGGTGGCATTGTCATGCTGGAGGGTCATGTCAGGATGAGCCTGCAGGAAGGGTACCACATGAGGGAGAAGGAGGTCTTTCCTGTAATAAACAGTGTTGAGATTGCCTGCAATGACAACAAGCTTAGTCCGATGAGGCTGTGACACACCACCCCAGACCATGATGGACCCTCCATGTGCAAATCGACCCCGCTCCAGTCCAGGCCTCGTGTAACGCTCATTCTTTCGACAATCTTGATCCAAGATGGCGTAGCAGTGCAGGCGAGTTTTGTTCGTCCTCTCATGTACTTTCGTCTTTTTTAGTCTTTTTTTGTATATATTTACATTTTATTTTCAATCTCTTCTCCATTTTAGTTCAATTATACCTTCCGGTAACCTGCCTCAACCAATGTGGTACGGAACCGCTATTATTGAACATTTTTAAACCTTATAGCAAACCTCCTAGCCATCAGAAGATAACCAGCTCATTAGCTACAAGCTATTTAGCCACTGCTAGTGGCCTTTACCTTCTGCACAGGTACCAGCCCTTTTTTAAATCTTGGATAATACTCGCCAGCCTACCAGTAACGCACTGTCTCTTCACTAAAATGCTGGATTCCTGCTGTAATCCCTGGACCATTCTCCTGATCTTCACAGCTAGCTAGCACCCACGAGTTACCCAGTACCGAAGCTATCCCTGAGGCCCACCTCCTGGCCTACTCAGTTGTTCACCCGGACTCCACCCAAACACGGCTAGAACACACTACTCCACCGGATCCTTGCCGTAAGCTCTGGAACTTGGCACCGGATCACCGGATCACCGCTGCTACTGAGTGGCTATAGTGGCTAACGCCCCTGCCCCGAAGCTAGCACCAGATAGCCGTGAGCCAGACGCATCTCCCGGATAGAAAACTAAATTACTACAGCTACAATACCTATTTCGCCATCTGGCTTGGATCCTTAGTCGACACGGCGCCCCGCCGCACCACCACGACAGGTCATCCGACGAATACTCCATCCGCTGTGCCTTCAACCGGCCTCCGTCGGACGTCGGAGCAGACGCGTCTACTAGCCCCAGGCTACTAACTTTAAATGCCGCGTTGCCCGCGTGATAGCGTGGTAGCGACTACTCCGCGGCTCCCCTGTTCCTTCTATTGCTGCCCCCTGGACCCTATGATCACTTGGCTACATAGCTGATGCCCGCTGGACTCTCTATTAATCACGGTACTCCATTCTGTTTGTTTATTTATTTATTTATTTACATTTATATATATATATATTTTTATCTGTAGGCCCCAGCCACGAACTCAGGCTCTGTGTGTAGTTAACCGACCCTCTCTGCCCAGTCATTGCCATTTTACCTGTTGTTGTTTTAGCGGATTAGCTGTTGTTGTCTCACCCGTTGTTGTCTTAGTTAGCTCTCCAAATCAACACCTGTGATTACTTTATGCCTTGCTGTATGTCTCTCTCATATGTCAATCTGCGGAGCCCCTAGTTCCACTCATTATACCTCTGATACCTCCTGTTGTCTCACCCGTTGTTGTCTCAGTTAGCTCTCCAAATCAACACCTGTGAATATGCCTTGTATACTGTTGTTGAGGTTAGTTATCATTGCTTTAGTTTTCTGCGGACGCCCTAGTTCCACTCATTATACCTCTGATACCTCCTTTGTCCCAACTCCCACACATGCGGTGACCTCACCCATTATAACCAGCTTATCCAGAGATACAACCTCTCTTATCATCACTCAGTGCCTGGGCTTACCTCCGCTGTACCCGCACCCCACCATACACATTATGCCCTGAATCTATTCTTCCATGCCTAGAAATCTGCTCCTTTTACTCTTTGTCCACAACGCTCTCGGCGACCAGTTTTTATAGCCTTTAGCCATACCCTCATCCTACTCCTCCTCTAGCTCTCAATCTCACACAAATCAACAAGGAACCCTAAAACACTTCTGCGAGCAGGCCTTTCTAATCGACCTGGCCCGGGTATCCTGGAAGGATATTGACCTCATCCCGTCAGTCGAGGATGCTTGGTCATTCTTTAAAAGTAATTTCCTCACCATCTTAGATAAGCATGCCCGGTTAAAAAAATGCAGAACTAAGAACTCTCTTTCATATCATCCGAGATCCCTAAAGATTGGAAAGCTGCCGCGGTCATCCCCCTCTTCGAACGGGGTGACTCCCTAGACCCAAACTGTTACAGACCTATATCCATCCTGCCGTGCCTATCTAAAGTCTTCGAAAGCCAAGTTAATAAACAGATCACTGACCATTTAGAATCCCACCGTACCTTCTCCGCTGTGCAATACGGCTTCCGAGCCGTTCACGGGTGCACCTCATCCACGCTCAAGGTATTAAACGATATCATAACCGCCATGGATAAAAGACAGTACTGTGCAGCCGTCTTCATCAACCTGGCTAAGGTTTTCAACTCTGTCAATCACCGTATTCTTATCGGCAGAATCAATAGCCTTGCTTTTTCTAATGACTGCCTCGCCTGGTTCACCAACTACTTTGCAGACTGAGTTCAGTGTGTCATATCGGAGGGCATGTTGTCCGGACCTTTGGCAGTCTCTATGGGGGTAACACAGGGTTCAATTCTCGAGCCGACTCTTTTCTCTGTATATATCAATGATGTCGCTCTTGCTGCGGGCGATTCCCTGATCCACCGCTACGCAGACGACACCATTCTGTATACTTCTGTCCCTTTCTTGGACACTGTGCTAACTAACCTCCAAAACAAGCTTCAATGCAATACAACACTCTTTCCGTGGCCTCCAACTGCTCTTAAACACTAGTAAAACCAAATGCATGCTTTTCAACCGTTCGCTACCCGCCCGCCCGACTAATATCACCACCCTGGACGGTTCCGACCTAGAATATGTGGACAACTATAAATACCTAGGTGTCTGGCTAGACTGTAAACTCTCCTTCCAGACTCATATTAAACATCTCCAATCAAAAATCAAATCCAGAATTGGCTTCCTATTTCGCAACAAAGCCTCCTTCACTCACGCCGCCAAACTTACCCTCGTAAAACTGACTATCCTACCGATCCTCGACTTCGGCGATGTCATCTACAAAATAGCTTCCAGCACTCTACTCAGCAAATTGGATGCAGTCTATCACAGTGACATCCTTTTTGTTACCAAATCACCTTATACTTTCCACCACTGCGACCTGTATGCTCTAGTCGGCTGGCCCTCGCTACATATTCGGCGCCAGACCCACTGGCTCCAGGTCATCTATAAGTCTATGTTAGGTAAAGCTCCGCCTTATCTCAGTTCACTGGTCACGATAACAACATCCACCCGTAGCACACGTTCCAGCAGGTATATCTCACTGATCATCCCCAAAGCCAACACCTCATTTGGCCGCCTTTCCTTCCAGTTCTCTGCTGCCAGTGACTGGAACGATTGGCAAACATCGCTGAAGTTCGAGACTTTTATTTCCCTCACCAACTTTCAACATCAACTATCTGAGCAGCTAACCGATCACTGCAGCTGTACATAGTCCATTTTTAAATAGCCCACCCAATCTACCTCATCCCCATACTGTTTTTATTTTATTTACTTTTCTGCTCTTTTGCACACCAGTATCTCTACTTGCACATCTTCATCTGCTCATTTATCACTCCAGTGTTAATCTGCTAAATTGTAACTATTCGCTCCTATGGCCCATTTATTGCCTACCTCCTCATGCCTTTTGCTCACACTCTATATATACTTTATTTTTTCTACTGTGTCATTGATTTGTTCATTGTATTATTGGCTTGTTTATTGTTTATTGTTTACTCCATGTGTAACTCTGTGTTGTTGTCTGGGTCACACTGCTTTTCTTTGTCTTGGCCAGGTTGCAGTTGCAAATGAGATCTTGTTCTCAAGTAGCCTACCTGGTTAAATAAAGGTGACATAAAAAATAAAATAAACGCAAGTCCGACCATCACCCCTGGTGAAACAAAACCATGACTCGTCAGTGAAGACCACTTTTTGCCAGTCCTGTCTGGTCCAGCGACTGTGGGTTTGTGCCCATAGGCGATATTGTTGCCGGTGATGTCTGGTGAGGACCTGCCTAACAACAGGCCTACAAGCCCTCAGTCGACAGTCTGAGCACTGATGGAGGGATTGTGCGTTCCTGGTGTAACTCGGGCAGTTGTTGTTGCCATCCTGTACCTGTCCTGCAGGTGTGATGTTCGGATGTACCGATCCTGTGCAGGTGTTGTTACACATGGTCTGCCACTGGAAGGATGATCAGCTGTCCATCCTGTCCGTGCTGTCTTAGGCGTCTCACAGTACGGACATTGCAATTTATTGCCCTGGCCACAGTCCTCATGCCTCCTTGCCTAAGGCACGTTCACGCTGATGAGCAGGGACCCTGGGCATCTTTCGTTTGGTGTTTTTCAGAGTCAGTAGAAAGGCCTCTTTAGTGTCCCAAGTTTTCATAACTGTGACCTTAATTGCCTACCATCTGTAAGCTGTTAGTGTCTTAACGACGTGCCGTGATGCCAGCAGATTACAGATTACCTTTGCCGATTGCTCATCATCTTCATTCCTCGATGGCCCAAAACCCTTAACACAGTTACCATAAAAAAACATGGACTACTTACTACATTTGAAATGTTACCAAAACACTTAGTTTAGGGAGGGAACGTTATTTATAATAAAGGATACATGGAGAAATTTGTACCCCTCTGAAATGAAAATGGACGGCCCTCCCTTCAGCAAAATATATTTGACCTAAACACTCCCTGAATACTTGGAGAAAAAAAAATTGAGTGACCCTCCCCTATACCCAATATATTAATTCAAACAAAGTGGATAGCAGAGAACATACCTACCATTAAACTTCACTTCTTGTACAGACCAGAGCCTTAAATATGCAGTTTTAGAAATGGTTCTTCATTCCGTAAGCATTGCAATGCAAAGCAGGAATTGTGATAGAGCACAGGGCTGCTGTCCAGCAAACCACAGTTGACAAAAGTAGGGGTGCAAATATAAAAATATTTGCATGAATCAATCATCGTGCTTTGCAGGTCCATGAAAAAATTGCCTTTTATAAAATGTCATGCAATTCTACGTAATTTTACATATTACCTGAATATTTTTTCATACTACACCATTTACTGAAATAACAGGCTAAGAATGGACAAAGAGATAGGCCATTGTGTTCATTTTAAAACATTTCTCTAATGCCAAATCAGTGTGTCTTGTTTGCAACGAAACGATCCCTGTTCGCAAATAATTAAATCTGAGACTTTATTAGGAATCTAAGCATGGTACATTCAAAAGTTAGGCCTTCCTTTCCACCCCAGACAGAGTAGTCTTACCGACGCAGAAAAATGTTAACTTGAACTGCTGCCTACTCTTCTGCCATTACTCAGCCCAACGAGAAGTGTTTTCCTAAAAGCTGTCTGGGTTTAAACATCTTCTATTCTACAGAAAGTGAATAGCTTAATCAATTGATAGTGACAGAATTAGATTACTTCCCAAAGAAAGTACATTTTTTGTCTCCTCTAGAGCTTGTTTCTAGCTTAAAGCATCGCGGAACAAAGCACAATTACAGGCCTAGATGACTTTATATAATCGGATCTGTTGAATTTTCCTCAAAATCTTAAGATAACAATGGGTAGACCTGTGCTTTTTGACATTTTATTTAATAGAAAGTAGGCCTATGGCATACCCTCTCAATTCATGTCTTAATTTTAACTTGCCAGCTCTTTTATTTATTTTAACTAAGTCAGCAACAAACAAATTCTTATTTTCAATGACAGTGGGTTAACTGCCTTGTTCAGGGGTACAACAACAGATTTTTACCTCACCAGCTTTGGGATTTGAACTTGCAACCTTTCAGTTACTAGTCCAACACTCTAACCACTAGGCTACCGGATGTAGGCTATTTAAATAGTGCATCGTGGGTGGAGAAATTGACTGACAAATCTATGGATATAGCAGCCTATAGCCTAATTTCACATGTTAAACAGGTAGGCCTACCTCTTATTTCTTAAATAGGAAGAAATAGGCTACAATTCAAAGCCCTCTTGTTGTTAGTAAAGTCTAATTAAAATGGATACTCCAATATGCCTGCTTTCAGCACCATAAGCTGTTCATTTCTGATTGATTGCTGATTGGCTGCTGCTTCAAGTTTAAGCACCACAATGTAAGTTACTCAAATCTGGCTTATTGTGAGGTCAATAACTCTGATAAATACATCTTCGTCAAGAAACCTACTGTATTTAATCAAATCAATTATAGTAGTAGCAAGCTGTCAACGTTTACCTCCGGTCTTCCTTCCCATCTTCGTGCTCTCCTTCTCAAACTGAACAGAACATAGGGTAATAGACTAGGCCTAATCCAAAATTATTTTAGGAAGAAGCCTTTGACTCCTGAACTGCCACTGTAGGCCTACACAGCACAGCCATTGGTTATGTCTCACACAAAAAAAGGTTTTGATCGGCAAGAGCAGAGCAGGCCGGGGCTCAGGTTGGAATATCCATTGCAGTGTGTAATGCAGCCTAGTTTTATTTACACCATCCCAGCAGCTTAGAAATATAACTTTACTTTGAGCTTCTCCGAGCGTGCACTTCGTAGCCTATAGTCTATGGCGCATTTGATTGAGACCATACTAAATAGCCTTTAGGCGCACTTGATATTGCGTGCCCAGCTTAGAATCAGAGATGAGGGGCGGTATCGGGCACACATCGATATATAGCCTAATAAGCAACTAATTCTAAAACACTGAGAAATATAGAAATGTAATCAATTACAAATGACATGACCCTCCCCTGGAAGTGATTCATAAAAATACTAAACCCTACCTTCGACTGAAATTGAAAAAGCATGACCCTCTCCCATTTTCCTCCAGGCAACCGTTGTGTAAATTTCATTCCATTCCTCAGAATAACTACTGCACATGAATTCAGAAATTGCATTCTTCTTATGTTACTCTGTAAACGACTGACCTATTCAAAGCTTCCTCTGGCATCTCACCATACATCTGCCTGTAGTTATTGACCTCAACCTGCAGGAGGTTTGTGTGTTGTGATCGAGTGAGGGGAAACAGCTGCGGGCAAGGTTCTGGCAGATGGGTGTGTCTTGGTGGTGGCAAGGACACACCCAAAAAACACCCACTTCAAATCACACCCCCAAACCAACTCACATTTGGCTTCTATCATGGCTACCAGCATGTCTTGAGGAGCAAGCCAAATAATGAAGCCAGATCAGCGTGTGCAGTTCCCCTTTAAGATATAACTGTACTAGACAACCCTGTCATGTTCTGTTAAACCTAATTCCTACATAGACTGACTGGTCCACACTGTAATAATAATTACAACATCTTTCTTTTTCCTTTTTCATTTCCTGTCGATGACAAGAAGGTATTTGAATAGGTATTTTCTCTCAATACTTTATGAGCCCCTCAACACATGTAGCTATGTTTTATTAAAACATTAAATCAAAGTCGGTGCACTTTAAATTTGTAATATGTGCTCGACTTTGGAGTAAAACTTTAATTCAAAACCCACCTAAGTGTCAGTGTGTGTAATAGTATTTCATGTTCTCTCTGAGTTTATGTCTGTATGCACACTGGTCCAGACGGAAGAACTGACTAACTCCGATTGATATTCATTAGCGGTACAGTAGAATAGCAGCTCCAGTGGCGTATACAGTACCAGTCAAAAGTTTGGACCCACCTACTGATTCAAGTTTTTTTTTGTATTTGCACTATTTTCTACATTGTATAAAAAAAAATCATACAGCACTCTAGGTGTGATTGCTAGGTGTGTTAACAAAATACAAGACAAGCACTGCATCTGAAATGGCATCCTATTGTGTATATATTGCACTTATTTTGACTGGAGTATGTGGTCAAAGGAAGGTCACTATTTAGGGAATAGGGTGCCATTCCATACAGACACAAGAGGCAACTGCAGGTTAGGCCCCCTTTTTGTTGTTCAGATTTGGGTTTGAAGTGCCAGACTGCGGTGGTGAACTGTAGGAAGAGATGGAAAAGTACGACATCGTAGCGTTGTGCCTCGGCACCATCTGTGTCCAAATCACCATTACCCCCACCTCTCTCCACTCACCTGCATGAACAACCCCCCCCCCCCCCCCCCCCCGACCACCCCTCGTCCTCTTTTACACCCCGGTCCCATCTCACTCCCACTTCCAAAAACAAACAGGAGAGCGAAAGTATCTGGCTCTGTAGAGAACCTCTGTCTTTGGATGACATTCTGTCTAATGTTCAAACCAAAAAACTATCCTCTGACAAAACCACCTTGAGAGAGAGAGAGAGAGAGAGAGAGAGAGAGAGAGAGAGAGAGAGAGAGAGAGAGAGAGAGAGAGAGAGAGAGAGAGAGAGAGAGAGAGAGAGAGACCAGAGGATGAAAAACATCAGTGAGATCAATACTTGAGATTCAGCCTCTGTGGTTTAATCTCTCTTCCCCAACAGCTGCTAGAACAGAGGCGAGTAGAAATGCTCCGACTCGTCCTTGCTGTGTCCTAATACATATACGCACACACACACCCCCACCCCCACGCCCTTGGCTGTCCTCTCTGGGAAAGAGGGGGTGTGTCTTCACTTCACAGACTGAGACAGGGAACACAGGACACACTCCTTCTTGACAGCTGGGCTCGGCTCTCTGTTTTCATTGGCTCTTACATGATGAACTTCATTGTCCAATGGTTACATAATGTAATCAGTGTACCAACAACAACTAATTAGAATGTCTACAGCTAGGCTACTCCTGTGGCAAGCTGGCTGCCTATCACATGTAGTTGCTCAAGGGGCAGACAATCTGGGAGCAAAGGAGACAGCAAACTTAGCATTCAGAATTTCCTATGTTTTGTGTGATACAAACCAAGATTCACCACAGAGGTCACATGTCTCATAAAGGTCTCATGTGTAGCGTACAGTTGTAACGATGGTTCCATTGAAACATGCCTTGCTTTACTGCAGGTTATACAGTGCACCACTGAGACCTAGCCGAACTACAGATAAAGAAGGAAGATCAAAGACGGAAAAATGTATCCTTGTGAATTCTCCAAAGCTGGATCTTGCAACTGCGGGGCATCTTGCAAATACTCCAACTGTGCATGCACCAGTTGTCCATCCAAAATGAACATTTTAACGGTTTAGATGAAAATAATACATTGAGACATTTTATCAGGTAACAGGTAAATGCCAGCGCCAAAGCCTACAACCTTATCCTCCAACGAAGATATTTATTTATAAGTGCCTAATTGTCCTTTTATCTGCTGTACATTGTTTTTTGTTTATGCATACATGTGTATAGATGATGTAATGTGTTGACAGATGACGCCTGTACCGTGTTTTACTATGATGGTTTTTAGTGTCAGTCCTCTGTGCTTCCACGTAGGGAAGAGCGAGAGTGTAAAAGACTCAAGGAAGCTAACGGAATGCTCCAGAGGTAATGCTGGCAAAGCTCCCACTAGTCCAGCTGAGCTAAGGTCCCGCACATCCCTTTGAATACAGATACACACAGTCAGATTCATTATAGCCATTATAGGTATACGGGGTGTGTGTGTGTGTGTGTGTGTGTGTGTGTGTGTGTGTGTACAGTACCTGGAGGAAGAGATGGAGAGAATACAGACATAATCCAATTGAATTTTTCTAAGATTAAGGTGGGGAGTCCAAGTGGTACTTTACTCAACAGGGAGTGAAGGGAGCTACAAAATAAAAATGAGTTAGAGGAGACTTGAAGTGGGTAAATGTGTTTTGTTTCACAAAAATCAATACAGCTGTCAGATGTTCACCCATTGTTGTTGTTGCTCAGCAAACGACCAGCTTTACTTCCTCTGACTCTTCCCACCTCTGCGTGCACACACACACACACAGACACACACACAGACACACACATACACCTAGGCTCTGCCCTCACTAGATATTGGTCTTGGTATGGTATTAGTCTCCCCCAGCTAGGCTTGGACGGTATACCGTGTATACCGTATACCGGGGTATTTGGAAATAGCCACGGGAAGGTTTTTCAAACCATCAATACCGTTGAAACTATTTCTTTGATGGTTGTTTTTACATTTTTTATAAATGTGAATATTTGTAGCTACTATTTAAGTAAATACTTGTAGTCTGCTTGTGCATTATGTTAGGAGAGAAAGAAGATGTGCGTTCTTCATTTCACCCGACACATCATTTTTCATGATGAAGCTTACCAGTAGTACCCAGTCTCGTGGTGTTTGTTAACAAGCACACAATGACGAGAGACAGGGGCCTTGTGAGTCATTGTTGTTCAGCACGTGCCAGGTGATCTAATTACAGTATGGAATTCACAACTAAATGTTTTGCCAGCTAGATATCTTATAACTATTAAGTAAACTGTTTAAAATGTGCTAAATGCTCTGCAGTTGTGCATTTGCTTTGCTAATTTGGTAGCTACTTAGCTATCTAGTTAAGTGGTTAGCTTCTTCCAAAATCAAGCCTCGCTTGCTGGTAACAGCAGAGAATCACCTCCTGGATCAAGAGCCTTAGTGTCTAATATTTGTTTAATTTGTGCAGTAAATTGTGAGTAGCATTTTCAACTTATTTGTATAACTCTATGAGCTGGGATGTCTGTCCTGAAAATAGTTTATGTCAGGGACTGTATAAAATGTTGGCACTGTGCTCATTAGCATTTAGTTAGCATTCGCTGTAGGATTTTACATGTACTTGTTAGCATTGCTAATCTTTGGATTTCAAAGGCTCAGTGGGGTTTGAAAACAACGGCACTGTTCAGTGCCGTTGATTCCAAATATCCCGGTATGACACAAAGTCAGTATGAAGGTATGACAATATGCATACCGCCCAAGCCTAGCCACAGCTCCCCTGACACTCCATAATGTTGACCGAAGAGAATTGTTCCCCCTTGTCCTAATATTAGGCAATTCACTGGTAGACTACAACTGTATTTGAGTTTTTTAACAAATGCCTCAATTCTACTTGAAGGGTCACATGAAAATATTAAAATGTGTAAAAGATGAGGTAGTGGCATCCATTCATCCAGACACCTTGTTGTTGTTTTTACCAGGACTTGACTCTGAAAGGTCAATGCTAATAATGCTTTCTGCTTAGGCAGTCAGTTCTGTGTTGTGCTGTGCTGTTGTAGGACTTTAAGTGACACTGCTGCAAACTGTGTGCGTGCGTGCGTGCGTGCTGGATGATACTAGTGACACAGACACAGATTGAATGCAGCATGACACCAGACCCATGCAGTGACCTAAACCATGCAGAACTGAAACACGTAGATGCATACAATACAGTTAAATTGCAGTCAGTCATTGGGTATGCTTAATAGGTGTTTAACATACTGCAAGAGCATGGTGTGTTTGTTAGAATAGCAGAACATTTTAATTACCATACCACCAATTATCCTCTTTTCCCCCCTCGTGGTCAGATTATGTCAATACTGGGTCATTTACATTCTATGAAAATACAAAGGAGCATATCTATTTCTGCTGAGAGGGTGAGACACAAGAGGATGAGAGACAAATACAAGAGGATGAGAGACAGACACAAGAGGATGAGAGACAGACACAAGATGATGAGAGACAGACACAAGAGGGTGAGAGACAGACACAAGAGGGTGAGAGACAGACACAAGAGGGTGAGAGACAGACACAAGAGGGTGAGAGACAGACACAAGAGGGTGAGAGACAGACACAAGAGGGTGAGAGACAGACACAAGAGGGTGAGAGACAGACACAAGAGGGTGAGAGACAGACACAAGAGACAGTGCGCATTATTATTTGATGTGTGAATGTCTGTATAATGCTTGCAGTTAGGTGTTAACAGCATAGCCAAAATCAACATTTACACAACTCAGAAGGCAAATTCTCATGCACTGTGCTTATTTTAACTCTAAACACCTCTGAAAAGAAAACCATTTCACACCATTTTCCAGTGACATTTCTACTGATCCTGTCCAATACAGTAGTCCAAATGTATTTATATGGCTCTTTTAGCAGTGAGTGTTTTGCTAATTTAGGCATCACAGAGAGCTCTAGTCTCAAGCAGTAAACTTTTCACCAGACTCACACTCACTCAAGCGTCTTCCAGTCGTTACATAATTCCAGAGAGGGAGGGAAGCAAAATGGACGTGTATTCCAAAATTAGACCCAGCTATGCTATAGTACAAAGGCTGAGTGGCTTTATAAAGCTTTAACCACCCAGCAGTAGGCATTAGGGATATGCATAATATAGACAGACCTAAGTTATGTACCAAATGGCACCCTAGTCAAAAGTAGTGCACTAAATATTGAAAAGGGCCAAAATGGCTCTAGTCAAAGGTAGGGCACTATATAGTGAATAGGGTGCTATTTGGGATATATACCTAAAGGCAGTAACACACCCACACCTTCAAAGACTTACTGCATGGTGCAGAAAATGTCTATTCAATTGCACCATATGGGGAAATAGGTGGGCGTAATTCTGTGCTGGTAAAAAAATAATTACATTCTCTCTGCTAAACGCCATAGCGTTTTTGAAGGCTGATTGCATTATCTTAAAAGGTTTTCTACACGGAGTTCAAACTCTGTCACATGCACCGAATACAACAGGTGTAGACCTTGAAATGCTTACTTACAAGCCCTTAACCAACAGTGCAGTTCAAGAAAGAGTTAAGAAAATATTTACAAAAAAAAATAAAGTAACACAATAAAATGACAAAAACGAGGCTATATATAAAGGTACCGGTACCAAGTCATTTTGCGGGGGTACAGGTTAGTCGAGATAATTTGTACATGTAGGTAAGGGTGAAGTGCCTATGCGAAGATAATGAACAGCGAGTAGCAGCAGTGTAAAAAACAAATGGAGGGGGAGGGTGTCAATTTAAATAGTCCGGGTGGCCATTTGATTAATTGTTCAGCAGTCTTACGGCTTTGGGGTAGAAGCTGTTAAGGAGTATTTTGGTCCTAGACTTGGCGCTCCGGTACAGCTTGCCGTGCGGTAGCAGAGAGAACAGTCTCTGACTTGGGTGACTGGAGTCTTAGAAAAAATTTGGGGCTTTCCTCTGACACCGCCTAATATATAAGTCCTGGATGGCAGGAAGCTTGGCGACAGTGATGTACTGGGCCGTACGCACTACCCTCTGTAGCTCCTTACGGTCAGAGGCCGAGCAGTTGCCATACCAGGCAGTGATGCAACCGGTCAGGTTGCTTACGATGGTGCAGCTATAGAACTTTTTGAGTATCTGGGGACCAATGACACATCTTTTAAGTCTCCTGAGGGAGAAAAGGTGTTGTCGTGCTTTGGCCACGCAGTCATGGATGAACAGGGAGTACAGGAGGGGACTAAGCACACACCCCTGAGGGAATAACCCTGTGTGGGTTATTTGGTAACCCAGCAAATATTGGACAGAACACATGCTGGGTTATTTTGAACCAGCCAGTTGGGTTGCGTGAATAACCTATAATACATACATAATAATGGTTACGTTTACTTTACCCTGGCTGGCCCTGCCTGCTGCTGATGTCCTAGTTTAGGACAGATGATTAATTCAACATGGGAGAGTGTTAACAATAGAGAGCCAATGATGAATCATTTCAATCTGGCTCCTCCAATGCTCCACTTCTCACAAACACCGAAGTTAACTTCAACCATCTCTTCTTTTTCAAGTGCTTTTTGTGAGCTAGGAACCCAAATAATACAGAGTGTTATGTTCCCACCAGAGCAGGTGAGCGGAGTTGAGCGGTTGGAAATCCCGCTCATCGCTCATGGAGCGGCACTCTGGCATTCCATGTGCTTTCCTAGCGCTCCTGCTCTGCAAAAACCGCTCTGCACTCACAGGAAAAAACAACAACTGCTGCTCCAAATTCGCTCCATTCATTAGAATCACAATTTAACCAACACCAATCTATTGTTGTGACTACCTGGACCTACCAATTGGTTTTCAAGTATTGAAACCAAACCATATGGGTTTGAATGAAAAGTATTTGAATAAACATGAAAAGGTGAATGTAAGACGTGAACATAATTTCAAATATGCTACATGTCATATTAAACAGCATATAAACACATGGACATGGACTCAACTAACAAAAGAATGGACGATCTGACCAGGGAGATCCAGGACCTTTAGAACAGTTTGCAGTTTGATGTACAGTACAGTAGTTCTATCCTTGAGGAGTTCTTGTCAATTGATGTTCTGCATTATGTTATGTTTCATGTTTTGTGTGGACCCCAGGAAGAGTAGCTGCTCCTCTCGCAACAGCTAATGGGGATCCTCATAAAATACCAAAATACCCAGGGAGGAGTGGATGTCCTGAAAGACACTTGCAGCAAGGTGACAACAAACTTTAAGTAATCTCGAGATGACATCAGCACTGTCTGTGAATCCGTATTAACAATGACCGTGAAAACAGACTATTTAGAGGGACAGTCCAGGAGGAATAAAATTGTTGTGGTTGGCATACCAGAGTCTTCACATGAGAACTGGCCCAGGTCTGAGGAGAAAGTACGAAAAATTATCACTGACAAGCTGCAGATGGATCATATGGAGCGCTCCCACAGGTCTGGGAAACATGTAACCAGCCTAGGTGACAGATCCAGGCCGATATTGGTCAAGGTTTAAGGACAAGATGGCTTTTCAAGAACTTGAGAGGAACTAACATCTTCCTCAGCGAGGACTTCTCTGAAGCTGTGCGCCAGAGGTGGAATAAACGTATCCCAGCTATTAAAGCTGCAAGAGAGAGTGGGAACATTGCTTACATCTGCTACAACAGGCTCATTTCCCACCCTCCTTCCAAAAAGACTGGGAGGAATGAGAGAGCCAATCCTCAGGGTCAGTAGCTTCAACCCAACATAACACACAACACACACAAACACACTTATTGGAGATAGACTTAATATGGAGACCGAGCTAAAGTAATTCCACTGCCTAAAACCAGTAAAGCCCCCTTTGCTGGCTCTAAGAGCCGCCCAATCAGTTTGCTGCCAGTTCTCAGTAAATTGATGGAGAGGATTGTTTGACCAAATGTAATGCTTTTTTTCAGGGAACAAATTAACTACTGACTTTCAGCATGCATATACAGTGGGGCAAAAAAGTATTTAGTCAGCCACCAATTGTGCAAGTTCTCCCACTTAAAAAGATTAGAGAGGCTTGTCATTTTCATCATAGGTACCATTCAACTATGACAGACAAAATGACAAAAAAATCCAGAAAATCACATTGTAGGATTTTTAATGAATTTATTTGCAAATTATAGTGGAAAATAAGTATTTGTTCACCTACAAACAAGTAAGGTTTCTGGCTCTCACAGACGTGTAACTTCTTATTTAAGAGGCTCCTCTGTCCTCCACTCGTTACCTGTATTAATGGCCTGTTTGAACTTGTTATCAGTATAAAAGACACCTGTACACAACCTCAAACAGTCACACTCCAAACTCCACTATGGCCAAGACCAAAGAGCTGTCAGGACACCAGAAACAAAATTGTAGACCTGCACCAGGCTGGGAAGACTGAATCTGCAATAGGTAAGCAGCTTGGTTTGAAGAAATTAACTGTGGGAGCAATTATTAGGAAAAGGAAGACATACAAGACCCCTGATAATCTCCATCGATCTGGGGCACCACGCAAGATCTCACCCCGTGGGGTCAAAATGATCACAAGAACGGTGAGCAAAAATCCCAGAACCACACGGGGGGACACACGCTGGGACCAAAGTAACAAAGTCTACCATCAGTAACACACTACGCCGCCAGGGACTCAAATCCTGCAGTGCCAGACGTGTCCCCCTGCTTAAGCCAGTACATGTCCAGGTCCGTCTGAAGTTTGCTAGAGAGCATTTTGATGATCCAGAAGAAGATTGGGAGAATGTCATATGGTCAGATGAAACCAAAATAGAACTTTTTGTAAAAACTCAACTCGTCATGTTTGGAGGACAAAGAATGCTGAGTTATATCAAAAGAACACCATACCTACTGTGAAGCATGGGGGTGGAAACATCATGCTTTGGGGCTGTTTTTCTGCAAAGGGACCAGGACGACTGATCCGTGTAAAGGAAAGAATGAATGGGGCCGTGTATCGTGAGATTTTGAGTGAAAACCTCCTTCCATCAGCAAGGGCATTGAAGATGAAATGTGTCTGGGTCTTTCAGCATGACAATGATCCCAAACACACCGCCCGGGCAACGAAGGAGTGGCTTCGTAAGAAGCATTTCAAGGTCCTGGAGTGGCCTAGCCAGTCTCCAGATCTCAACCCCATAGAAAATCTTTGGAGGGAGTTGAAAGTCCGTTTTGCCCAGCAACAGCCCCAAAACATCACTGCTCTAGAGAAGATCTGCATGGAGGAATGGGCCAAAATACCAGCAACAGTGTGTGAAAACCTTGTGAAGACTTACAAAAAATGTTTGACCTCTGTCATTGCCAACAAAGGGTATATAACAAAGTATTGAGATAAACTTTTGTTATTGACCAAATACTTATTTTCCACCATAATTTGCAAATAAATTCATTAAAATGTGTGATTTTCTGGGGGGTTTTTTCTTCTCATTTTGTCTGTTATAGTTGAAGTGTACCTATGATGAAAATTACAGGCCTCTCTCATCTTTTTAAGTGGGAGAACTTGCACAATTGGTGGCTGACTAAATACTGTTTTGCCCCACTGTATAGAAAGGAACTCAACGTGTACTGCACTGACTCAGATGACTGGTGATTGGTTAAAATAAATGGATAATAAGATGATAGTTAGAGCGGTATTGTTAGATTTCAATGCAGCCTTTGGTGTTGTTGATCATAAAAATGGCATCACATGGTTGGGGAGTTATTTATCCAACAGAACCCAGAGAGTGTTATCCAATGGAAGCTTCTCTAACATCAGGTACAGTGCGTTGTCCTTCAGGGCAGTTGCCTTGGGCCGTTACTCGTCTCTATTTTTACAAATGATTCGCCGCTGGTCTTACACGAAGCTAGAATGACTATTTATGTGGCTGATTCCACATTCTACATGTCAGCAGTGAGCTCACTGAAATTCAAAATAAGTAGTTACAGTCAGTATCAGAATGGGTGATTAATAATAAACTGGTCTTAAATACGTCTAAAACCAAAAGCATTGTATTTGGTTCAAAACATTCTCTAAGAGCTAAACCTCAACTGGAGATGTACATAAAGGCTGTGACCATTGAGCAAGTTGAGGTAGGTATATCATATATACCATCCTAGGTATAACAACGGATGTCAATTATCATGGTCAAGTCATATTGGCGAAGTTGTCGTGAAGACGGGGAGGGGTATGTCTGTTATAAAAATATGTTCTGCCTTTTTGACACAAAATTCAACTGTACTAGTTGTTCCGGCTCTGGTCTTGATTAGTGTCCGGTAAGATGGTCAAGTGCAACACAGAAAGACCTAGCAAAGCTGTAGCTGGCTCAACACAGAGCAGTGCGCCTTGTCCATAAAAGCACAAACAGAACTAACATCAGCAACATGCATGACAGTCTTTCCTAGTGAGGGTTGACGGGAGATTAACTGCTTCTCCTCTGGATTTTACGAGAAATATTACTCTGACGATAATTCCAGATTGCCTGCAGAATCAAATAACATTCAGTTCAGACACCCATACATTCCCAACAACACGTGCCATCAAGTGTCTCTTCACAGTCCCCATGTCCAAAACAAATCCACGGCAACACACAGTTTTATACAGAGTCACGATTGAATGGAACTCCCTTCCATTTCCAAATAATCAAGCGAACAGCAAAATGACCATTAAAGAACTGTTATAAAAAACAACTAATTTAACTGGGACTGTGAGGGGAAACACACACAAACACATGCACACACAGACACACTCTAACACACGTATACTTTTTCTGTTGCCTTGTTTGACCTGTAGATTTGTGTAACCTTCCTTGTCTGTCAGTGTATGTGTCATGTTTTTTTGTTTTTTTGTGTGTGGATCCCAGGAAGAGTAGGTGCTGTTTCTCCAAAAGCTAATGGGGATCCAAATAAACAAATAAATAAACACACACACACACACACTTCAAATTGTCTAAGCCTTACCAGCCACACCAGCTGTTAACTCATATTCTCACTTACTTCAAATTTTTCTCACTGCTGGTTCACATAGCAGATGTATGTCTAGAAAACGTCATTCACCATATGCATATGGTGTGGAAATGATGGCAAATAAAGTATCAT
The DNA here is from genome assembly GCF_057628025.1 of Oncorhynchus mykiss. NCBI lineage: Eukaryota > Metazoa > Chordata > Actinopteri > Salmoniformes > Salmonidae > Oncorhynchus > Oncorhynchus mykiss. The sequence goes on along the minus strand of NC_143038.1, from coordinate 36,298,558 downwards.
ATCACTCATAGGGATTCAATGAGTCACCTGTTCATTTTCAGAGTGAATGTTCGTGGAACATTTATATTCACAAGATGTTGCTATCCTCCTGAGACCCAGCAAAAAAAGTTTTTAGATATATATCTGTTGTAAGTGTTTGGGGTAAAAAAAAAAGATATAAAAATAACACATTTATTTTTTATTTCACTCGGGTGAAAGTAAATATGAAAAATGTTACATTACAGTAAATGGAGACAATAGGTCAAAAAAAACAACGCATCCTAACATCCACTACAGAGGACATTTGTGACCCGTTTCAGGAAACGAGGCGTATGTGACCGTATCAAGTGTCCACCATATAAATATATGGCGCATGCATCTGTTTATGTGCTGTACATCTGCACCACACTCAGGTTTCAACTCAGGTTGCATGGCCTTAACTTATTTATGGAATACTATGTGATAAGCACGTATGTAACAGTATATAAAGTATGCTAATCTACTTGTGTGAAGGCATTTGGGCAGTGGTGTAAAGTACTTCAGTAAAAATACTTTAAAGTACTACTTAAGTATTTTTGGGTGGGTATCTGTACCTTAATTTACTATTTATATTTTTGACAACTTTTACTTTAACATCTCTACATTCCGTAAGAAAATAATGTACTTTTTACTCTAAACATTTCCCCCTCACACCCAAAAATACTCATTACATTTTGACAGGAAAATTGTCCAATTCACACACTTATCAAGAGAACATCCCTACTGCATTTGATCTGGCATACTCACTAAACACAAATGCTTTGTTTGTAAATTATGTCTGAGTGTTGGAGTGTGCACCTGGCAATCTGTCAATAAAAAAATATATTTAAAAAATTGGGCCGTCTGGTTTAATATAAGAAAATGTAAATGATTTATACTTTTACTTTTGATATTTAAGTATTTTTAAAAACAAATACTTTTAGACTTTTACTCAAGTAGTATTTTACTCAAGTAGTATTTTACTGGGTGACTTTTACTTTTACTTGAGTCCTTTTCTATTAAGGTGTCTTGACATTTACTCTAGTATGACAATTTAGTACTTTTTCCAACACTGGATGTGGCTGGGGGTTCTAGCATTTCTTTCACATGACCCACCAATTTAGACAAGTGTGTCTGGGTAAGGGTAATCTAATATTTGTCAAATATTTTTATCTGGACACTTTCTGTTTAGCTGGAATTTTTCCTTATTGTAGGCTACTACCACTTTTTGTCTTAAGCTTTACTACACTACTCACTGTTTAGCACATGACCTCACATGTGAATTCTTAAAGAGAAGGGTGGGGCTTGCTTAAGCGGGTGGGAACAATGCTGAATGGCTGTAGACAAAGGAGAGTTCTCCAGTAGGGTCCAAAACATTCAAAGGCCCTTTTCTCAAAAGTGAGTTTACAAGTGTATCAGCTTTCAAAGCAGAATTACTTTCCCATTGTTCCTACAAAATGCAGTGTATGATGTACCATTTTGTAGCTCTGAGTCTTTACTTTGTACTAATGTAAAACATTTTTAAAAAATCAAATTTTGCAACATAAGACCGATTTGAGCCGGTCAGTCACATTTATTAACAAGCTCTTATTTAATGTGAAATATTAAACTACTCTGAAAACTAACCAATATATTCCTTAGATATTTACCTATTAGAAACAATTTGAATATCAAACTCACAAAAAGTATAATTACAAAATTACATGCACAATTACCATAAAATGTGGTAATTGTGATGCTAATTGTGACGGTAGCTATTTTGAAGAACCAGAAATAAAACAATATTATATATATAATATCAAGGTCCTGTAGTACTTAATATTATTAAGTACTACAGGACCTTACACAATGACCACATTTACATGCACACCAATATTCCATTACTATTCAGGATTCTTTTATTTAGCTTTATTTTTAACTAGGCAAGTCAGTGAAGAACAAATTCTTATTTTCAATGATGGCCTAGGAACAGTGGGTGAACTGCCTTGTTCAGGGGCAGAACAACAGATTTTAACCTCGTCAGCTCGGGGATTCGATCTTGAAACCTTTCGGACACTAGTCCAACGTTCTAACCACTAGGCTACTTGCTGCCATAAACCTGCCACCTGCCGGGTTGACGCATATAAAGATCATATCCCATTTACAATAACCCGAAAAGCTTGTTATGAGAAACCCGGATAAAATGCATGGGATATGCAGATCTAAGACGGGATACTGTGGAATGTAAACATCTTATCCTGCTTACTGTTATTTTTGCTGTCTTCACAGGCTCAGTTTCGCATATTACGGGTGTTGTGCAATGATATTTTCATCTGATTGTCAAACAAATCACTTCAAAAAGTAGGCTAATTGCGCAGTTTGATCCACCATAATACTACAATTAATTTACTATAATTTACTACTGGCTACTTTCACCCTTAATTTAGACAAGGCTCTGCTTATAATTTGGTAGGCCATATTATAATTTCTGACATTTGGTAGGCCATATTATAATTTCTGACATTTGGTAGGCCATATTATAATTTCTGACATTTGGTAGGCCATATTATAATTTCTGACATTTGGTAGGCCATATTATAATTTCTGACATTTGGTAGGCCATTTGTTTGTCAACTATAGTTTGATACATGCAGCTTCTCTTCTGTCATAACTTGTTGGCTTAGAAGACTAAATAAAGTAATGCTCACCAGAATGTCTTTCATTGATAGAATGCATTAGTAATCTAATTAACGTTGGTAAAGTTGTGTGTTTTGTTTAGGGACCGGGAAGAAAGCACAATAACTCCAAAACAGTGAAAAGATTTGTCCTCTGCAAAATGTCCAAATGTCATCCGTTTGGCCGGTTTTAAAGACACGAAAAGCTGAGAAAATGACGAAACATGTTTCTGATAAGACTTAGTCTTGGCTGCATATTTTATGTGGTTGAAATACTGTCTGCTTGCATAACAGTGTCAAAGATAACACATTACACGCAGATTCACATTTTCTCAAGAGATGCTGAAAGAACAAAATCATATTTCACCACTCCTGTTCCTGAGATAAAATTTACATTTGTTGTTTAATTTAACTGTAAGAAATGCATAATTCTACAGGTGTTCAAATTATTATATTACAACCAATATACTTAAATGAGGAATATTCTGTTTATTAATGCGTACAAAGATACTCATGAGCGGGATGTCAAAGGTGCATGTAAACAGGTTATCGCGAATAAGACCTTACACGGGGTATGAGCTACTATCCGGAATACATGTAAATGTGGTCAGAGGCATGTATGGCCTTAAAGATACAGACCCAAATCGAATTTCCATTAGAGGGGGCAAAAATGAATTGCTGGGTCTCGGGAGGCTATACATATGTGATTAACTACTGATTGACCACATACACATTGAATATTTGAGTGTCATCATGTACTTATATACAGTATCTTATATTAGGTCTTGATTTCTATGACATGCATGCCAGTATTACTTAAGCAACCAAGTCCAACAATAAATTCAATTTTATTCTAGAATGAAGACATGATATGATGTCATGAGACAAATAAGTCTGTACAATGATTTCCACACACTAATTAGCTATCACAATTCAAATTAAATCATCACTTGTGTCCCTACTTTCCTGTCACATAATCTGTATTCCCTAACCAATAGTGTTGATTGTACAAAGAGAGTAAACGTTTTAAGTGTGTTTGTCTCTAATCGGTAGAGTGTTTGTCTCTACCTGGTAACCTCTTTTGCCATTAGATGGTGGTTGGTTGGTTGAAAGGAGTGTGGTATAAAAACCCTGTATTGTTGAATGGGAGTCATTATTGCTTCCAATGTAAAGTGAGATGGCCATTGTGCAAGCTGAAGGTCATTGTGAAGCACAACAGCTATTGTGCATGGCGAAGGCCGTTTCCACAATATTGACCAGGGATAACAGATGACTCCACCAGCTCACATCTGAGTAAACAACAAAACAAGACGCACACACCAGTGTTCATTTTGTCAACAATAACTATGACGAAAAATATTTCTCAACAACCTATTTTTTTACGACGATAAAATAATGACTTTAAAGAGACGAGAGGCCCTGAAAAAAAATGGACATGAAGCTACTTTTCATCTGTTTTGTCCAATCATAAGTATGCATGCCATGCATGCAGATTATTTAATGCAATCCTCTCATTGGCCGAATACATATTTCTGTTGCGTGGGCTGCTTGAGCTAAGCCGGCTCTCCCACACAGCACCTGGGAGGCCATTTCAATCACTCGTCTCTTTTGAACTGATGTGCCAGGACTTTACTTGTAACTTACTTCAATTAGATACAATAATGTCTTTGTTAATCTTTGCTTTCATATACAGATGTAGGATCTTAATTTGAGACAGAAATATTATCCTGCAGCAACAGTAAATGAATCCTACAGACGAAGAACCATATACTGTATGTGACAATTTTTCCATTTTAAGATAATCAGTTATTTTTATATTATTAATTGTGTGTACCACATTAGGTGTTTTATGGTTGACAAATAATTTACCATACCCATATCTTCCAACAACAATTTATATTTTTTTGTTATTTCAAAAAATACTTTTTTTATTGCCGTTTTAATTTTAAGAATGTGGAAGAACAGTATATCTCCAGTGATGATTTCAGTTTGTGGAAGAACAGTATATGTGACATTTTGCATGACTCTTGACTCTTGTAAGATGTCCTTTTTTAACACCTGATATGATGTTTTAAGTACTTTCAAGTACAGATGCCCTTCATGTAAATAACTTAAACGCAATATGTAGTTAATTCATTTGTATGGAGGTTCATTTTAAGGTGGTCTATCAACTTTAGCACTGATTACTTTTCTTAAAAGTTGAGTCATGAAATCTTAGTCTCATTTAAAATGAAGCCCTCAATGTGAACATACCATAGAACTACAAAACACTCCCAATCTATACACAGAATGAGTTTGTATTGCACCATTGTGTAACACAGCACTTTTAGAGTTAACGTTAATGTACGTATCGTTACTGTCAAAGTTAAACTATGCAAGTGTTCAATATAGCTATTATAATAATAGGCGTTTTGTCTTATTTCTAACCTGTTCTAAGCCGGAGAGAATCAACGCTTGTTGTTTCTCGTATTGGACAGTGTAGAAACTGTTGAACAGATGCAGCTTGCGCTCATCAGTCACTTTCCACACTCCTTTCTGCACGTCGTGGAACACGCTCTTCCCTGCAGGATACAGTGTAACTAGCTAGCTACTGTAGCCATGTCGAATCATCCGATGGATGGAGAAAAAGTAGCTACCTATGTTTCTTCTATAATCTAGCAATAACATTTGTAACGATAATGTATGAGTTATTAGCCAACGAACTTTAGCTAATATGTTTTCTCTATAGTTACAAATTAGACAACCCACAACATACATGTTAGTTACTGTACTCTATAGCTAGCTAGCTTGATTGTTTGATATACGGTTCTTCCACAAACCTCTTTTGGACAGCTTTACCCAGTTTTTTCTTGACCCTTACAATTTGTATAGGGTTTTCCCGCATCCCGTAAGATCTTCCTTTGCCTGTCTTTCCCTTCTTTTAGTTTTGTTTTACGTTTCTTTCCCACATTTCTGCGATTTTCATCAGCAACAGAAAGGTTGTGCGCTTGTCCGTCCATTCTGAGTGGTGCACATAAACGGTTATTCCACGAGAGCCTATCTTTAAATTTAAAATTATTGTTAATTAGCACGTGGAAAGCTTGTGAAACCGGTTCACTATAGAAAAAGGGTGTCCAATAATGATTGTTCATGTATATCTCATTTTTTTTGTAAATGTCACATATATGGGTCTTCGTCTGTAGGATTCAAATGTGAATGATTATGTGGTTTATTTTTGTAGGTGTTGATCAATTTTTTGTGAGGGCAAAAAAAGTCTGACACTTTAAAGTGGTAATTGCAAACTTTAGAAGTCTTTTTAAATCTTGAATAAACTATACCTTTGCATTCTAAGTAACAAAATAGTGATCAAATTAAGATCCTACATCTGTAGGCCATTTTTGCTCTGGTCAAATTGTAAAAACTAATGACGAAATATACCTACATGTTTCAAACAGACCACCATAGTCCCTGTGCCCAAGAAAGTGAAGGTAACCTGCCTAAATGACTACCGACCCGTATCACTCACATCGGTAGATATGAAGTGCTTTGAAAGGATGGTCATGGCTCACATCAACACCATCATCCCGGAAACCCTAGACCCACTCTAATTCCCATACGGCCCCAACAGATCCACAGATGACTCAATCTTAATCACACTCCACACTGCCCTTTCCCAGCTGGACAAAAGGAACACTTATGTGAGAATGCTGTTCATTGACTGCAGCTCAGCGTTCAGCACCATAGTGCCCACAAAGCTCATCACTAAGCTAAGGACCCTGGAACTAAACACCTCCCTCTGTAACTGGATCCTGGACTTCCTGACAGACTGCCCCAGGTGGTAAGGGTAGGCAACAACACATCTGCCACGCTGATCCTCTCACGGGGGCCCCTCAGGGGTGCGTGCCTAGTCCCCTCCTGTACTCCCTGTTCACCCGTGACTGCATGGCCAAGCACGACTCCAACACCATCATTACATTTGCTGACGACACAACAGTGGTAGGCCTGATCAATGATGAGATGTAGGGAGGAGGTCAGAGACCTGGCAGTGTGATGCCAAGACAACAACCTCTCCCTCAACGTAAGCAAGACAAAGGAGCTGATCGTGGATTACAGGAAAAGGCGGTCCAAACACCCCCATTCACATAGACGGGGCTGTAGTGGAGTGGGTCGAGAGTTTCAAATTCCTTGGTGTCCGCATCACCAACAAAATATCATGGTCCATATCACACACCAAGACAGTTGTGAAGAGGGCACGACAACGCCTTTTCCCCCTCAGGAGACTGAAAAGATTTGTCATGGGTCCCCAGATACTCAAAAAGTTCTACAGCTGCACCATCGAAAGCATCCTGACCAGTTATATCACCACCTGGTATGGCAACTGCTCGGCATCTGACCGTAAGGCACTATAGAGGGAAGTGTGCACGGCCCAGTATATCACTGGGGCAAAGCTTCTGCCACACAACACATGAGGGAAATGGGCAAACTGCACCTTTCACAACCTATAACCTATCCCCAAGGCAGACTTCAGCCCACAACTCATTCCCCAGGCTCCGGCCCACAACACAACATTTTCGCTCCGTCTGGCCCATATCAGGATCTCGTGTGAGCTGTGAGGCTCTCTAAGGCTGCTCCATGGAGAAGCACCACGTACAGCTCTCCCCTCTCATTTCCTCCCTCTTCTATCCTCCCCTCCCTCCGTCCCCATTACTCAGCCCAGAGCGCCCACAAAGCTGCTGGTTCCTTCTTTCTCTGGGCTCTCTCTCTCTCTCTCTCTCTCTCTCTCTCTCTCTTTCTCAGACCACTGTGCTTATTCGCAGATTCATCAGAATAGATACAGACGATATTATAAACTAAACAACATCCATATTGGCTCTAACCTAGTTGCATGTAATGGATTTTAGTTGCAACATGCCATGTTAGTTGGACCTTCAGAGAGTGAATGGGAAGAGGGCGGCATCAGGGTGGATGATATGTGAGGCTCAGGGAGAAGTAGGGGGCTGATGTAAAGTGATTAAAAGCCCATTGGCATGCTGCTGCCGTACTGTAGCTACAGAGCATTGAGCTAGCTGGAGCTGACTGTGCATGAGCATGTTTGGCACAAACTCACTCTTCTGATTGTGCACTTCCTACATCAAGGATGTAAGAAACAGATCCCAGGGCCGCCCTCTCTCTATATCTCTGTTTCTTTTTTCTTTGTCTCCATCTCCCTCTCGCTGTCTTTCTCTTGCCGTGTGTGAGCGTGTGTGTGTGGGTGGGCGTATCATCTGCCTCCAATATGAATCCATTTTGATGTAGAACTATGGGTCCTGTTTGATATCAAATGAGGTTGGAGCGAAACGCAGGCCGGCATGAGTCCTCAACAAAGGGGAGGCAGATCAAGTTTCCACTGGAAAGGCTAAGAACAAAGACACGCTGTAATATGCACCTGCTTGGATCAGCTACACAAATAAGATACAGTGCCTTGCGAAAGTATTCGGCCCCCTTGAACTTTGCGACCTTTTGCCACATTTCAGGCTTCAAACATAAAGATATAAAACTGTATTTTTTTGTGAAGAATCAACAACAAGTGGGACACAATCATGAAGTGGAACGACATTTATTGGATATTTCAAACTTTTTTAACAAATCAAAAACTGAAAAATTGGGCGTGCAAAATTATTCAGCCCCCTTAAGTTAATACTTTGTAACGCCACCTTTTGCTGCGATTACAGCTGTAAGTCGCTTGGGGTATGTCTCTATCAGTTTTGCACATCGAGAGACTGACATTTTTCCCATTCCTCCTTGCAAAACAGCTCGAGCTCAGTGAGGTTGGATGGAGAGCATTTGTGAACAGCGGTTTTCAGTTCTTTCCACAGATTCTCGATTGGATTCAGGTCTGGACTTTGACTTGGCCATTCTAACACCTGGATATGTTTATTTTTGAACCATTGCATTGTAGTTTTTGCTTTATGTTTTGGATCATTGTCTTGTTGGAAGACAAATCTCCGTCCCAGTCTCAGGTCTTTTGCAGACTCCATCAGGTTTTCTTCCAGAATGGTCCTGTATTTGGCTCCATCCATCTTCCCATCAATTTAACCATTTAATAACCATCTTCCCTGTCCCTGCTGAAGAAAAGCAGGCCCAAACCATGATGCTGCCACCACCATGTTTGACAGTGTTCAGGGTGATGAGCTGTGTTGCTTTTACGCCAAACATAACGTTTTGCATTGTTGCCAAAAAGTTCAATTTTGGTTTCATCTGACCAGAGCACCTTCTTCCACATGTTTGGTGTGTCTCCCAGGTGGCTTGTGGCAAACTTTAAACGACACTTTTTATGGATATCTTTAAGAAATGGCTTTCTTCTTGCCACTCTTCCATAAAGGCCAGATTTGTGCAATATACGACTGATTGTTGTCCTATGGACAGAGTCTCCCACCTCAGCTGTAGATCTCTGCAGTTCATCCAGAGTGATCATGGGCCTCTTGGCTGCATCTCTGATCAGTCTTCTCCTTGTATGAGCTGAAAGTTTAGAGGGACGGCCAGGTCTTGGTAGATTTGCAGTGGTCTGATACTCCTTCCATTTCAATATTATCGCTTGCACAGTGCTCCTTGGGATGTTTAAAGCTTGGGAAATCTTTTTGTATCCAAATCCGGCTTTAAACTTCTTCACAACAGTATCTCGGACCTGCCTGGTGTGTTCCTTGTTCTTCATGATGTTCTCTGCGCTTTTAACGGACCTCTGAGACTATCACAGTGCAGGTGCATTTATACGGAGACTTGATTACACACAGGTGGATTGTATTTATCATCATTAGTCATTTAGGTCAACATTGGATCATTCAGAGATCCTCACTGAACTTCTGGAGAGAGTTTGCTGCACTGAAAGTAAAGGGGCTGAATAATTTTGCACGCCCAATTTTTCAGTATTTGATTTGTTAAAAAAGTTTGAAATATCCAATAAATGTCGTTCCACTTCATGATTGTGTCCCACTTGTTGTTGATTCTTCACAAAAAAATACAGTTTTATATCTTTATGTTTGAAGCCTGAAATGTGGCAAAAGGTCGCAAAGTTCAAGGGGGCCGAATACTTTCGCAAGGCACTGTACATATTACAGGGTTTGAGTGAATGTAAACAGAGGACAGAGAAAGCTAAGCTAAACCCGCCACAGATACACAGCAAAATGAACGAGGCGTCTCCTAAAGTAGGTGCCACAGATATCAGGACAGCGGTCGAAGCAGGAGACCTTGAGGAGGCGGCCTCCTCTTTCCTGAGTGAGTGAACAGGGAAATGGCTCGGTTTAAAACAGGTTGTGGATGAAGGGAGAAAGCGGGGGGGGGGGGGATATTGAGTATGTTGAGGGAGTGACCGGTCCTGTACCTCACTCGCACACACGCACGTTCACACACAGCCCCTGGAGGACCTTGGCTGCTGCGCTACACTGGTGTTGTTGTTGAGAATGGGAGAAGGTGAGGGGAAGGGCAGGAGTGTACGTGTCGTAGGAGGGGAGATGGGGAAGAGGGGCAGGAGTGTATGTGTGCTAGAAGTGAAGGATGGAGAGGAAGGAGAGAAAGAGAGGAGTGGATGTGATCCAGGGGTAGGTGGGTACAGCTGAGGTTGTTAATGATCCAGCTATAGCTCATGAGCTCATGCCCTGTCCCTCTGTCTCTCCACTGGGACAAGACCATTCACTATCACTACTCTGATTCTGTTCTCTGTCTTACCACTCTATGTCTCATCCCTCTCCTACTTCAATCCGTTTCTCTTCTCATCTCTTTTCTCCCTCAATCCATTTCTCCTCTCTGGGTTTCATCCCATTGCTCCAGTGAGCCTTAGACCACGTCTCAGACAATAACAAGCAGATGAATGGCACTGGAGATACTGTATCTGTCAAGCCATGCATGGGAGGACACTCTGATTGGGACTTCAAATCAACCGCTATCATTTAATGGCTCTCCTAGCTCACTAAAACCACAGCCTAAGCTTTAGCTCAGTGGACTAAAACAGTCTTGTGGTAGGCATGAGTCTGTCACACTAGCTCAGTAAAAGCATAGCTATATTCTCCAACAGGACAGCCTGCAGATGTCAGATTTTAATTTGAGCCAGTTTGCTACAGCTGGAAAATAATCCTGCAGGAAATGTGAATTGTTATGTGGATTATAATTAATGGATATTTTTATAGTAGTTGATGCATTTTTTCATAAGAGAAAATTAATGCAGAAACATGTTTTAAATGTCCTGCATTGCAGGAAAGTTCTCCTGCAACAGGGTGTTCAAAATATAATACTACATCTGTAGGAGGTCTTGTGTTGTGTTTTATATGTGCTTTCCAGAGCCACTCTAGAGCCACTGTCTAAGGCCTCTATTCTAGGGGTGAACACAAACCGTAGGCGTGGGTGGATCACATTAATCTCAGTACTAATTGAGCTGTCCGTTAGGGAGAAGGACGAAGTACTGTACAGGCTTTAATGGGCTCCCTGGGGCCACATAGAGTGAACATAGGTTTACTAGTAATTAATGAGTTACAGTAGCGTACACCTTGAATAATGCCTGCCTGACTTTGGCCTAAACAGCTCAGAGCAGCAGGAGCAGGGGAATCAGGGCACGTCACTGCTAATATAAACATAGACTCACACACACACACACACACACACACACACACACACACACACACACACACACACACACACACACACACACACCAACCTCTACAACCCAAACATAAACATACACACTCACACTTTCTGTGTCAATATCTTCATCTTTTGAACATTACCCTTCCTGTACATTAGCTCTTTTTCACATTGCCTGTTTTTTGTTTTCAGCTAGATAGCTGTCAAAACATGGTTTAACATGGCTAAACATAGACATGCTCATATGTTTGCTAATCATGGAATGATTATTCCTTATTATTCAATTCATCCTGCATGCCAGGGATGTTATATACAGTGCCTTCGGAAAGTATTCAGACCCCTTCCCTTTTTTTCACATTGTGTTACTTTACAGCCAATGTAAACAAAAATATTAAATCATTTTAAAAAATCGTCAGCAATACCCCATAATGACAAAGGGAAAACTGTTTTTTCCATTTTTTTGGCAAATGTATAAAATATAAAAAAGAGATACCTCATTTACTTAAGTATTCACACCCTTTGCTATGAGACTCGGAATTGAGCTTAGGTGCGTCCTGTTTTCATTGATCATCCTAGAGCTGTTTCTACTACTCGATTGGAATCCACCTGTGGTAAAGTCAATTGATTGGACATGATTTGGAAAGGCACACACCTGTCTACATAAAGTCCCACAGTTGACAGTGCATGTCAGAGACAAAAAAACAAGCCATGAGACCAAAGGCATTTTCCGTAGAGCTCCCGAGTCAGGATTGTGTTGAGGCACAGATCTGGAGCAGGATACCAAAACATTTCTGCATTATTGAAGGCCCCTAAGAACACAGTGGCCTCCATCATTCGTAAATGGAAGAATTTTGGAACCACCAAGACTCTTCCTAGAGCTGGCCGCCCGGCTAAAATGAGCAATCGGAGAAGGCCCTTGGTCAGGGATGTGACCAAGAAGCCGATGGTCACTCTGACAGAGTTCCTCTGTGGAGATGGGGAAAACTTCCAGAAGGACAACCATCTCTGTAGCACTCCACTAATCAGGCCTTTATGGTAGAGTGGCCAGACGGAAGCCACTCCTCAGTAAATGGCACATGACAGCCCACTTGGAGTTTTCCAAAAGGCACCTAAAGACAGACCATGAGAAACAAGATTCTCTGTTCTGATGGTGGTGGCCGCATCATGCTGTGGGGATGTTTTTCAGTGGCAGGGACTTAGAGACTGGTCATAATCGAGGCAAAGATGAGCGGAGTAGATCCTTGATGTAAACCTGCTCCAGAGCGCTCAGGACCTCAGAATGGGGCAAAGGTTTAACTTCCAACAGGACAACTACCCTAAGCGCACAGCCAAGACAATGCAGGAGTGGCTTCGGAACAAATCCCTGAATGTCCCTGTCATCTGAAATCCATAGATTTGGGCCTAATTTATTTATTTAAATTGACTAGCTCCGTAACATTTTTGAAAATGTTGTATTTATATATTTGTTCAGTATGTATATATACAGTATATTCACCCTCTGCAGTAACTTCATGGCCTCCTAGGGGGCTGCGGAGCCCCGGTTGAATACCCCTTCATTAAATGGTTGTCTGGCTGGCTGCTACTGCCTGAGAAGAATAGGTAATGACTAAGGAAAGAAAAATAATAAGTAATATTAACAACTGAAATATTTTATCACAGTAAAGTAATGTTAATAAATGATGGTTAATAAGTGATACACAGTATTAGGCATTCTCTACCATCATGGGGCTCTTAATAATTATTTTATTCTGTGTTGTTAAAGCATTCAACCCACTGTCAGCATCAGGGAAAAGGCAGGTGGTGGCTGAGGGAAGCTCTATTATTTCATAATGCATTTCATGTTTTCAAACATGATCGAAACCAAAATGGAAAACTTTGATTATTTAAAAAAAACACTAATCATTCAGCACTAGTAACAGATTCACCTTTAGGTGGAGGCTTATACTGTTCCAGACACTGGCTGTGTTCTGATTATCTACCTTTCTACAGAAGTGTGCACTCATTCACTCACCCTCATGCATTTAAAAGCATTACATTGGTGCAAGGATGGTTGGAGAGCTTTTCCACCATATTCCTCTAACCAGTCCCAGTTTAATAGTATCCACATCTCAGTCATATACACTGAAAAACATGGATATTGAATTGATAAATAAGCAGTAAAACAAACAAGTTAAAACATAAGTGAAAAACAATTACAATATTTACATTTACGAATAAGTGGAAATTACTTTTAAATCTATGAGGGACAGTGTACAAGCTCACATTATGAGAGTGAATGAGGGGAGATGGAGGGAGGGAAGATGTTATTGGAATAAAATGCAGCCCTCCATGGCTATTTAAAACCATACTGCTCTACCTAACGCCATCTATTCCCTTCATTATCCATACTTGTATATATCGCCCAGATCTGACCCTGGCTTTCATGTGGCTAATGAGCTGGGCCGATCCACTTCACTTAACTTGTTACATTAATACAGCATTAATGCTCCAAATCCTAACCGTTCATCAGAGTCTCTCCTCACTGAACACCTGTGTCCCAAATGGCACCCTATTCCCTACACTCTTTTGACCCACTTGAAACAGTTACTTCGCTACATCTCTTTCCCATCTTTACATCTTTTTCCTCTTTCTCTTTCGTTCAGGTTTCTTGCCAATTAGTGGTCTCTCTTCCGTCTCTGTGCGCGTTGATCGACCAAACGGCAGCCAGCCCTCATCCCTTTGAACAGAGTCTGACCATTACGCTCACTTTGTCCGTCAATCCATACGATCTTTGCAGCCCAATCTCTTGATCTGTGTCCGATATCATGCACCACGTCACTGGTAGTATTAGTGATGAGAATTAGAGAGCAGTCTTTATTCAGCTTCTTTCCATCTCATCTTCACTTCAAACACTTAGACAAACACTCAGATAGACATACAGTGGGGTCCAAAATTCTTGATACCCTTGATAAAGTTGAGCAACATATTTTTATTTATTTAACTAAGGCAAGTCAATTAAGAACAAATTCTTATTTACAATCACGGCCTAGGAACAGTGGGTTAACTGCCTTGTTCAGGGGCAGAACAACAGATTTTTACCTTGTCAGCTCAGGGATTCGATCTAGCAACCTTTTACAGGCCCAACGCTCTAACCTACTAGGCTACGTTGATACATTATTCAAATTCTGAGCTTTATCTTATTCAAATTTGATTGTATTATTTTATACCAACACAATTCCTCAGAGAAAGAGATTTTATTTAACAATATTTAACTAAATGTTTTATGATATTGAAGAACACAATGGGAGGGATCTTAGACCATTCATCCATACAGAATCTCTCCAGATCCTTGATGTCCTTTATCTGCGCTTATGGACTAACCTCTTCAATTGAAACAACAGGTTGCCTATTGCCGTCTCAGTCACCAGATCTCAACCAAATTGAACACTTATGAGCGTTCTCCACCACTATCAGTTACATGTAGCTCAGTATTTGAATTATTCATTTTATACAGTAATTTTTGCTCATCTTTATCAAGGATGTCAATCATTTTGGACCCTGTTGTATATATAGACATGCACATTCTGTCCCACAATAGGTCAACAGGTCAAAAGAAAACACACACAAACACTAGCCATGCTAATTTCCATACTATTTCCAGAAAAGGCCATTTTGGCACATCTTCACCAGAATCATTAAACGACCGGTGAGGACCAATCGGCATGCGGAGGATCAGAGGAGCAAATTGAATATAGGCTTTACTATATTCCAAGAATGCTAATTTAATCAATCTCTTAAATGTGCCACTGATTTGCATCCCAATCTGGTTCACAATGAAATCATCAGGCTTGTGCTGCATAGCTCCCCTGCGGTTGTTCCCCGTTCCCAGGCAGCAGAGGAGTAGCCGAGGAGCAGTGGTGGGGCACTGGACCCGGGAATTAGTCGGTTAGCTCATCTCATGACAGTCTATTGTGGAGAGTCAGCGACACATAAGCAGATGGGTTGATGGAGGTTTGAGTAAAGTCTCAACTGCAGGGAATTGGTGTTTCTCAGATGGATGGATGAAGGGAGGGACCCTGCACTGAGCATTGCACCCCCCTCCCCATACTAAGGTAGAATTTGGTTTGAGTAATCCACTGACATTCTTAATACCCAAACAAACTCTAGTAGAAAGTCCAGCCACAGAGGCATTGTCACAAGAGGTGACATTGAAAATGTGTACTTAAAGTGGAACTGACAGCATTTTAGCATCATGAATTGTATTAAAATCTGTTCATATACACCCCCAGGAAGAATATGACACTTTAAGGGCCTGCCATCCTTCACTTTGAACTGGACTTTGTGTTTACAGGCAGTTGCAACAGCGCGACTTTCGATAATTAGAACGCATTCGGCAAAAGCCACAAAATACACTTTAATGGATTTCTGCAAATATGTTAAAACCAAAGGAGCCCTCTTACATTTGGGAACTTTACAGTCTTATTGATCAAACAACCATAAAATGGTAGGCTAACGTTCCCTATATGCACATCATAAATACACATCAACAACAACAAGATCAACAACTAATGCTAACCAGAGCAAGATTAGCTAAAATCTAACGAAGGAACATTAGATAAAACCTCTCAAACTTTTTCAGCTAGTTGGCTGTCAAAATCACACTGATAAACGATGGGGAACAGCCTGCTCGTACTTCTGCAGCTTGCCTGCTAATGCATGCGTTGTCCCAACCAAGCACCCAAGCTAACTGGCTAAAGTTAGCTAGCTTGCTAGCTAGTTACTTCCAGACTCAAATGAGAGAACACCTCACTGACTATTTTATTCGCCCTAGCAGAACTGGTTAGGCTGTTTCCATGTTATATAGAGGGTTCCTGACTAACTCTTAACTTTTTTTGCCTACATATACTGACACCGGTCATATTAAATGAGTCTTGCACATTCGTAAATTAATCAGTTATTCTGCGCTCTGGCACACTCAGACAAGAGTGCTATGAAATCGGAGTTTATAGCTAGACAGAGTGAATTTGCAAAAGCAAGAGGTATGCTAACTGAATAACAGTCAATGAATAACATTCATTCAACATAGTTGAATGAGTTGCATCTCTAGCTGTGTAGCCACCAAAAAAACGATATGAGGGGAAAAAGTCACTCACTCACTCCTCCAATGACATGATGTCCTGCTAGCAGCTAGCTAGCTATGTAGATAATGTTAGGCTCTGTGTTTTAGCTTGCTACTTAAATAGCTACGCTAGAATATTAGCCACGTTAACTGACTTGTGATCATTGCCCTTGCTAGTTTGATTATAATAACATTCCCAGCCTTAGTTATATTCATACAGTGCCTTGCGAAAGTATTCGGCCCCCTTGAACTTTGCGACCTTATGCCACATTTCAGGCTTCAAACATAAAGATATAAAACTGTATTTTTTTGTGAAGAATCAACAACAAGTGGGACACAATCATGAAGTGGAACGACATTTATTGGATATTTCAAACTTTTTTAACAAATCAAAAACTGAAAAATTGGGCGTGCAAAATTATTCAGCCCCCTTAAGTTAATACTTTGTAGCGCCACCTTTTGCTGCAATTACAGCTGTAAGTCGCTTGGGGTATGTCTCTATCCGTTTTGCACATCGAGAGACTGACATTTTTTCCCATTCTTCCTTGCAAAACAGCTCGAGCTCAGTGAGGTTGGATGGAGAGCATTTGTGAACAGCAGTTTTCAGTTCTTTCCACAGATTCTCGATTGGATTCAGGTCTGGACTTTGACTTGGCCATTCTAACACCTGGATATGTTTACTTTTGAACCATTCCATTGTAGATTTTGCTTTATGTTTTGGATCATTGTCTTGTTGGAAGACAAATCTCCGTCCCAGTCTCAGGTCTTTTGCAGACTCCATCAGGTTTTCTTCCAGAATGGTCCTGTATTTGGCTCCATTCATCTTCCCATCAATTTTAACCATCTTCCCTGTCCCTGCTGAAGAAAAGCAGGCCCAAACCATGATGCTGCCACCACCATGTTTGACAGTGGGGATGGTGTGTTCAGCTGTGTTGCTTTTACGCCAAACATAACGTTTTGCATTGTTGCCAAAAAGTTCAATTTTGGTTTCATCTGACCAGAGCACCTTCTTCCACAGGTTTGGTGTGTCTTCCAGGTGGCTTGTGGCAAACTTTAAACAACACTTTTTATGGATATCTTTAAGAAATGGCTTTCTTGCCACTCTTCCATAAAGGCCAGATTTGTGCAATATACGACTGATTGTTGTCCTATGGACAGAGTCTCCCACCTCAGCTGTAGATCTCTGCAGTTCATCCAGAGTGATCATGGGCCTCTTGGCTGCATCTCTGATCAGTCTTCTCCTTGTATGAGCTGAAAGTTTAGAGGGACGGCCAGGTCTTGGTAGATTTGCAGTGGTCTGATACTCCTTCCATTTCAATATTATCGCTTGCACAGTGCTCCTTGGGATGTTTAAAGCTTGGGAAATCTTTTTGTATCCAAATCCGGCTTTAAACTTCTTCACAACAGTATCTCGGACCTGCCTGGTGTGTTCCTTGTTCTTCATGATGCTCTCTGCGCTTTTAACGGACCTCTGAGACTATCACAGTGCAGGTGCATTTAAACGGAGACTTGATTACACACAGGTGGATTGTATTTATCATCATTAGTCATTTAGGTCAACATTGGATCATTCAGAGATCCTCACTGAACTTCTGGAGAGAGTTTGCTGCACTGAAAGTAAAGGGGCTGAATAATTTTGCACGCCCAATTTTTCAGTTTTTGATTTGTTAAAAAAGTTTGAAATATCCAATAAATGTCGTTCCACTTCATGATTGTGTCCCACTTGTTGTTGATTCTTCACAAAAAAATACAGTTTTATATCTTTATGTTTGAAGCCTGAAATGTGGCAAAAGGTCGCAAAGTTCAAGGGGGCCGAATACTTTCGCAAGGCACTGTATGTTTTTGTCCAAAATATTGAGTCATTGAAACTGAAACAGTGCATCCAGAATGGAGGCAGCAAACATTGTACCAGGACAGCTTTGATTTACAACCTGATAGCAAAAAATGTTGAACTACCAAGAAATGTATTGATTAATTATCATGCATTGAAATTCATCCATCTATTCTGCCAACAATGCTTTAGTGTACGTCATGGAATGTTGAGTCAAATATAATCTATTTTTAAACCTCTTATACAATTGTTTTTGTAGCATTAACTGTGTAATTGATATTTTTGTCTGATATTATGATTGTCTGATTCATATCTGCAAAGTAGTTAAAACACTGTCAGTTCCACTAAGTAAAATACTGATACTTAGAATGTAATTTATTCAAAAGTAGCCCTCTAAGAAACTATTAAAAAAATAAAGAAAGAAGTGTCTGGTCAGAAAACAACTTGAGTACTAGTTACAAATTGTGTTTGCAAATGTTTTATACCTTATGGTAAGCTGTGACAGCAAACAAAAAGAACAACAACTTAGTGCAATTGATTTGACATTCATTTCTTATTTAAACCTGCCAGCACCACGACCAACACCACTTGTTGACAGACTGTGCAATTCAGAGACAAACTCACAGAATAGGCTATTTTGACAGAAAAACATGAAAAACTATTACTAACATGGCATTCGTGTGTAGTTGCCCTTTAATTAAATTGCACACATAGCAAGAGACAGTTGTGTTTGGCTAGCAGTGTTTCTGTAGCCTACTATAGGCTACAATGTACAGCGATGTACATATGATGGCAGAGTTTGCAAAACAAATGCTGATCCAATTGATACAGTACAAATCATCAGGATATCATTCTGCCAGGTAGGTCTACTTTGCAGTCAACATTTAATTGGGAAAGTTTTTTTGGGAAAGCCTTACAAAATGTAATTCAAATAGCACATGACTGAATTGTGCATCGCAAAGATTTAACCAAGACTTCAGACTTGCCTGACAATCAGACTGAGATACCTCTGGTTCACAGTCTGAGATTAATGGAATACGTTTGTTTGGAAAATTTCTTCTCACGAGCTGTACGAGCCAGAATGTTGATTACGATTATGTTTTAACTTACTTTACCGGTTGTCCGTGCGGTTGGTTCTTTTTCAAGTAGGAATGTGAGACAATATATCCACAGAAAGGTATAATTAAATCACCTTATGAAAGCACTGGTTGTCCATTCAGATTTCTATCACCTGAAACATGCACAGAACCATGTAAATACATGCACCAGCTCAGCAAGTATGCATGCGTGGCGTGCATGTATTATCATCTTGTGAACATGCTTTAGGTGATAGAAATCTGAACGCAATACCAGCGCTTTGAAAAGTTGATTTAATTATACTTTAAATTGTCTCACATTCCTACCTGCGACAGGACCAACCACACGGACAACTGGTTAAGTAGTGCCTGAGTTCAAATATAATTTGATTCAACATTCTGGCTTGTAGAGGTCGTGAGAGGAAACATTCCTGATTTAAACGCTAATTTCTGCCCGATAGAGAATTGAATGCATTTCAACTTCAGGGTCCGAGGAAAACTTCAGACCAAAGCATACCCATTGCTGCCTTAGCATTTACTGGTAGATGTCATAAATTGAAACTTCTTTCCTACCGACCAGACCGCTGTCGTTCTTTTGTGAGCTGCTCCACAGACAACCAGTTGATAGCTGCGCACTCTTGCTGCCCGTAAAATGATAAGCTATTCTGCTCAGGCTGTGTGCGTCATAAAGAATCTACATAACGAACTAACAGCTTAAGGAAGTCATCTGTTTTTTCATCAGATATAAATCAAATCAAATCAAATCAAATTTTATTTGTCACATACACATGGTTAGCAGATGTTAATGCGAGTGTAGCGAAATGCTTGTGCTTCTAGTTCCGACAATGCAGTAATAACCAACAAGTAATCTACCTAACAATTCCAAAACTACTGTCTTGTACACAGTGTAAGGGGATAAAGAATATGTACATAAGGATATATGAATGAGTGATGGTACAGAGCAGCATAGGCAAGATACAGTAGATGGTATCGAGTACAGTATATACATATGAGATGAGTATGTAAACAAAGTGGCATAGTTAAAGTGGCTAGTGATACATGTATTACATAAGGATACAGTCGATGATATAGAGTACAGTATATACGTATGCCTATGAGATGAATAATGTAGGGTAAGTAACATTATATAAGGTAGCATTGTTTAAAGTGGCTAGTGATATATTTACATCATTTCCCATCAATTCCCATTATTAAAGTGGCTGGAGTTGAGTCAGTGTCAGTGTGTTGGCAGCAGCCACTCAATGTTAGTGGTGGCTGTTTAACAGTCTGATGGCCTTGAGATAGAAGCTGTTTTTCAGTCTCTCGGTCCCAGCTTTGATACACCTGTACTGACCTCGCCTTCTGGATGATAGCGGGGTGAACAGGCAGTGGCTCGGGTGGTTGATGTCCTTGATGATCTTTATGGCCTTCCTGTGACATCGGGTGGTGTAGGTGTCCTGGAGGGCAGGTAGTTTGCCCCCGGTGATGCGTTGTGCAGACCTCACCACCCTCTGGAGAGCCTTACGGTTGAGGGCGGAGCAGTTGCCGTACCAGGCGGTGATACAGCCCGCCAGGATGCTCTCGATTGTGCATCTGTAGAAGTTTGTGAGTGCTTTTGGTGACAAGCCAAATTTCTTCAGCCTCCTGAGGTTGAAGAGGCGCTGCTGCGCCTTCTTCACAATGCTGTCTGTGTGAGTGGACCAATTCAGTTTGTCTGTGATGTGTATGCCGAGGAACTTAAAACTTGCTACCCTCTCCACTACTGTTCCATCGATGTGGATAGGGGGTGTTCCCTCTGCTGTTTCCTGAAGTCCACAATCATCTCCTTAGTTTTGTTGACGTTGAGTGTGAGGTTATTTTCCTGACACCACACTCCGAGGGCCCTCACCTCCTCCCTGTAGGCCGTCTCGTCGTTGTTGGTAATCAAGCCTACCACTGTTGTGTCGTCCGCAAACTTGATGATTGAGTTGGAGGCGTGCGTGGCCACGCAGTCGTGGGTGAACAGGGAGTACAGGAGAGGGCTCAGAACGCACCCTTGTGGGGCCCCAGTGTTGAGGATCAGCGGGGAGGAGATGTTGTTGCCTACCCTCACCACCTGGGGGCGGCCCGTCAGGAAGTCCAGTACCCAGTTGCACAGGGCGGGGTCGAGACCCAGGGTCTCGAGCTTGATGACGAGCTTGGAGGGTACTATGGTGTTGAATGCCGAGCTGTAGTCAATGAACAGCATTCTCACATAGGTATTCCTCTTGTCCAGATGGGTTAGGGCGGTGTGCAGTGTGGTTGAGATTGCATCGTCTGTGGACCTATTTGGGCGGTAAGCAAATTGGAGTGGGTCTAGGGTGTCAGGTAGGGTGGAGGTGATATGGTCCTTGACTAGTCTCTCAAAGCACTTCATGATGACGGAAGTGAGTGCTACGGGGCTACGGTAGTCGTTTAGCTCAGTTACCTTAGCTTTCTTGGGAACAGGAACAATGGTGGCCCTCTTGAAGCATGTGGGAACAGCAGACTGGTATAGGGATTGATTGAATATGTCCGTAAACACACCGGCCAGCTGGTCTGCGCATGCTCTGAGGGCGCGGCTGGGGATGCTGTCTGGGCCTGCAGCCTTGCGAGGGTTAACACGTTTAAATGTCTTACTCACCTCGGCTGCAGTGAAGGAGAGACCGCATGTTTTCGTTGCAGGCCGTGTCAGTGGCACTGTATTGTCCTCAAAGCGGGCAAAAAAGTTATTTAGTCTGCCTGGGAGCAGGACATCCTGGTCCGTGACTGGGCTGGATTTCTTCCTGTAGTCCGTGATTGACTGTAGACCCTGCCACATGCCTCTTGTGTCTGAGACGTTGAATTGAGATTCTACTTTGTCTCTGTACTGACGCTTAGCTTGTTTGATAGCCTTGCGGAGGGAATAGCTGCAATAGCTGCACATATATAGTCTCGATAGAAAATAGCATAATTCCAATAGTTTTTTCACTGGCCCGAGCGGGCCACTGACATGAAAGATTGACTGGCCCAGAGGGTTTCCAAAACCTCACCGGGCCAGTGGGCAGCCCTGCAACATCATATATTTAAGTAATAAGGCTCGATGGGGTGTGGTATATGACCAATATACCACAGCTCTTATGCACAACGCAGCGCCTAGTGCCTGGACACAGCCCTTAACGGTGGTATATTGGCCATATATCACAAACCCCCGAGGTGCATTATTGCTATTATAAACTGTTACCCTACGTGTTTTGTCATACCCTTGGTATACCACCTTTAGTAGTGGTTTCTTTGCAGCAATTTGACCATGAAGGCCTGATTCACGCAATCTCATCTGAACAGTTGATGTTGAGATGTGTCTGTATCTTGAACTCTGAAACATTTATTTAGGCAGCAATTTCTGAGGCAGGTAAGTCTATTGAACTTATCCTCTGCAGCAGAGGATTCCTTTCCTGTGGCAGTCCTCATGAGAGCCAGTTTCATAGCTCTTGATGTTTTTTTGCGACTGCCCTTGAAGAAACTTTAAAAGTTCTTGAAATTTTCCAGATTGACTGACCCTCATGTCTTAAAGTAATGATGGGCTGTCATTTCTCTTTGCTCCTGAGTGGTGCAGCGGTATAAGGTTAAGGCACTGCATCTCAATGCAAGAGGTGTCACTACAGACCCTGGTTCGATTCCAGGCTGTATCACAACTGGCTATGATTGGGAGTCCCATAGGACGGTGCACAATTGGCCCTGCGTCTGTCACGACTTCCGCCGGAGTCGGTCCCTCTTCTTGTTCGAGCAGCGTTCGGCGGTCGACGTCACCGGCCTTCGAGCCATCACCAATAAACTTTTCATTTTCCATTTATTTTGTATTTGTTTTTTACACACCTGGTTTCAATTCCCCCATTGCATGTTCATTATTTAACCCTCTGGTTTCCCCCATGTTTGTGTGCTTGTTTGTAAGGCTGTATCTGACGGCTGGTATATTGTTGGCGGGATTTGTTATTGACGCCCGTTTATTTCGTGGTTCCGGTATTTTTCCAGCACCATAGTATTGTGTTTGTACTGGTGTTTTGTTGAATTAAATACCTTGTCTACACATCTCAGCTCTCCTGCGCCTGACTCCTTTCACCAGTTACCCACAGCCTAGACAGCGTCGTCCATGTTTGGCCGGGGTAGGCCGTCATTGTAAATAAGATTTTGTTCTTAACTGACTTGCCTAGTTAAATAAATAAAATACCAATTATTTGAGCTGTTTTGCCATAATATGGACTTGGTCTTTTACCAAATACGGCTGTCTTCTGTATACCAACCCTACCTTGTCACAACACAACTGATAGGCTCAAACACATTAAGAAGGAAAGAAATTCCACAAATTAACTTTTAACAATGTACACCTGTTAATTGAAATGCATTCCAGGTGACTACCTTATGAAGCTGTTTGAGAGAATGACAGGAGTGTGAAAAGCTGTCATCAAGGCTAATCGTGGCTACTTTGAAGAATCTCAATATAAATTACATTTTGATTTGTTTAACACTTTTTTGGTTACTACATGATTCCATATGTGTTATTTCATAGTTTTAATGCCTTCACTAGTATTCTACAATATAGAAAATAGTAAAAATAAAGAAAAACCCTGAAATGAGTAGGGGTGTCCAAACTTTTGACTGGTACTGTGTGTATATATATATATATATATATATATATATATATATTATTGTTTTCCCCTACTTCTAAAACCAAAGTTGCACCCCTATGCTGACAGAGTTCCAAGAAAATGACTAGTTCCTAAAAACAATGACTTGAGTACATGTAAAGTGTTACTTATAGCGTGTTACTACCCACGTCTGCATTGAAATAATGTAACGTATGAATAATGTACATACCATATGTATATGCATACACACGGACTCAAACATGTTTGGTTTTTAACAAAACACCCATTGACAGCAAAGCAGCACTGTTTACAGTATGCCACCTTTCCCTTTAGCTGAGAGAGAGAATAAGAGCTTTCAGACTGAATAAATTATTTTTCACGTGCCTCAAAAGGAGGCGACAGTCAGTAATTGCCCCATTATGTTGTGTCTTTCACAGGGTCACTGCGCTGCACTTCAGCCCGGCACATTTGCATCTGCCTTTGCTGCCTCCTCTGTCAGTCTGTCTGTCTGTCAGTCAGTCAGTCAGTCAGTAAGTAACCAGGCCTCTTTCACACTGATAGCCCCAGTGAGCAGTTCTGTTAGTGTGCCAGCCACAAGTCCTAATAACGGATTATGATGCTGCAGCCTAGCTGCTCCTCTCGTTCGCCAGGCAGTTACACAGGGGGACTTTCAAGTCCTTTCATTACCCAAATGCTTTCATCCTATTCCTGTGACTAATGTGGAACTATAGGAAATAGCCATAGGCTGTATATTATTTTTGTATGTATCCACCATCGGGCAAATGTGAAAAGTGGTGAGCCATTGGTTTGATTATCAATGGGCTTCCAAAGGGAAATTATATGTAACGATAAATGTAAGTCTGGATTCATGAGAAAGGGTAATGACTACACAACAGTTCGTTTTTTTTTGTTGGAATTAATCCTGTGTAAATGGATAACAACTACAATTATGAATACAATAACAAATGTTTTTTTTTAAATAACATTATAGCTTTAAATGTCTTTATTCAGTGATCAATGTTTTTCCTTCTTTAAAAGGAAATATATGAAACAAGGGGTACTGGAGAATTACTCCTTTACTACTACAGAAATGCACGTTGCAGAAAATCACAAATACTCATATACTGTATTTCTTGTCTCAAATTCCTTTATATCAGTGAGCTTTCAGTGAGGTTTCAATCTGGAGCCATAGAAAAGACTATATTTTATTAAGTCTGATGCCAAACTCAGTCACAAGAATAGATCAGTGAAGTTCAGAGCAATGATTTCATCTTTTACCTAATGGTCTCAGTTGGTAGTGACATTTATGACTCATGGTGCTGAGTAGACTGAGTCAGAGGTTTGTGTTCCAAATGGAAGTCTATTCCCTATATAGTGCACTAGGGTCCATAGGGCTCTGGTCAAAAGTAGTGGACTACATAAGGAGTACGGTGCCATTTGTAATGCAGCCATGGTTCCACTGTGTGGTTCCTCTGTGGGGCTCAAAGAGTAGGTAGGCAATATGGTAATGGCTGGTAAATGTGTCTGTCTGGCTTATCAGTTCCCTATCTAGAAGTTGAGACTTAGCATTAATAACTTACAGTAATATCTGACTTCAACCTTTATTTCAATCTAAACTCCTCTGCTCAGTGTCCAGTGGATTTGGTAACTCTATATCATCATATAGACATGGTTGGCTACAGTTCTCGACTTGGCAGAAGCTCACCGGAGCTGAGTACCGGTACCTCAAATGTTCTACTGCTTGAGCTCCTTTTCCTCTTATAGAATATAAGATAAAACGTATCGTGAAGCTCCTGCGTCCACATGAATATAAACAGTATTGGAACCTAATATGAGTACCAGCCCCTATTTCAGTCCAAGTCAAGCACTGCTTGTCTATACAGTTCATGACCCCCAAGAAAATATGCAACTGCATGCATTTCGTGCATACAGGGAATGTACAGTATGCTATTGAGCTGGAAACTAGTCATATCAACAGGCCTCAGAATTGCTTGCATTCCATGATCAAAGGCAGCGTCTCTAGTAAAGGATACCAGATAGCTGTATGTGGCTTCCATTCAATCTATGTATAATACACTCCATAGTGGCACGTCCACGTTAGTTCCTTTTTTATGTATCTATTTTAGTTTGGTCAGGGCGTGAGTTGGGGTGGGTATTCTATGTTTTCTATCTCTATGTGTTTGGCCTGGTATGGTTCCCAATCAGAGGCAGCTGGCAATCGTTGTCTCTGATTGAGAACCATACTTAGGTAGCCTGTTTTCCCATTTTGAGTTGTGGGTGATTATTTTCTGTTTAGTGTTTTGTGTGACTACGTGACAGAACTGTTGCGTTTTGTTCTACTTTTGTTTTTTGTTTCAGTGTTCCGGTTATAATAAACAACATGGACACTTACCACGCTGCGCATTGGTCCGATATTTCCTACTCATCCTCAGAAGAGGAGGAGAATCGTTACACATAGGCACTGTGGTGGCTTCCATTTAATCTATACATACATTCAATAGGATTGACATACCTATAGATAAAGTTTATACATTCATATACACCACTGTTGCTAGTAGAGATGGGGATAAAAGACAGTGGTGGCTGGTGGTTCTTTGAATTGGGGGACGGGCTCATAGTAATGGATTGGAATTCATGGAATTGTATCAAACACAGCAAGCACATTTCCATGTGTTTGACGTGATTCCATTCCATTTACTCCATTCTGGCAATTATTATGAGCCGTCCACCCCTCACCAGCCACAGGTTGGCATTTAGTGGGTTGACTCATGTACTGGGAGAAACTCTGAAGGGTAGTCACTAGCTGTCATAGCCACAAATTCATAAAATCAGATTTTAAACCTAACCCTTAACCCTAACCTTAACCACACTGCTAACAATCTGCCTATAACCCTAACATTAAATTAAGACCAAGAATCTCATTTTTGTTTTCATTAATTTTTACAATATACTGCCAATTTTGACTTTGCAGCTGGCCCATCTAGTGAAAATTGCTCTGCTCTGCCTCCAGGACAAGAATCATCCCAATAAACGTCAACCTGCTTACCAGCCTCCTCTAATAGGAGATAATAATATGTAAATATGCTAAATGCACTTTATCCCATCATTGCGTACAATGCAGTGCAGTGCTGACTTACTCCCATGAGTCATCACAGATATGAAGAAGCTTTTGTCTAGCATTGAGTGAACAGAAATTAACTGAGGCTTCATCCCAAATGGCATCCTATTCCCTTTATATTGCACTACTTGTCACCAGGCCCCATAGGGCTCTGGTCAAAAGTAGTAGCGTACGGAATAGGGTGCCATTTGGGACATAGCCTGAATGTGTGCTGTGCCTCATTGTGAATGTGTGCTGTGCCTCATTGTGAATGTGTGCTGTGCCTCATTGTGAATGTGTGCTGTGCCTCATTGTGAATGTGTGCTGTGCCTCATTGTGAATGTGTGCTGTGCCTCATTGTGAATGTGTGCTGTGCCTCATTGTGAATGTGTGCTGTGCCTCATTGAAGAACAGACAGATATTTATGAGACCTGAACAACTTTGACATTTTCCTCTTGTGGTGCATTGTCTCTGACATGACAGGAAGTACTGTACGTAGATATTATTTTAATATAGGCTAGTGAAATGAATTTAAGACTGGTGTAATACTGCATTTTCTCCTATGGTATAGAGTGGGGTTGTTGCAACATTGAGGCAAAATAAGAAACATAGACCTACAGTGCCTTCAGAAATGATTAATACCCCTTGACTTAATCCACATTTTGTTGTGCTACAGCCTGAATTGTAGTTTGTTTGCCTAAACATGACCATCATCCATATACCACATTTTTACCAAACTTGTTTTTTTGTGTTAGCAATTGGACATTGTTCTTAGTTACCCCAAGTTACCCTATACGTTTCGTGAGATAATCTTAATCAGCTAACCTCACTTTTGGTGAATATTTTGAAGCATTCATGTTATCAAAACAAGTACATAAAGCATATAAAGATTTCATAATTCATAAAGATGATGTTAACTGACTAATATTATCTCATAGAAAAAAACATAAAATATATCCTAAGCCTGTATTAACCTCAGGCCTTATTTTTGGCGTATATCCCAAAATCACATTCTTTACCCATTAATTTCCAAAACCGGAATGGCGAACGAACCAGAAGTAGAAAATGCTAACTAATTTCTGTTTTTCAGGACTACAAGCTGGCGAGTTCTATTGGTGTGGGTTTGTGCACTAGGTCGGTAGAGGTAATAAGATAATATAATGATAATACCACAGGCTAATTGCACTAATTACATTTTGGATTTTGGGCATTATTTGGAAAAGCATCATTTAGGTACCGTTGACTTGCATTGCAGTTACCCCGGGAGGCTAGTTACCCAACGTTACCCTAAGATCTCCTAAACCTGTGTTTACCACAAACCTTATTTTCAACGCTTATCCAAAAACCCTACAAAAAAACGATGAAATTCCCCACGGGCTTTGGCCTAGTAGCCATGCCTCATGGTGGAGTTAGCCTCCGTTAGTGCTTACAAAAGGACGTCGTTATGAAAATTTGAGCCAATCGCCATGGGTCAATACTTTTGCTTTTGATCATAGGAACCATTGATCGATACCCACTCATCCACAACATGCATCAACATCTTAATTACAATGGGAACTATTACATGTAGCGATGTACAGTGCATTCAGAAAGTACTCAGAACACTGGACTTTTTCCACATTTTGTTATGTTGCAGCCTTATTCTAAAAGATGTAGTTTTTTTTAAAGTATCCTCATCAGTCTACACACAATAGCCCATAATGACAAAGTGAAAACAGATTTTTTTTTTTTTTTATGTTTGCAAATTTAGAAATCATTAAAAACAGAAATACCTTATTTACATACGTATTCAGACCCTTTGCTGTGAGACTCAAAATTGAGCTCATGTGCATCATGTTTCCATTGATCATCCTTGAGATGTTTCGACAACTTGATTGGAGTCCACCTGTGGTCAATTCAATTGATTGGGCATGATTTGGAAAGGCACACACCTGTCTATATAAGGTCCCACAGTTGACAGTGCATGTCAGAGCAAAAACCAAGCCATGAGCTCAAAGGAATTGTCCGTAGAGCTCCAAGACAGGATTTTGTCGAGGCACAGATCTGAGGAAGCATTGAAGGTCCCCAATAACACAGTGGCTTCCATCATTCTTAAATGAAAGAAGATTGGAACCACCAAGACTCTTTCTAGACCAAGTACCCGATGGTCACTCTGACAGAGGTCCAGAATTCCTCTGTGGAGATGGGAGAACCTTCCAAAAGGACAACCATCTCTGCATCACTCCACCAATCAGACCTTTATGGTAGAGTGGCAAATGGAAGCCACTCTTCAGAAAAAGCACATGACAGCACACTTGGAGTTTGCCAAAGGGCACCTAAAGGACTCTCAGAACATGAGAAACAAGATTCTCTGGTCTGATGAAACCAAGATTGAACTTTTTGGCCTGAATGCCAAGCGTCACCTCTGGAGGAAACCTGGCACCATCCCTACGGTGAATCATAGTGGTGGCAGAATCATGCTGTGGGGAGGTTTTTCAGTGGCAGGGAATGGGAAACTAGTCATGTTTGAGGGAAAGATGAACAGAGCAAAGTACAGTGAGATCCTTGATGAAAACCTGCTCCAGAGCACTCAGGATCTCAGACTTGTGCGAAGGTTCACCTTCCAACAGGACAATGACTCTAAGCACGCAGCCAAGACAACACAGGAGTGGCTTCAGGACAAGTCTCTGAATGTTCTTGAGCAGCCCAGCAAAAGCCCAGACTTGAACTCTATCGGACATCTCTGCAGGGACATGAAAATAGCTGTGCAGCAACGCTCCCCATCTAACCTGACAGAGCATGAGAGGATCTGCAGAGAGAAATGGGAGAAACTCCCCAAATACATGTGTGCCAAGCTTGTAGCATTATACCCAAGAAGACTGGAGGCTGTAATCGCTGCCAAAGGTGCTTCAACAAATTACTGAGTAAAGGGTCTGAATACTTATGTAAATGTTATATTTCTGATTTTCTTTTAAATAAATTTGCAAACATTTCTAAAAAACTGTTTTTGCTTGGTCATTGTGGGGTTGATGTAGATTGATGAGGGGGAAAAAACGATTGAATCAATTTTAGAATAAGGCTTTAACGTAACTAAATGTAGAAAAGATCATGGGGTCTGAATACTTTCCGAATGCACTGTAATATTGAAGAAACCGTTATTCCGTTAACCATTCTAGAATTTTCCTGTTTTCTTGTGGACGTGTTGCGTCGGTTGGGCAGCATCCCATGACCGTTGATAAGTGTCCACCGACAGACATCAGTACAATATGTTCTCAAAATCTGCCATATCTAGCCTACACGGTAGCTTACACCGTAACAGAAAACAATAAATGATACAGTAATTTGGGGTATTATCAACAGTAAAATACTCTGAAATGTTTTACAGCAGCATGCTATAAATTATGCTGCATTGTGGGAAGATGTTGTGGGCGGAGCAAATAATTGCTGCATTTCAAATGGTACTGTAATTCCACACCAAAAAAGCAACAAAAAATAACTTTGACCACTAGTGGTTGCATGGTATCGCTGTTTCTGTCTCATTAACATACAGTGCCTTGCGAAAGTATTCGGCCCCCTTGAACTTTGCGACCTTTTGCCACATTTCAGGCTTCAAACATAAAGATATAAAACTGTATTTTTTTGTGAAGAAACAGCAACAAGTGGGACACAATCATGAAGTGGAACGACATTTATTGGATAATTCAAACCTTTTTAACAAATCAAAAACTGAAAAATTGGGCGTGCAAAATTATTCAGCCCCTTTACTTTCAGTGCAGCAAACTCTCTCCAGAAGTTCAGTGAGGATCTCTGAATGATCCAATGTTGACCTAAATGACTAATGATGATAAATACAATCCACCTGTGTGTAATCAAGTCTCCGTATAAATGCACCTGCACTGTGATAGTCTCAGAGGTCCGTTAAAAGCGCAGAGAGCATCATGAAGAACAAGGAACACACCAGGCAGGTCCGAGATGCTGTTGTGAAGAAGTTTAAAGCCGGATTTGGATACAAAAACATTTCCCAAGCTTTAAACATCCCAAGGAGCACTGTGCAAGCAATAATATTGAAATGGAAGGAGTATCAGACCACTGCAAATCTACCAAGACCTGGCCGTCCCTCTAAACTTTCAGCTCATACAAGGAGAAGACTGATCAGAGATGCAGCCAAGAGGCCCATGATCACTCTGGATGAACTGCAGAGATCTACAGCTGAGGTGGGAGACTCTGTCCATAGGACAACTATCAGTCGTATATTGCACAAATCTGGCATTTATGGAAGAGTGGCAAGAAGAAAGCCATTTCTTAAAGATATCCATAAAAAGTGTTGTTTAAAGTTTGCCACAAGCCACCTGGGAGACACACCAAACATGTGGAAGAAGGTGCTCTGGTCAGATGAAACAAAAAGTGAACTTTTTGGCAACAATGCAAAACGTTATGTTTGGCGTAAAAGCAACACAGCTGAACACACCATCCCCACTGTCAAACATGGTGGTGGCAGCATCATGGTTTGGGCCTGCTTTTCTTCAGCAGGGACAGGGAAGATGGTTAAAATTGATGGGAAGATGGATGGAGCCAAATACAGGACCATTTTGGAAGAAAACCTGATGGAGTCTGCAAAAGACCTGAGACTGGGACGGAGATTTGTCTTCCAACAAGACAATGATCCAAAACATAAAGCAAAATCTACAATGGAATGGTTCAAAAATAAACATATCCAGGTGTTAGAATGGCCAAGTCAAAGTCCAGACCTGAATCCAATTGAGAATCTGTGGAAAGAACTGAAAACTGCTGTTCACAAATGCTCTCCATCCAACCTCACTGAGCTCGAGCTGTTTTGCAAGGAGGAATGGGAAAAAATGTCAGTCTCTCGATGTGCAAAACTGATAGAGACATACCCCAAGCGACTTACAGCTGTAATCGCAGCAAAAGGTGGCGCTACAAAGTATTAACTTAAGGGGGCTGAATAATTTTGCACGCCCAATTTTTCAGTTTTTGATTTGTTAAAAAAGTTTGAAATATCCAATAAATGTCGTTCCACTTCATGATTGTGTCCCACTTGTTGTTGATTCTTCACAAAAAAAATACAGTTTTATATCTTTATGTTTGAAGCCTGAAATGTGGCAAAAGGTCGCAAAGTTCAAGGGGGCCGAATACTTTCGCAAGGCACTGTATGTTGAGGTGCGTCTTATGAGAGGCTATATTTATTGCACCCATGAGTAAGAATGATATACCAATTTAACTAATGTGGTGATACCATCAACTTATACAAGGTACCAATTGAAGAGGCAGCAAGCTTTTAAACATTTTTGCCATATCCTTTTGGTCTGTTTTGCCCAGTAGTTGCTTCCAGTTTAGAAGCCTTTATTAAGACTTCTAGAAGTGCAAGTGATATAAAATAATAAATGTGTATTAATATACTGTAATATGTACCATTTCACCTAGCAGCCAACCCTATAATTACAGTAAAATGCTGATGAAATACAGACCCCTCCCCTCAATGAATTTCATTCAATCATGCTATGATTCATTCATTCATTTCGATTACAGTAGCATTTACATTTTTTTACAGTATAATGCAGTCAATTTTACATTATTGTACTGTGTCATTACTATATATAGTATATTAGGTATACTGTAATATGAAATACAGAATTGTACTTGCCACCGAGCAGCCTGTAAACTGTCAAATTCACAGTAACCCTTTTAGAGGGTATAGGAACAGTTTATATATTTTTTTAAATAAATATGGGGTATATATTTAAGGCTGAATGTATTCACCAAACGGCGGGAAATGGACCATTTATGGTTTATCTAAGCAGTAGATAGGTCACGTATTGTGGACACGTGACCAAATCAAATATTAACAGAAACGGATTAAATAATTAAATTTCTATGAGGAAAAAGGTATTAGCCCTATGCTACAGGCTGCCTGTATTATCCCCGCAAAAGAGAAAATATGCAGGCCTCCCGAATGTGTTCAATGTTGTCCGGACCTTTAGGGCTTAGGCTACTACTATAAGTCACCTTGGGAAAATGAATGAACTGGGCAAGTGACGGCGCAAAAAGGCTACGATTTCATCCAACAACCGGAGTAGCACACACAGCTCAAGACCGCGAATGAAAACTAGTCACATGACTGTGGTGATGCGTAGAACTGCAATGACACTTATTTATTTAGGTTATATTCAAAATATTCCCTTCCGCAATAGAAGTGTATAAATTACACTGTGCATGGTTTGGATGATGTGCAAGGCCCCGCAGTTGATGACTGTATGTAGAAACGAATGTTTTATCTAACAGCCATCTACATGGCTCTGCAGTGCTGATGGTTCAATACGAACCCACATCATAACTGTCATTAGCCTATGCATGGCTGAATTCAGCTACATTCTACATTCATGTAAACAGTGTATGAAGGAGAAGGTCAATGGATAGCTATTGCTGTGATATGATGGTAGGCTATTTAGTGTGAGTTTGTGGGATAGTATGGGCTTATTATTGACGTAGCCTTTATCCGGCCTTTTTTAGGTCCTGTAAGAGAGCATCTAGCTAATCATTGATGTGAAAAGTAGGCTATTCGTTTACACGTGATGATTTACGTCCATTCCACCGTGGGTGGCTTACCTTCTGTTGTCGTCTCGCCATATCGGTGGGCTGTTTTGCATTGAAAGGGTATGCAATGCACCGCATCACAAACACATATAGTTGCAACTTCTTTTTGCGCTCCTCTTCTTCCTTCTGCAAATTCGCCTCCTCTACCTTCTCCTGCTCGCTGGCAGCTGACGGGCTCGGGCTGGTCGGGCGAGCGCTACTGCGGCTGCTGCTGGGCGCAAGACCGCCGGAGCTCTCGCTGGTCCGGCTTGGAGAGATGCGGGCTCCGCTCTGGGGTGCCGATGCCTCCTTGTGATGGTGTTCCTCCTCCACCATCCCACCATCCGATTCCTCCTCACTGGATGACGGATCCAACATTTTGCTGCCTTACAGAGGATGTCGCCTTGCAGAACTCCTATTCTCAATATTTGTGAATTTGATAAGAATTCGTATTGTAACCTAAACTGAATTTAAACCTGTATCTGCTTTAGAATTTAATATAATCCTCGAATCGAAAGAAAACTGAATCTGTTGAGTCTTTTCTAAAGGATGCCAGAAAATACTACTTATGCATGGAGAGAGCTGAGATGCTGCACGCGCACAGACACAGCACATCAATCTCCGCCTGCACCACAGACGCGGATGTGCGAGAAGGAGGGAGGGAGGGGGGCGCCTATGAGTGAAAGCAGCGGATGTGTGAGGAGGGGGGAGGGGCGGCTATGAGTGAAAGCAGCGGATATGCTAGAAAGGGGGGGGGGGGGGGGGGCTCCTATGAGTGAAAGCAGCTCCTTCAATGAAAAGCGCGAGCGATGGCCTCTTCCTGTCAGCAGAGCTCTAGAACAGGCGCAGGCGCGAGAAGAGGAACTGGCCATGGTGCTGAATCTGTTCGCTGGCGTCTGCCTTCGCTCGGTAGAGTAATTGTATATATTTATTTTTTATTTAATATTTTATTTAAATAGGCAAGTCAGTTAAGAACAAATTCGTATTTACAATGACGGACTACACCAGCCAAACCCAGACGACGCTGGGCCAATTGTGCGCCGCCCTATGGGACTCCTAATCACGTCCGGTTGTGATACAGCCTGGCTAAAGCAAGGGTTACTTACACCCGTTGACTTTGAACGAATGTCGATTATTGACCACTGTATTGGTTGATGTTTTGTTACAGTGTACTGTGTCCACTGTACCAATCACAGGAGGCCTACATTTTTTCACATCTCTATTTCAAATTAATTTACATGAATTCACAATTCAATTCAGTTGGGGTATAAGGTACATGTAAATACACTCCCCTATATGTATTTGTTTGGACAGTGGAGCTAACATGCTGACCACACCGCTGGCCTCACGTGCACGAGATTTGCAAAATATATGTACACATACATGTAATTCAATCATTGCATCCGCACTGCTGGCACGTGTCAACGAGCATCTGCATAGCCAGAAGCTAAAATAGAACTTGGTTCCACTTGTGACGCTGGACATGCTGCAAGTCCCGCCTCGCCCATCTCCTCATTGGTTTTTAGGAGCACAGTTCATTTAAAGATGAACTGAGGTCCCAGCTTCAGTCCAGCTGGTGATGGTAATACACCTTAAAGTTGGTTGCCAACCTGCCATATGAAGTCCAAAGAAGAAGAAGCCTGACGGAAGAGATTACTAGTTCCACAACATTTTAGCCAATTACCTAGTTACATCTGCCAGGAGGGTAAAACGTGGCTGCAAGTGTATCTTCCAGTAAGACAATAGCCCCAAGCACACAACAAAATCCACAAAGAAATGGTTAATTAACCACAAAATCAAAATGTTGCAATGGCCGTCTCAGTTTCTGGACTTCAACCCCATTGAAAACTGTCCTTAAGCACAGATGAAAGATATGAAGGATCTGGAAAGATTCTGTATAGAGGAATGGTCTAAGATCCCTCCCAATGTGTTCTCCAATCTCAGAAAACATTTTATTTTTAAATGCTCCCTGTCATTATCCTTGCAGGGTGAAGTTGCTGGAGTATTGAAAATAAGCGATCCAATCAATTTGACCTCTCTTTTTTATTACTTGTTCAACTAAATCTAAGCTGTTGTATAGGTATAAAATAAAATAAGTTTTATTTTAAAAATGTGCATACAATGGCAAGAAAAAGTGTGAACCCTTTGGAAATACCTGGATTTCTGCATAAATTGGTCATAAAATCTGATCTGATCTTCATCTAGGTCACAACAATAGACAAACAGTATTCTTAAACTAATAACAATTATAAGTTTTCATGTCTTTATTGAACACAATGTGTAAACATTCACAGTGCTGGTTCGAAAAAGTATATGAACTCTTGGATTTAATAACTGGTTGACCCTCCTTTGGCAGCAATAACCTCAACCTAACATGGTCTGTAGTTTCGGATCAGACCTGCTATATTCTTGGAATATCTAGTGTGAACCGCTCTCTTGAGGTCATGCCACAGCATCTAAAATCGGGTTGAGGTACGTTTTAAAAACATTTTTATTTCACCTTTATTTAACCAGGTAGGCTAGTTGAGAACAAGTTCTCATTTGCAACTGCGACCTGGCCAAGATAAAGCGTAGCAATTCGACACATACAACAACACAGAGTTACACATGGAATAAACAAAATATACAGTCAATAATACAATAGAACAAAAGAAAACAAAGTACTGACTGGGACACTCCAGAAGGCGTATTTTCTTCTGTTGAAGCCACTCTGTTGTTGATTTACTTCTTTGTTTTGGGTCGTTGTCCTGTTGCATCACCCAACTTCTGTTGAGCTTCAATTGGCAGACAGATAGGCTGACATTCTCCTGCAAAATGTCTTAATAAACTTGGGAATTAATTTTTCCTTATATGATAGCAAGCTGTCCAGGCCCTGAGGCAGCAAAGCATCCCAAACCATGATGCTCCCTCCACCATACTTTACAGTTGGGGTGAGGTTTTGGTGTTGGTGTGCTGTGACTTTTTCTTCAGACATAGTGTTGTGTGTTCCTTCCATCCAAACAACTCAACTGTAGTTTCATCTGTCCAAAGAATATTTTGCCAGTAGCACTGTGGAACATCCAGGTGCATTTCTGCTAACTTCAGATGTGCAGCAGTGGCTTCTTCTGTGGTGTCCTCCCATGAACACCATGCTTGTTTAGAGTTTTACGTATTGTAGACTCGTCAACAGAGATGTTAGCATATTCCAGAGATTTCTGTAAGTCTTTAGCTAACACTCTAGGATTCTTCTTAAACTCATTGAGCATTCTGCGCTGTGCTCTTGCAGTCATCTTTGTGGGACGGCCACTCCTAGGTAGAGTAGCAACAGTGCTGAACTTTGTCAATTTATAGACTATTTGTCTTACCATGGACTGATGAACATCAAGGCTTTTAGAGATACTTTTGTAACCCTTTCCAGCTTAATGCAAGTCAACAATTCTTAACCTTGTCTTCAGAGATCTCTTTTGTTCGAGGCATATTTCACATCAGGCAATGCTTCTTGTGAATAGCAAACTCCAATTTTGTGAGTGTTTTTTATAGGGCAAGGGAGCTCTAACCAACATCTCCAATCTTGTCTCATTGATTGGACTCCAGATTAGCTTACTCCTGACTCCAATGAGCTTTTAGAGAAGTCATTAGCCTAGGGGTTCACATACTTTTTCCAACCTACTCTGTGAATGTTTAAATGTTGTATTCAATATGGACAGAAAAATACAATAATTTGTGTGTTATTAGTTTAGGCACGCTATGTGTGTCTATTGTTGTGACTTAAATGAAGATCAGATCAAATTTGATTAATTTCCAAAGGGTTCACATTTATTGTTTGCTAATCTTTATCAAGGAATCAATTCATTCCAGACTTAGATTATGGAACAGGTTGCAGCTGGTGGGGATCTGCTCTACCTTCAGCACATCTGTCTCCACTCACACAATCTCACACAATCTCTCACACACACACACACACACACACACACACACACACACACACACACACACACACACACACACACACACACACACACACACACACACACACACACACACACACGCACACACACTATAGAAACTATACACACTATACACAATTTTTGTGTCAGTCACTTTGTGTGTGTGTGTGTGTCATTTATTTTCAGCCCTGCACTTTTGCTAAATTAAATGATTAAGTGTTAAATCTGCTCCAGCCACTCCCTCTACTTCTCATCCTGTCTCTCCCCAACCTGCCACCACTCCCCCAGTGCTCTCCCCCTCTCTCTCTGTGTGTGTGTGTGTGTGTGTGTGTGAGAGAGATTGTGTGAGTGGAGACATGTGTGCTGGAGGTAGAGCAGATCCCCACCAGTTGCAAGCTGTTCCATAATCAAGTTCTCTACAAATATTCAGCCCTGCCACTTCCACACTTCCAATTTGTAGCATCTGCCCAGTCAGTCTGCGGTTCAAACTGGTTGCATAGAGCTTGCTATCCTGTTGTGCCTGGTTTACCCTAGCCGGACGCTGCTTTTCTCTCCGCTACAGATCTGTCCGCTCTGACTCTGGTCCCTGTCTCCAATCCCTCATCTCATCAGTCCTGCTTTCCTGCCCTGGACCCCCACTCTACTGCTTTCTTGGATTCCGCTCCAGACCCGCTTACCCTGACCCTATTCCCCTTGCCTCAACCTCAGCCTCAGTTCCTGGTTACCTGCTAACCGCCAAGCTTATCCTGGCCTGCACCCCATCTCCCCCGCTTTTCAATAAATACCTTAGTTACCTTATCCCTGTCTCCTCGTTTGAGTCTGCACTTGGGTTCACCTGCTCCGCCCGCATAACACTA
This sequence comes from Oncorhynchus mykiss, assembly GCF_057628025.1. Lineage (NCBI taxonomy): Eukaryota > Metazoa > Chordata > Actinopteri > Salmoniformes > Salmonidae > Oncorhynchus > Oncorhynchus mykiss. Next base: position 36,260,241 of record NC_143038.1, on the reverse strand, counting down.
AGGCTCCTTGGGCTGGTTGGCTGGAGATGGAATAATCCTGTAATCCTGTATGATGTTAGCATGTGACTGAAAGATGAACTGATGTCCCCACTTCAGTCCAGTTGGTGGTGGTAATGCACCTTAAAGTTGGTTGCCAACCTCCATATGAAGTCCAAAGAAGAAGAATCCTGAAGGAGGAGAGATTACTAGAAACGAACTTACCCCTTTATCGATGGATTAGAGGACCTTGTGCATTTCAGGTAAAATAACAACCCAATGTTTATATCCCAGGACAGATTTGCTAGCAAAAGCAAGCTAGATAACTATCTTGGGCTCTGGTCAAAATAAGTGCACTGGATAGAGATTAGGGTCCCATTTGGGACACATGGTAAGACATGCCCAACAACACTAACATGCCATTTTTAAGTCATGTATTATTTACAACACAATTCAAGAACGATTCAGTTCCTGTCCCTGCCTGCTAGTATTGTTCATTTAATTTAGGCTATTCATATAAACACATCATTATGGCTTTACTCAGTCTTGTATAATACTGACTTAACAAAGGAAACCTTAGTAGCTTTGGCCTTGGTAGCTCTGTATTAAAATATGCTAACATGAACATTACATGATATTGAATGTTATAGGTATAATACATTATAATGCAGTTATTAGGCATTGTAAGACTTGTTATGAGCATGCTGTATGACCCTCTTATAATGTCCTGTAAAGTCCTGTGAAGTGTTACCAAAAAATATGCTAACATGAACATTACATGATATTTAATGTAATAGGTATAATGCATTATAATGCAGTTATGAGCATGCTGTATGACCCTCTTCTAATGTCCTGTAAAGTGTTACCAAAAACATATTTGGATCAAGGTCATAAAAGTCCTTAATTGAAATAATATCAAAGTGGCACCCCACCTCTGTTTTGGTAAACACACCATATTTTTAATTAAATGACTCATCAAGCAATACACACAGTAACAAAACCTATACAATTGCTGTCATATTCAATTAAGTTTCTCTAGATATGTTACCCCTTTAGCTCGACCTAGACCTGCATCTGCTCTATGTGATTTGAGGTGATGAAATTGCTGTCTAGAAGTTGCTTGGTTTTCACACTCAAGTGTCCCAAATGGCGCCCTATTCCCTATTTAGTGCAATGATTTTGACAAGGGCCCTTAGTGTACAATAAGGGCATAGGGTACCATTTGGGATGCACATTAACAGGGTGTTGTTTTACACTAGTTTTCCCTTTCTCCCATTTACTCTTTGCATTTCATGGTGAGTTTAAAATTCAGAGTTTGCTGTCCATACATAGCCCCCTTATGACATACACAAATCTAACTGCCTGTAGCTCAGGCCCTGAAGCAAGGATATGCATATTCTTGGTACCATTTGAAAATAAACATTTTGAAGTTTGTGAAAATGTGAATTAAATGTAGGAGAATATAACACAAAGTAGATCTGGCAGAAGAAAATACAAAGAAGAAACCAACCAGTGTTTTTTTTATCATCTTCACCATGAAATGCAAGAGAAAGGTCACTATTATAGCATCACTCTGGTTGTAATTCTGATAGTGTCCACAAGAATAGAGCAGTGTATGTGCAAAGTTTCAGATGGATAACTTGGAGTATGACTGATCCTCAAGATTTTTAGTGTGAAGTCCCCAGGTACATTTGGGAAAATCGCGAAGGAGACATTCACATTCATATTCAATTTTTCTGCAAGAATATCATCAAATCTGTATACTTGGACTTTTGATTTGATTGATATTATAATTTCCACATTTGCAAAACAACCAGTTTTCATAACTTCATAACTCTGAATATCCTTATAATATTCAGAGTTATGATTGGTGTTTATTTGACAAAGATATAGTTGTTCAAGTGATGGCCGCCCGCGTCATCGGCGTGCCATGAAGGCATCGCTCTCTGACCAAATATGGTGTCCTATAGGATATACTACACCCCTAATGAAATTGTGAAGTCTTGTTACCTTCTATGATCTCTGAGGAATAGATACGAACATGATTTAACTTGTTGAAACAACGTTTAGGGTGAGATTATCCCAGATTCCTTTCTTTGCGAATTGAACGAACAATCTTTTTAGGATATGAAAAATTATTTTATCTAACAAAACGACACTTCATGTTATCTCTGGAACCCTTTAGATGATAAATCAGAGCAAGATTTCAGAATGTAAGTACATTAGGAGCTCTCCTCACACAATAGCATGGAATTTCTTTGCAGTAATAGCTACTGTAAATTGGACAGTGCAGTTATATTAACAAGAATTCAAGTTTTCAGCCGTTATAAGACTTCTATATACCGACATTTGTTGTTACTCTAAAATCTGCAATCTTAACATAACGCGCCTCATGATTTACATCTGTCCTCTTGACTGAATGCCGATCCTTAACTTCTTCGATATAGGGGGCATTCTCGTTTTAAACAAGATATTTTGTCACGAAAAGATGTTTGACTATGCATATAATTGACAGCTTTGGGAAGAAAACACTCTGATGTTTCCAAATCTGCAAAGATATTATCTGTGAGTGCCACAGAACTGATGCTACAGGCGAAACCAAGATTACATTTCAAACAGGAAATGCCCCAGATTTTGAATGCGCTTTGTTCCAATGTCTCCTTATATGGCTGTGAATGCGCAAGGAATGAGCCTACACTTTCTGCCGTTTCCTCAAGGTGTCTGCAGCATTGTGACGTATTTGTAGGCATATCATTGGAAGATTGACCATAAGAGACTACATTTACCAGGTGCTCCGCTTGGTGTCCTCCGTTGCAATTATTGCGTAATCTCCAGCTGCGTGTATTTTACCATTTGCTTCAGAGGAGAAAAACAACTGCCACCAATGACTTATCATCGAATAGATATGTGAAAAACACCTTGAGGATGGATTCTAAACAACGTTTGCCATGTTTCTGTCGATATTATGGAGTTAATTTGGAAAAAAGTTTGGCGTTGTAGTGACTGAATTTTCAGGTTTTTTTCTTAGCCAAACGTGATGAACAAAACGGAGCGATTTCCCCTACACAAATAATCTTTTTGGAAAAACGGAACATTTGCTATGTAACTGAGAGTCTCCTCATTGAAAACATCCGAAGTTCTTTAAAGGTAAATTATTTTATTTGAATGCTTTTCTTGTTTTTGTGAAAATGTTGCCTGCTGAATGCTAGGCTTAATGCTATACTAGCTATCAATACTCTTCCACAAATGCTTGTGTAGCTATGGTTGAAAAGCATATTTTGAAAATCTGAGATGACAGTGTTGTTAACAAAAGGCTAAGCTTGTGAGCCAATATATTTATTTCATTTCATTTGCGATTTTCATGAATAGTTAACGTTGCGTTATGGTAATGAGCTTGAGGCTATAATTACGCTCCCGGATACGGGATTGCTCGACGCAACAGGTTAAGAAGTTTTAAATGTAAGTTGTCTATGGTCAAAAGTAGTGCACTATATAATGAATAGTGGGCTATTAGGAATGCAGAGGTTTTGCTAATGGACATTTTTTTTAATTGAATGTGGGAGAATATAATATATATATATATATATATATATATATATATATATATATATATATATATATATATATATATATATAAATATACAGTTGAAGTCGGAACTTTACATACACTTAGGTTTGAGTCATTAAAACCTGTTTTTCAACCACTCCACAAATTTCTCGTTAACAAACAATAATTTTGGAAAGTCCGTTAGAACATCTACTTTGTGTATGACACAAGTAGTTTTTCCAACAATTATTCACAAACAGATTATTTCACTTATCATTCACTGTATCACAACTACAGTGGGTCAGAAGTTTACATACACTAAGTTGACTATGCCTATAAACAGCTTGGAAAATTCCAGAAAATGATGTCATGGCTTTAGAAGCTTCTGATAGAATAATTGACATCATTTGAGTCAATTGGAGGTGTACCTGTGGATGTATTTCAAGGCCTACTTTCAAACTCAGTGCTTCTTTGCTTGACATCATGGGAAAATCAAAATAAATCAGCCAAGACCTCAGAAAAAAATTGTAGACCTCCACAAGTCTGGTTCATCCTTGGGAGCCATTTCCAAACACCTGAAGGTACCAAGTTCTTCTGTACAAACAATAGTACGGAAGTATAAACACCATGGGACCACGCAGCCGTCATACTGCTCAGGAAGGAGATGCATTCTGTCATGAATGTACTTTGGTGTGAAAAGTGCAAATCAATCCCAGAACAACAGTAAAGGACTTTGTGAAGATGCTGTAGGAAAGAGGTACAAACGTATCTATATCCACAGTAAAACAAGTCCTATATCGACATAACCTGAAAGGCCGCTCAGCAAGGAAGAAGCCACTGTTCGAAAACTGCCATAAAAAAGCCAGACTGTGATTTGCAACTGCACATGGGGACAAAGGTCGTACTTTTTGGAGAAAAGTCCTCTGGTCTGATGAAACAAAAATAGAACTGCTTGGCCATAATGACCATCGTTATGTTTGGAGGAAAAAGGGGGAGGCTTGCAAGCTGAAGAACACCATTCCAACCATGAAGCACGGGGGTGGCGGCGTCATGTGGTGGGGGTGCTTTGCTGCAGGAGGGACTGATGCACTTCACAAAATAGGTGGCACCATGAGAGAGGAAAATGATGTGGATATATTGAAGCAACATCTCAAGACATCAGTTAAAGCTTGGTCACAAATGGGTCTTCTAAATTGACAATGACCCCAAGCATACTTCCAAAGTTGTGGCAAAATAGCTTAATGTCAACAAAGTTGAGGTATTGGAGTGGCCATCACAAAGCCCTGACCTCAATCCTATAAAAAATGTGTGGGCAGAACTGAAAAGTGTGTGCAAGCAAGGGGGCCAACAAACCTGACTCAGTTACACCAGCTCTGTCAAGAGGATTGGGCCAAAATTCACCCAACGTATTGTGAAAAGCTTGTAGAAGGCTCCCAAAATATTTGAACCAAGTTCAACAATTTAAAGGCAATGCTACCAAATACGAATTGAGTGTATGTAAACTTCTGACCCACTGGGAATGTGATCATAGAAAGAAAAGCTGAAATAAATCATTCTCTCTTCTATTATTCTGACATTTCACATTCTTAAAATAAAGTGGTGATCCTAACTGACCTAAGACAGGGAATTTTTACTAGGATTAACTGAGTTGAAATGTATTTGTCTAAACTTCCGTCTTCAACTGTATATATATAAAAATCTACCTTTATTTAACCTACAAGTCAGTTAAGAACAAATTCATATTTCTACATCATTAGATACTCTGCTGTTAACTGAATTCTACTAAATAATGCAATACATACATTTTGAGTGCGGTGACCTAATGTTAAATATAATGCATTTTTTCACTTACTAGTCTACACAGGATTTCAAATTGTATTTATTTTTTATTGTATGCTCAAAACCAAAACCTAAACCCAAACCCATGTACTCTGTACTGTCACCTCTAGTCTCTGTGCTCTCTCACCCCGACGGGGTCAGCCCATTCAAAGCTCTTCTCTGTCCTGTCACCTCAATGGTGGAACAAGCTGGACAGAGGAGTCCCTGCCCATCTTCCCAGAAATGTTTGAAACACTACCTCTTCAAATAGTATCTTAAATAAATCCCATGACGGAAAAAAAACGACACTTGTATTTTCCTACCGGCACTGACTTGGCTGATAACTTCTTTATTGAGGAAAAATGTACTTGCTACTTCTGTGATACGTGGTTGTCTCACCTAGCTATGCATTAACTGAATTTACTAATTGTAAGATGTTCTGGATAAGAGTATCTGCTAAATGCCTCAGATTTAAAGTTAAATAATGTATGTGTTGCTTATTAGCAATTTAATTCCACAAAGCCAAACATTAAAGGGAACCAAAACGTTGTATTTTGAAGGAATTTGGCACTATATAGCTGGATACACAAGTGTTTGAAATTGTGCAGAGAAGCTTTGAAAACTAAACTGTGCAGGTTGACTGTTTCTCTCTCTCTCTCTCTCTCTCTCTCTCTCTCTCTCTCTCTCTCTCTCTCTCTCTCTCTCTCTCTCTCTGTGTGTGTGCACAAGTTGACATCTTCTTGAGGGGGTTTTAGCTCTGCCATATTACTTCTTAATTAAGAGTATCAATTTGTTGTCATTCCTGCAGGTTGATTGATAGATTTGGCAGTTAACAATCAATAGGGGGCAGGCAACTCAATACAAGCCTCAGCCTGACTTTTTCTACATCACAACACTAGCTACATGTTGCCTTACAAAATAAAGTGGCAGTGTTTCGTCATACTTTAAAAACGTTATTACATTTGAGCACATTTGCAGACTATAAGTACAATCCATTGAAAAATACAGTGGGGTCCAGAATTGTTGGATCCCTTGATATAAATATGCAAAAAATACTCAACTATATTGTATGCTAAAAAAAAATGGACAATTACATGAAAATAGAGCTCATTGGCCACGCACACCAATGGTGGGTTTGGTCTTTGAAAGAACAATCCATATGCAGAAGATACCTCATCCCTACTGCAAAATATGGTGGTGGATCTTTGATGTTATGGGGCTACTGGTCCCTTGTTAAGGTCAACTGCATAATTAACTTTACACAGTGCCACAACATATTTGCCAAATAACTAGTTGCATCTGCCAGGAGGCTGAAACTTGGAGGCAATTGAATCTTCCAGCAAGACAATAACCGCAAGCACACATCAAAATCCACAAAGAAATGGTTAATTGACCACAAAATCTAAATGTTGCAATGGCCATCTCAGTCTCTGGACTTCAACCCCATTGAAAACCTGTGGTTTGAATTGAATAGGGCCGTCCTTAAGCACAGATGAAAGATATGAAGGATCTGGAAAGATTCTGTATGTAGGAATGGTCTAAGATCCCTCCCAATGTGTTCTCCAATCTCATAAAACAAAACAACATTCTCAGTGGCATTATCCTTGCAAGGTGAAGTTGCTGGAGTATTGAAAACAGGATCCAATCATCATCTTTCTGACAATGTTTTTTATTACCTGTTAAACTAAATCTAAGCTACTGTGTTAGTATAAAATACTAACAAATAATTCCAGACCACACTGTATCTTATACACAATTTTGTTTCAGTTCCTCTTTGTGTGTGTGTTATTTCTTTTCACTGCAGTTTTGCTCAATTCAATTATTATTCACTCTAACACGGAACCAAAACCGGCTGCGCGTGTGCCCCACCGTACGCCATTGTGCATAAATGTATTTTTTCCCCCACACCAAACGCGATCATGACACGCAGGTTCACAAACTCTGAACCAATTACATTAATTTGGGGACAGGTCGAAAAGCATTAAACATTTATGGCAATTTAGCCAGCTAGCTTGCACTTGCTAGATAATTTGTCCTATTTAGCTAGCTTGCAGTTGCTAATTTGTCCTGGGATATAAACATTGAGTTGTTATTTTACCTGAAATGCACAAGGTCCTCTACTCCGCCAATTAATCCACACAAAAAACGGTCAACTGAGTCATCTCTTCTCCTTCCTGGCTTTTTTTTTGGAAACAGGAGACAAATGGCTGTGAGACAGAGGTTTAATCCTAGACACATGGCAAATGGAATGTATGCAGAGGGTGCGGGGCAACATAAGACAAACAGCAGTGGGGCTAAGGACTTTAGAAACTGGGAAAGGGCCAATAAAGTGGGGTGAAAGTTTACAGAACTCCACCCGGAGGGGTAGATCCTGAGTGGAGAGCCATACCCTTTGCCCGAGACGATAGCGGGGAGCCAGGGTCTGGAGCCGGGCTCTCTTCCAGGTACGCCGACAGGGCCGAGAGTATGCTGACTTATTCCTCTTACTCGGGGAAGAGCGGAGGCCAGTAACCCAAGGAACACTCGAAGGGCGAGAAACCAGTGGCTGAGCAGGGAAGGGTTGCTGGCTTCAGGTGGTGGGGTTGGCAAAGATGAGGCAATGAAGAGTCGTCTCCAGGTCCTGATTGGCTCACTCCAACTAGCCGTTAGATTGGGGATAAAATCCTAGAGGATGCAGAACACCTTCCACAATCGGGACGAGAACTTAGGACAACGATCGGATAGCATGTCGACGGGAAGTCCATGGATCCGGAAGACATCCTGTACCATGAGCTGTGCCGTCTCCTTGGCTGAGGGTAACCTGCGAAGAGGAATGAAATGGGCGTCTTTGAAAAACCTGTCCATTACCGTAAGGATGGACAGTGGACGGAGGGAGACCCGTGACAAAGTCCAGGGATATATGGGACCAGGGGTGATGAAGAACAGGGAGTGGTTGAAGGAGGCATATCGCATCTTGCCACAGAGTCTTATTCTGCGCACACAAAGTGCAGGCGGCGACGAAAGTGGAGACGTTAGGAACCATGGTGGGCCACCAAAACCATTGTCGGAGGAAAGCCAGGGTGGCAGGTAAGGTTAGACGAATGAACCCATTCTAGGAAGAGGGACCGAGCAAAATCTGGGACAAACAACCGGTTACCCGGGCCCCGCCAGGGTCTGGGAATGCTGTGTCTTGCAGAACAGGCTCTCGATACCCAGACGGGTGTAGCTGCCAGGCAGGAGGTAGGGAGGATAGTCTCTGGGTCAGATGGTGTGGCTACAGATCTCTACAAACAAGAGAGAGCATCAGGCTTCACATTCATGGAATAGGAGATGGTTGATTTGAGGCGCTTGGCGGTGCGGAGATAATACAGATTCTTATGGTCGGTCCACACTAAGAATGGATTTCCCACCCCTTCTAGCCAGTGTCTCCACTCCTCCAGTGCTATCTTCACAGCAAGAAGTTCCCGATTTCCCACGTGGTATATACTCTCAGCAGAATTAAGATGATGGGACAGGAAAGTTCAGGGGTGTAGCTTTTGGTCCTGGGCAGACCACTGGGACAGGAAGGCTCCCACTCCAACGTCTGAGGCGTCGACCTCCACCACAAACTAAAGGGACGGGTCCGGATGCATTAAGATGGGGGCTGTGGTGAATCCATGCTTGACATCTGAAAACGCCCAGCCAACAGCTGGGGACCACGTGAATGGAACCTTGGGGATAATGGCGAAAGTAAACTCAGAAAAAAAAGAAACGTCTCTTTTTCAGGACCCTGTCTTTCAAAGATAATTTGTATAACTTCACAGATCTTCATTGTAAAGGGTTTAAACACCGTTTCCCATGCTTGTTCAATGATCCATAAACAATTAATGAACATGCACCAGTGGAACGGTTATTAAGACAATAACAGCTTACAGACGTTAGGCAATTAAGGTCACAGTTATGAAAACTTAGGACACTAAAGAGGCCTTTCTACTGACTCTGTATAACATCAAAAGAAAGATGCCCAGGGTTCCTGCTCATCTGTGTGAATGTGCCTTAGGCATAATGCAAGGAGGCATGAGGACTGCAGATGTGGCCAGGGCAATAAATTGCAATGTCCGTACTGTGAGACGCCTAAGACAGTGCTACAGGGAGATTGGACGAACAGCTGATCATCATCGCAGTGGTAGACCATGTGTAACAACACCTGCACAGGATTGGTACATCCAAACATCACACCTGCGGGACAGGTACAGGATGGCAACAACAACTGCCCGAGTTACACCAGGAACGCACAATCCCTCCAACAGTGCTCAGACTGTCCTCAATAGGCGGAGAGAGGGTCGACTGAGGGCTTGTAGGACATCACCGGCAACAACATCGCCTTTGGGCACAAACCCACCGTCGCTGGACCAGACAGGAATGGCAAAAAGTACTCTTCCCTGACGAGTCAGAGTCTCACTAGAGGTGATGGTCAGATTCGCGTTTATCGTTGAGGGAATGAGCGTTACACCGAGGCCTATATTCTGGAGCGGGATCGATTTGGAGGTGGAGGGTCCATCATGGTCTGGTGCGGTGTGTCACAGCATCATCGGACTGAGCTTGCTGTCATAGAAGGCAATCTCAACGCTGTGCATTACAGGGAAGACATCCTCCTCCCTCTTGTGGTACCCTTCCTGCAGGCTCATCCTGACATGACCCTCCAGCATGACAATGCCACCAGCCATACTGCTCGTTCTGTGCGTGATTTCCTGCAAGACAGGAATGTCAGTGCTCTGCCTTGGCCAGCGAAGAGCCCGGATCTCAATCTCATTGAGCACGTCTGGGAACTGTTGGTTCGGAGGGTGAGGGCTAGGGCCATTCCCCCCAGAAATGTCTGGGAACTTGCAGGTGCCTTGGTGGATGAGTGGGGTAACATCTCACAGAAAGAACGGGCAAATCTGGTGCAGTCCACGAGGAGGAGATGCATTGCAGTACTTAATGCTGACTGTTATTTTTTATTTTGACCCCTCTTTGTTCAGGGACACATTATTCCATGTGTGTTAGTCACATGTCTGTGGAACGTGTTCACTTTATGTCTCAGTTGTTGAGTCTTATGTTCATTCAAATATTTACACATATTAAATTTGCTGAAAATAAATGCAGTTGACAGTGAGAGGACGTTTCTTTTTTTCCTGTGTTTAGGAAACACCTGGTGGGGGTGGAGACAAGCACAAGACAGATAAAACAGATCAGGGTGTGACACATCCAGACAAATTGATAAAACTGTGGGAAGCATTGGAGTCAACATGGGCCAGCATCCCTGTGGAACGCTTTGGACACCTTGTGAGGTCCATTTCCCAAGGAATTGAGGCTGGTCTGAGGGCAAAATGGGGTGCAACTCAATATTTGGCTGGTTTTCCTAATGTTTTGTACATTCAGTGTATGTTTCTCATTTTGACTGTGAAATGTTTTAGTAAAGGATGTTCTGCATGACTGCCGCGGTATATATTTGATATGTGTATGCCCTGTGTGTGTGTGCTTGTGCGTGAGCGTTTGGTTTTTTTTGTGTGTTTTTGTGTGTGTATATGCTTGTGTGTGTGTTCATTTGTGTGCAAGCATGAGAACTGCATGTATGTGTGCCATCGTGGGAGTGTTCGTGACTCCAGGGTTCTTTTTCACAGTAGAAGTAGAATATCTACAATCTAGAAAAAAGTCTCAGAAAAGTTTACTTGAATGGGAATGTCCATTTTAGTAATTATATTTCTAGGTCTAGTATTGCGTGGATGTGTCAGATTTTAACATCTCAATATAGTGTTTCCTGGTCCCCATAAGGAAATTATATGGATCATTCATCAATGATTTAAAACTTGCGCAGTTGAGGTTGATGGATTAGCCATTTGGAAAACGACAATATTCCTTTTGATTAATTAAAGCTTTGCAGTACGTAGCACAATCCATCCACAAACTACACAAACTCTGACAATATTTGGGTCTCCAATGTGAAACAGCACTCTGCATACTATTAACTAAAGTATTACATAATACCCAGCTAGCACATTGGTTCCTTGGAAGTTGTGTTTTGGGTTTCACATTGGTTGTGGTAACGAAGCCATAGTTTTGTAAATGTTCTGAGAACTGACGTGAACATTTAGCCTCTTCTTGGAATGTTTATTTTTAAGTTGCAGGGAGGTTCTGAGAATGTTTTATTCT